>NC_136261.1:379977187-380432925 GCF_964187855.1 Myxine glutinosa | reverse complement strand
TTTGTGGGCCTTAAATTCAGGGGCTCTGGCTTCCTCGATCATGATGAAAGTGCGAGACGGCATCCGTTTCCAAAATAAGGCTGTCTCATCCATATTAAAAACTTGTTCAGGCTTATAACCCCCTTCCTCGATGATCGTCCTGAACGTCTCATTCACGTACCCCTCGGCAGCGGCTTTATCAGCAGAAGCAGCTTCTCCATGCAGGACCACGCTCTTTAGCTTAAATCGTTTTTGAAATTTTTCAAACCAGCCCTTGCTGGCATTGAATTTGGTTGGTTTGGTGGGAGATGCGGTCGATGGTTCGGATTCGGGGTCGTCATCGCCAGCGCCTTCAGCAAACTTGGCGAAAAGTTGCCTGGCCTTCTCACGGATAACGTTGGTATCCAGTGGGATATTCTTCTGCCTGCAGTCACTGATCGCCAATGCAGACTCCATCCTTACAATGGCCTTATTGCGTGAAGTTACCACCCTTTTCGCTGTCTGGTTAAAGGACACTGCTTGCCGTCGCCCTTATATTCTTTTCGTCCTTCTTAATGTACCGGACATAGATTCATTGAGCCCGTAATGGCGGCCTACAGCCGCAAAGCTTCTCCCTTACTTTAACATGATCGAGGAGTTTCACCTTCTCTACGATATAAAGCATCTTCCTCTGGCGCTTAGGTTCAGTGCCAGAACCCTTAGAAGACGCAGAACGTTTACCATCATCGTAGGGCTTGAAACAACTTCACAATTTTACCACAAATGCACAAAAACACAACACCGCAGATACTGAACAGCGTGCTCTGATTGGTCGCGTCTCATCCATCTGCCATAGTGTGCCGCGTACTAAATCATCTGGGCAAACTAGCGCAAGCAACCCAAGCTTGGTTTTCCATACGCGCGATTCTTTGTCTACTCATTTATAAATGCGTATTTTATTTCGATTTACTGTAATATTCTTTTAATATAGGTTTTAATTAATGTTATATTTTTATTTTTATTATTATTAATTTTTTAGGCTAGAAAATGCTTATTTTACCGCAAAAATAATTAAAATCTAAAAAAATAAAATACCTATAGGCCGCAGAATTCCGCGATATAATGAAAAATCCGATATATAATTTTACATATACTAGCGAGAAAAACCCGCGATGTACCGAAGCCGCGAAAAGTGAACTGCGATATAGCGAGGGATGACAGTCGATGTATATGTATGTAGATATATGTATGTATGTATATATATATATATATATATAATATATATTATATATATATATATATATATATATAATACATATATATTTGGGTTATTTGGGTTATATACATATATACATATATATATAATATATATACATATATATATACATATATATATACATACACACACACACACACACACACACACACACACACAACAGTCATATGAAAAAGAAAGTACACCCCGTGTAAAGTTTTGACTTTTCAACATATTTCAACATACAGCTATTTGATCTTCATTCAACAATATTGATAGATAAAGGTGATATAGTATAACAAATATCATGAAACATTTATATTTTGTACTCCATTGTATAATTTAAATAAACCTAAATGCAAATTTCGCATGTGAAAAAGTAAGTACACCCTTGGCTCTAATAGGCGGTATTGCCCCCTTTGGCAGAAACAACCTCAAGTAGGCATTTCTTATAACTGTCTACCAGTCTCTGACATCGACTGGGAGAAATTTTTGCCCACTCCTCCATGCAGAATTCTTTCAGCTGTGCGATGTTTGAGGGCTTTCTTGCATGCACAGCTCGTTTCAAATCCCCCCACAACATCTCGAAGGGATTTAGATCTGGCTTTGTCTTGGCCATTCCAGAACCCTTCATTTCTTTCTTTTCAGCCATTCCTTGGTGGATTTACTGGTATGTTTAGGGTCATTGTCATGTTGCAAGGTCCACCTTCGGTTGAGCTTCAACTTTTCCAACAGATGGCCTCACATTATCCTCAAGCACCCTCTTGTACAATGAAGAATTCATTGTGGATTCTATGATGGTGAGCTGCCCATGCCCTGATGCAGCAAAGCTGCCCCAAACCATAATATTTCCACCACCATGCTTTAAAGTTGGTATCAGGTTCTTGTGTTCAAATGCTGTCTTTGGTTTTCACCAAACATGTCTTCTGGTACTGTGGCCAAATAGCTCGACCATTGACTCATCTGTCCAGAGCACATTGTTCCAGAAGTGCTGATCTTTGCCGAGGTGTTCATTGACAAACTTTAGTCTTGCCCTGATGTTCTTTCTGGACAGCAAAGGTTTCCTCCTGGCACACCTCCCATGTCGATCAAATTTGTGCAGCCTCTTTCTAATGGTAGACTCATGCACTTTGACATCAACAGTGGTAAGAGCTACCTGTAGGTCCCGTGATGACATTCTGGGGTTCTTAGAGACTTCTTTCAGCATCTTGCGGTCTGCTCTCGGACATAACTAGCTGGGGCGACCTGGCCTGAACAAGTTGGCAGTTGTTTGGAATCTTCTCCACTTGTAGATGATCTTCCGGACAGTCGAAGGATTGATTTCAAATTGTTTGGAGATCTTTTTAAATCCCCTCGCAGACTCGTAGGCATCTATAGCCTTCTTTCTGAAGGCCTCAGAGAGCTCTTTTGATCTAGGCATGGTGACGCCGCACACTTCAACAACAAAGAGCAAACCAAACTAAATGTCTGAGGTGTAAATAAGACAGGTTCCTCCAAGATCCTCTCTAACATGTTCTAATCATTTGCACCTGAGCTGGTGCACCTGATTCTAAATTTAGGTATTTGAAGTAGTGATAAATGTAGGGGTGTACTTACTTTTTCCACATGCGAAATTTGCATTTATATTTATTTAAATTGTACAATGGACTACAAAATGTAAATGTTTCGTGATATTTGTTTTATTATATCACCTTTATCTATCAATATATATATATATATATATATATATATATATATATATACATACATACAATGCTCAAAAGAAGATGATACATATTTATTTATTTATTGCCAAGTAACGCACTGTCAGGGGTGAAAGCATAACCTCCATCCACCTTCGGTGGCGGAGGTAACAAGGTTGCGCTAAACGAAGTCTGATGGTATTTGAATTGTCTGCTCCTTGTAACAATCTGTTACGTTTGTGGGGGTAGGTGATGAAATACCGTCGTGGAGACAGGATTTTATAGGTATAGCATAGACCGGGGATGCATTAGGAGACATCTTGTTGTATTTCGGAAGGGAAAATTGTGAGATGAAGATCGTTTATGTGTCACCACATGGGGGGGGGGGGGGGGTGGTGTTGTGTTCACTCGGATGGGTCTTAGGCTAGTTTCTTCCAGTATGCTATTGCCCCCTGTGACCTTTACCTTCGTTATTATTCACTACTACAACAAGGCTGGCCATAAATCCTTTGTTAAACAACAACAACTGACATAACCTCTGACAGAAACCCGAACATTCCCGATCAGACTAAACCCCACCTCCAAGGAATCGTAATCGGCAAATATGCCTCGCCTCTTGAAAGAGCAGGGCCGTGAGGCCATGCCCCAAGGTTAATGATTGGTCGGGGTGACGTCAGAGCGAGAAGCTTCGAGCAGGAAGAAGGTGCTTGCCGAAAACGAAGCTGGCCATTGTTGGTTCGGTTAGATCAAGGATTTTTGTGCACTTTGGAGGAGAGGGAGCAGAGGACGAAGGGCACTTCTCTTGGCTCTTGCTCAGTAGCCTCTGACTGTTGGATACTCGAGGAAGAAGAGTCTCAGGTTTTCTTCCTCATTCTTTTGTGCTCTCTCTCGGTCTGACTTTTGTCTCGTTCGGCCACGGCTTTCTCGTGTGCGATCGTGAGGAGAACTTTTTGGAGCCGAGTTGCGGTTTGGAGGAGGAGACGAGCGAAAGAGGACCGTCCGCACAACTTACCTCACGGTTTTTGGAGAACAACTTTGCACCATCCTGTGAATTTCCCGCGTAAGCGGCTTCGGGCCACTTTGTACTGCTGACTTCATTCAATGATCTCGTTGAGCAAGCTGAATGCCGGCTGTAGGAGAATGTGTTAAGACTCGGGAGACTCCAATATGACCGAAACAGCTTTGTAAAGTAAGGATTTATTATAATTAATGTCACTTGTTTCAATTCAATAAAGACCATAATAGCTAAACGGATTGGTAATTCAAGTCGTTGGTTCTTCTTTCTTTGGCCGGTCCTCTCTCAGCGCTGTTCACAGGGTTCCGTTCCGTTCCGTAGGTCAGAGCTTCTGGTGACAAGTGTGTTCCTCCCAGGACGTTGTTCACATTTTATGGTCACAGAAATCTTAATCCTCTCTACGCTAATCCTAATCCGTTCTCCGCAAACGTTACTCGGTCGCCTCACCGGCACCAGCTCACCCCCCTAGGCGTTGACTACCATCCCCTCCTGCTTGGAGTTCCTCCAATGCTACATTTGCTTCACTATAGTGAAAGCCTAGGAATGTGCTCTAGCCCGGGGCCATGACAAGGTGAACAAGATATTTCCAGGTTCCATGTTCCGAGGTACATTCCTGACATTCTTACGAACCACTCATTGGTTCACTCACCAATCTCATAACTAGTTACAAGTAAAGATTTATACTACCACAATCCCTCATCTTTTTGTTTTATGTTTATATTAACCATTAATCTAAACATCAATACAAGTACAAGTAAACAATCAATCACTACAATTAAACATCAGTACAAGTACTCAAACCACGACTTTGGTAATCCAATTCCCTTAGGCATACACCGTCATCCTGCAAGAATCACAAAACATTTCGTTGGTCATTGACTCCTTCCATATTGTTAATTCAATCTATTTCACTTGCATCACAAATATCTTTGCAAAACAACACTTCACCATCACCAAGATACAACAATTTCACTTCACCATTTTTTCAAATTTATAAAGCATCTGCAACATCTGGCAAAACGTTTGCCTCCAAAAAAATGTTGACTCTTTTTTTGAAAGGAAGGGCTGATCACTTGTGTTTGAATTCAGGTATGAAACATTTTCTTCTAATGTCTTCATAGCACCTGCACTACTTCGTGTAGGGCCTCACTGTTGTAACAACTATGCGGAGTCATAGACTGACCCTGCTCTCCATGCAGCATTCTTGCCACTCTTGCTGCAAACCATAGTAATTCCTGAACAAGGCCTTCGCCCAGTTGTAGTCAACTTGCCTCCTCCCTCATTATGAGTGGGCAGCAAGTATTGGTGTGACGTTGATTGGCCAGCAAGATGTGGAACAGGGATGCCAGATGCATCCACAATGATGTTGGGACCATGGTGTTCAGGTCATTCATGGTCCATACCAGGAGCAACCAGCAGAATCATGCACAGCTGTTGTGAAAAGAGCACAGCCATTTGTTTGCAGCTCCATGCTGGTTCCCCGGAAGTTGGTGAAGTAATAACTGCACATCGGATTTTTATGTGAAAAAATAAAAAATATTTTTTCACATAAAACAGCTTTTTTGCGCGCAAAAAAATTATTTTGCTATTTTCGGAGAAAAAAAGAATTTCGCCCTTTTTCGGGAAAAATAAAATAAAATGCCCTTTTTGGTCGAAAATGTCTGGCAACGCTAAAAAAAATTAGGGAATTTTTCGAAATTTTAAACTGCGATCGAAATTTGTAACTGCGATCGAAATTTTTAACTGCGATCGATCTCAAAAACAAAACGTTGCGTCCACTTGCGTGCGTTGCGTCCCCAGCGTGTACAGCAGTGAGGCGGTGTACTACAGTGAGAGAGTGTACACAAAGTGTGAACAAGTCTCCTATCAAGATGAGTGCTGCTCTTCGTGACAAGTGGCTGAAGGAATTCAACGCTGGCTGCGATGGGGCCACCTTCAAGTACGTGTCGAGTGACACGGCTTTCTGTCGAGCTTGTGAAAAGACTTTCCGGGCGAAGCAGAAGTCTGAGCTGGCCCAACATGTCCGAGGAGACCGCCACAAGAGCAACTTGGCCTTGAAGAAGAAGAGGACGGTCACGCAAGCCACCATGGAGGACTTTGGTGGCGGAAAGAGGCACAAGTGCGACGTCATGGCTCAGGAGCTGTGCAAGGCCATGCTGGCCGCTGGCATCCCATGGTCGAAATTGGAAAACACTGCCCTTCGGTCGTTCCTGGAAAAGCACATCACTCTCCAGATCCCCGATGAAAGCTGGATTCGAAAGCACTACCTCGACAAGTGCTACGACGAGGCCTTGGCGGGGATCCGTGCCGACCTCGGACAGCAGCCCATCTGGCTGTCCGTCGACGAGACGACCGATTCGGCAGGTCGATATGTGGCCAACATCATTGCGGGACGCTTGTCCAAGGAGGGGTACTTTCGTCCCCACCTCGTCCAGTGCATGTTTCTGGAGAAGACCAACTCTGGCGAGATCGTGCGTGCAGTCAATGACACGCTGCGCTATCTTTGGCCTGATTTCAAGCCGGAGTGCCTCAAGGTCCTCGTCAGCGACGCCGCGGCCTATATGATCAAGGCCAGCCATACCCTGAAGGAACTCTTCCCGGACTTGCTGCATGTGACTTGCGTTGCCCACGTGCTCCACGGTGTCTGCGAGACAGTCCGAGAAATGTTCAAGGACGTCAACGACCTGATTGCCACGACGAAGAAGGTGTTCGTCAAAGCCCCATCGCGTGTTGTCTTTTGGAAGGAGCAGCAGCCCAATCTTTCTCTCCCCCTGGAGCCCATTCTGACTCGGTGGGGGACGTGGATCGACGCCGCGGTGTTTTACGCCGAGCACTTCGAGGCCGTCAAGGACATTGTGAACCAGCTGAACGATGACGACGCGATGGCAATCCGGAGTGCCAAGGACCTGTTCGGAAAGGCGGACATCAAGCTCAGTTTGGTCTTCTTAAATGCCCACGTGTCGTTCATCCCGAAGATCCTTAAGCAGCTGGAGGAGGCCGGCATGGAGCTGGCCAAGGCCTTCCAGCTCCTTGATCAGGCCAAGGAGGAGCTCGAAAAGATCCGAGGCTGCCGTAAGGAGATCCTGCTCACCAAGTTCAAGGCGGTGCTGCAGCGCAATCCCGACATTGGTGTGCTGAGGACAGTGGCTTTGATCCTGGATGGAGATCAGCACGGATCTGAGGTTGGTGTGCCGGCTGGAGTCAAGCTTGCTGACATCCCCCTCTTGAGGTACTGCCCCATCGTCGGCGTCGACGTGGAAAGGTCCTTCTCCGTCTACAGAAACGTCCTCACCGACCGCCGACACCGCCTCACCAAGGAGAACATTACCAAGATAATGATTTCAAACACCTACTTTAACCGTTCCTAAAAGGGTCTTGTCAATTTCTTCTTGTCCTCTACTTATCAAACAATGCGGTTGCAATAAAGTTACCTGAACGTCATTTTTTACCTGTTTACTAGCCCAGAGTGTTTAATGTTGTGCAGGAAAAAGCTTACCATTTTTTGTTCTTTTTTTGACTGATTTCTGAAAAACTTGGTAATAATAAAAAATGAATAAAACGGGGGGAAAAAATATTTCGGGATTTTTTCACATTAAAAAAAAAATTTCCGCTTTTCAAAACATAAAAGGCCTATTTTCTTAACATAAAAATCCGTAGTCTAGCTAATAACATATGTCCCCGCATTTCGTAGGGGTCGCAGGCAAAATGTTGTTGTCCTGCAAATTCTGATGTGATGAATGTTCCAAGCCTTCGAACAAGAGTAAGTGATCGCCTTTCTTTCATATGTTGCATTGTGATCCAGGCAAATGGTCACATAAATTTCCTTGGTGAAGGTAAGCATCCATCTCGAAGTTACACAGGAGAATGTCTTCATCATTCTTTGAGAAGGAGGGTGTATGCCAAGATTAACTTCATTTTTAGCCACAAATTTTCTTTCTCGAACTTCTTCCCAATTCCGTTAGCACTCCCTTCAAAATGTGATCTCGTCTTATCCTTTTACTCAGTCACATCTGAATCTGCTTTCCACACACACTGAATCAGATAGGGTTCATCTTACCATGAAATCAGCATAATCATGTATATCTTCCGACAGTTTCACATTCAACAATTTGTTGTTTTTCCTTAAAACATTCAAAAGTTATATTCATTTATATGCGTCACACAAATAATATTCAATCGGGTATGTATTTTACTATTAAACAAAGAATAGCATCCACAATTGCTTTCAGGTTAATATAGTTCAAAAATTAACTCATGCAGGTATTTTAGCACTACTCAAAGAAAATAAATGCATTTATAATGAGTGTATATGATTACAATCACAAAGAGGAATATCTAATTCCCAACAAATTTTGCAAACCAACAAATTAAGCATAATGTATTATTATCATAATTTCTCCCCACTTCTTCTTTTTTTTTCTTTTTCTTCCAAACAGTGTGTAACTTGTGGTGATAGAAGTTCACCGGTTGACACAATTCACAACATTTTTGTCTTAACTCTACTGAATTCATTTGCAACATCACTTGATTCATTCTTTTAAGCTCGGTATTTATGTCGCCATAAAAGTCTTCCTCTTGTGGTTCCACATTTCTTTCCTCATTTGTCACTTCATGCGTTATCATAGTGTTGTTGGTTACCTTATTCAAACACACCGTCACTAAGGCTTTCAAGCAAGCCACCACTAAAACAATATTGTCAATATAACTACTAAACCAACAAACAAGTATTTGAGTATCTTAGCTGCTACTCCTCCAAATGTGTTTCCCAACCATGCAAAAGCACCCCCTTTTATATAATCGTGGTATCTTGCTCCCTCTTGTCCCACCTGTAGCCATCTGTAAAACATGTGAGCTACCCCTTGTATATGTTCATACCTATAACATAATTATATGTCAGACATTCAACATTATATACCAAACGAACAAGCTTCCTAAATGGTAAATAAAGAAAATCCCTTAATATGTAACATAAATCAGATTATTTGTCTTACCCTGATCCCCCTATCTCCTGGGGTCAAACTAAATCCCCTAATCATGAGTGTAGTTGTGATACATTATCCCTCATGCTGTGCTAATATCAGTAGATAATGGTATGTCATTTCGGCAAATAAATGTCACTATCTTCCCTAATTCAAGTAGGAATATTAAATGTTGAAAATGTAATGTTTATCAAGGCAAGGGGTGTTAAAATGTAATTCAAATGAATGTAAATCACAACTATCATTTATCCGCCACTGAATGTTCTGCTGGGCTGCTAGGTGCAGCCTCATTTTCTGTGGGACCGTCCACCTTAGCCCCATGTGCTTGCTTGCAATGAGAGGCATGAATCCAACTTTCTATTTTGGGTCCATATTTGTTTCTATTTTTATCAATCTCCTATGGTTTATCAATTCGTTCCAAAATACCGCAACCAAAGGTTTTAACCAAAGCTCTACCAAACTATTTCCAATGTGAACTCAAAATACCAGTGAAACAATGATTCGAAGAATTAACTTCAAGGGGTCAATAAATTTATTCTATAACCAGATCTAATTTTCCCATCCAATAGTTTGCCTTGCCACATGTCATATTATAACACTTTAATAAACCTTCGAAAAATGTTTCCCATCTCAACAAATTTCCTTTTTACTAATAGCCATGTGTAACTTACGTATTTAACTACAATTTCCTCTCAATTTGTTTGGCCTAACTGGCCGCAAAAGTGGCTGCCAGCGTGCAGTACCGTTTTTTATCTACCAAGGAAGTGCTCGTCCACACAAGACCTCTACCAAAATGTTGTTTGTAAAAACAAATCTGGGATTTCTGATTACATGGATGCACACTCTCAGGACATTTTCAGGCTGCTGTTAACAATCCACTACGATAAATTAATTCCTTTACCCACAATCAAATAATTAGTACAAATTGAGGATATTATCCCTATCACATTCATTTATATATTCATTATGTTGGATCTAATTTTTTCAATAATTTTCCACTGCTGTAAGGAAGAACAATAGCTCTCATAGGTCTTAGTAATATCGTACTTAATTTACCCAGCATCGAAGAATTTATTTACTATCCATTCTCATCTGTTAACCAGTGACTTTGTTTGAACTCCAAAACGTAATTTGATGAATCCCATGTGTACAGCTACCACTTATTGAAACCCCTACTTTTGTAGAAAATATCCAAGTAAGTGTTTTTTACACCCCCTTAACTGTTGCTCGTCCATTTCTATGCACCCAGTGAGTACTACTGACACCAGTATGCCAATGTAGGTGTGCGAGATTAACAAATATGTTGCAGGTACATGTGACATCGCGTTCTGAGTATAAATGACGTAACAGCGCGTTCATGTCTGCCCCTTGGTTTAGGATTCACAATGCATTCCGTTTTAAAAGTCACAATAGTTCAAACCAGCAAAATTTTCTTTACTATTTTCCCATATCATCTATGCCTAATACACATCCATACATACAGCATAATTTATATGCTGATAAAATTCAAGTTTATATTTATAAAAAATCCGTGAGCAGGGTACCCTGGGAAGTCAGTGTAAGACCTCTCCCAAATTTGGCAAATTTTGTACTCCCACATTTTTATGAAGCTCATATCCATAAATAGCTTTGATTCTCATATAAATTCTATCAAAATGGAATCCCAAGATTACTCCCAATTTATTTTTTTATCAATGAATTTACTATCAATGAATGGCTGCTCATAACTCAGCAAATCAAATCTTTATATTCCATCTCCCTTGACAAAAGAGATAATGTTCATCATCAAATTATATTTCAATTTTATTTTACGAATTCTCTCGATATGCGATCCCATCCACATGGAACTATCTATTTTCAGACAAGGCACACTGTCGGTGTCAACAATCTTGTAAGATTGATACACAAAACAACAACAACAAACACAAACATTGATACACAAAAACACACACACACATGCATTATGCATATTTGTTTGTGTTGGAACCATTATTTACAGATCAAGATGGGTGTCAATTTTATTTCAATTTCATAAAATTTGTCCTTCAATTTTATAAATGCTAATACACAAATAGACCAAAAAGTTTATTCTTAGAAAACCCCTATAATGTCACCTTGAAATTACCCTTTTTGATTCCCACAATAATTTGTCCAGTGCTTTCACATCTGGTCTATCCTTATTAACATTTCCAGCTCTTGGGGTAAAATTTTGGGGAGAATGGACCAAGGAAGGTCCTTCCTTGGTCCATTCTCCCCAAAATTTTACCCCAAGATTAATAGCAGATATTTTCATATGCCAGATAACAACAACAACAACAACAACAACATGCCTTTTAAGGCCATTTTCCCTGCTAGCACGGGGGTTAGCCTTGCGGTTCCCATGACAAACTTCTCCATTTTGCCCTATTTTCTGCATCTCTCCTTGTTAACCCCCTTTGCCCGCATTTCTTCTTCCACCATCTTTAGTCAAGTCTTTGTTGGTCTTACTCATCCGTCCTCTACTTCAATATACATTCATTTCCATCACTCTTCTCAACCAGTCACTTTTATCCTTCCTCAATGCATGATCAAACCATCTCAACCTGTTCCTCTTTACAGCATCAATCACAGGCTCGATTTCCATCATCTTTCGCAATTCATCATTTGTCTTCCTCTCTCTCAACGATACTCCGCACATTCCCCGAACCATTTGCATTTCCACCCTTTCCAGCCTTCGTTGCACACACGCACATATCCTCCCACATGCAGCATACACCTATCCCTTCAGCTTCATCCTATGACATCTATGTGAGAGTCATGCTATCATTAAATTTCATGCGACTTTCATAGCGTCTCATTAACTGGTAAATCAATTGTTCCGAAAATTGAAATTTGTTCCGAAATTGTTCCGAAAGTTGAAAAGTTCTATTCCCCATGATGCTCCCCCTAAGCACATGTGTTAGTTCAATACAGGGTCTTTTAATTTTAATTTTTCAGAATTTCCATTTCAAATTTATTCTCTTCCTTCCTATGAAATCTTTGTGAGAACTTTATGGAAGGTCACTTCTTTTTTTCAAATTTACTGTAAGTTCTCCAACGATCATGTCCGACCTTGAACATTCCACGAATCCTGCAACAAATTTTCTCATACACACTCACATTAGATCCATTTCACATATCTGTTCATGAAATTTCACAAATGATCACACAAGTAATTATCACATTGTAATGACCTCTAAACATTCCTAAACCAATAAGCTAGCCTGGCGATGCCAAATACCCCACACTTCTGTCATCTTAGAAGTCACTGTTTGCTTTAGACAAGTATTTATCAAAGCCTTTAGACAAACTATTAGCAATATTATTCCTAGGATTAAAATTATTAGGATTATTATCAAATATTTATCCTCACATTGATAATATCTCACAAAGATATCAAAGCTTCTTTCTTGAGACCGCAACCTCATCAATCAATCAATCAATTCATTCAATTAAATCAATTCAATCATTCAATTTCATTCATTCATTCATTCAAATCATGAATCATTCATTCAAATCAAATCATTCATTCAAATCAAATCATTCATTCAAATCATCATTTTCATCAATGATGTCAGGATAGATTTATCCATTGACTGAGATCGAAGATCATCGGTCGTCACCTCTGATGCCTACCTCATATTAATTGACGAATCACTGTTCTGTACTGGGGTCATATCTGACGTATTTTCCCAATTTTGCCTGGTCACCACAAATTCTCTTTGCAACCACTAAAGGCAACTCATCCTTCATTCGTGAGACAGCCAAAATTGATGGCAGATATTAAACTTCATTGGGAAAAATGTCTCATTTTCAAATTACCCAAAACCTCTTGGCAATCAAAATTTCGTAAAACTCCTGAAATGTTCTACGAACAAACGATGATCAATTCATAATTTGCCAAAAAATTTTTTTGAATTAAATCATGCTAAAATTTTTGAAACTCAATTGCTTGTAATACACAATTTATCCTATAGGGCTTGAAAGCTCTTTTCCAAGCCCGTGCAATCATTCTGCATCGAAATCCTATGATATCATTCATTGTAATCATCATAATTTCATAATCATCTCTCATAATCAACAAACAAGAACAACACACATTTCCTGTAATTATCTCTCATAATCAACAACCATGAACCACACACATTTCCTGTAATCATCTCTCATAATCAACAAACATGAACCACACATTTCCTGTAATTATCTCTCATAATCAACAAACATGAACCACAAATTTCCTGTAATCATCTCTCATAATCAACAAACAAGAACAACACACATTTCCTGTAATTATCTCTCATAATCAACAAACATGAACTACACACATTTCCTGTAATTATCTCTCATAATCAACAAACATGAACCACACACATTGAAATGTCATTAAAGAGTGAAAAATAAAAATAAAAGTAAAAAAGAAAGAGTGAAATGGGAGAGAGTGAAAAATAAAAATAAAACTAAAAAGAAAGAGGAGAGAGGGGAGGGGGGGGTTAAGGATGAAGGGAGGGGGAGGGTTTAAGAAGGTAGGGTAGAGGCGTCATTCGCTATTTATCACTATCACCAAAAGTCACCCGTTATTGCAATCTTGTGATTTCCATTTAAGTATGTCAATGCTCCCTTTTTAAGAATTAACTTTTTACCCCAATTAAAAGACCACCTGCATATCCCCTTTTTCCAGTCTGGTCCAACTTCCATTTTGAAAATCCAATCAAAATATTCAGCCAAAAATTCTAAGCAATGAAAAATCATTGACAATTTATAGTTATTTCCCATTTCAGTCGTTTTATATGAGCCTCAACCCAAGTGAGATAACGTACAGCAATGCGAGCACAGGGAGCAGATGAAAAACACAAAAAAAACAACAGCACTGGTTTTTGCTTCCTGGAAGCTTCCCGCAAAACGCTTTGCTTCTCGCAAAACGTCCGCCAATGGGAACTAGAGGGAAGGGAGGGAGAAGGAGTGGGAGCAAAAGACAGGTAGCAGCACAGGTAGCCGGAATGGAAATGAGGGACAATGAGGGAAAAATGTTCGATTTTACCCTGGGGGCGTCGGTATGCAATTTTCATCCAATCGCCATCTTTTATAATAATTCTGGACCGGCATCAGATGGCGTTGTCTGTCATTAATTTATATGTTAATCGAACGAGTTTTAGGTGTTATAAGAAATGGCGGGAAAAATTGGCGGGAATTTTTTTTCCCTCTCCTCCGCCTTTTTTTTTTCCCCCTTACCTTGGACCCACGGTTTTGTTCTATCCAATTTCGTTTAATTTGTCTAAATCCAACTAGCCGTTCCAAAGATATAAGCCGTTTTGTCGCGATACCATAAGTTGAAGGAGAGAAATATATATATATCTACATATAAAACTCCATTGCCCACCGCCCCCGTGCACACCTTGAGCTGGCAACTCAAGGGTACGTTACAAGTGCTAAACAAGTGTACGAGTGTGTAAACGAGTGGACAGGCCTTACACGACTCGGAAGCAAATCGTCCCATGGTGCACTCATGGTCCGTTTGCTCCCAGTACAAAGTAAGGCCCTTAAAAACCAGCGTATTCGTGCGACTATGCACGAATCTTTGCAAAGACGCAGTCTTAATTACACAGGCGAATGCAGGCAAACATTCGCTTTGCGCACATCAGTGGCACGTTTCTTAGTGGCTCGTGTCAGAAGAATTACACAGCGCAGGAAAAATACGTATTTACAGAAATCATTAAACTCGAATGATGGCTTAAAATCCTTGTCGATGTCCCATCCGTGATTTCGTTCGCCCAATCACCATTGCTAAATCGCCATCCAGGATCTCGATCACTACCAGCGTACTAAATTCCGCATTGTAATGAGGATTCAACAGAATTACGACTCAAAAAAAAAAGAACGAGCAGACATTTTGCAGGACGTTACCTCGGACAATCGTTAAAATCGTTAATTCATTACATTTATTCACAAGGTACCTCAAAATACATCTTAATCATACAGAAATGGTTCTTTGGGTAGTATAGTCCACAGCACCCGGGAGTTCCAGCTCAACAATGGTTCTTTGTGTTTTTTTTTTTACCCATCACCCTAGACCAACTAAAATGGATCTTTGTGTCGCGAGCACAGCACTGGAGCCAAAGGGTCTCATCTATATCTTCCTTCTGAGGGCTTTCATGCACCAATAGTGCATTGTTGAGACACCCAAACACCACTTTCTCCATATATATACAAAATAACGAAACACAGGTTCATACATCATAATGGACAATCCACAAGAAGCCACGCTTACCTTTTTAAGATTCTGTCGATGTCCAATTGATCCTCGTACGGTAGCCACCAAATTGTAGGAGAATGTGTTAAGACTCGGGAGACTCCAATATGACCGAAACAGCTTTATAAAGTAAGGATTTATTATAATTAATGTCACTTGTTTCAATTCAATAAAGACCACAATAGCTAAACGGATTGGTAATTCAAGTCGTTGGTGCTTCTTTCTTTGGCCAGTCCTCTCTCAGCGCTGTTCACAGGGTTCCGTTCCGTTCCATAGGTCAGAGCTTCTGGTGACAAGTGTGTTCCTCCCAGGACGTTGTTCACGTTTTATGGTCACAGAAATCTTAATCCTCTCTGCGCTAATCCTAATCCGTTCTCCGCAAAGGTTACTCGGTCGCCTCACCGGCACCAGCTCACCCCCCGAGGCGTTGCCAACCATCCCCTCCTGCTGGGAGTTCCTCCAATGCTACATTTGCTTCACAATAGTGAAAGCCTAGGAATGTGCTCTAGCCCGGGGCCGTGATAAGGTGAACAAGAGATTTCCAGGTTGCATGTTCCGAGGTACATTCCTGACATTCTTACGAACCACTCATTGGTTCACTTACCAATCTCATAACTAGTTACAAGTAAAGATTTATACTACCACACGGCCTTCTAACAGAAACCTTCATTTTCCTCATCGATCTCCTTGTCTGTTCTGTGACTGAGTGGAGATGTCTCAAATTAGATGTAAGATTTACCTCACCTTTCATTTTTATCAAATTACAATTACTTTTATTCAATCATTACCGTGGTACTTTCATTTGTTGTATCTTGTTTGCATGGTGTTGGGTTCGAGAATAAACCCGTGTGGCTCCGTCCAGGTAAGCACCTTGGTTCCCTCACCACGTGCGCAGACCAACTGCCAGTTTAGGCTGCGCCCTCGGAATTAAGGATCGTTACGGCTTTCGTCACCCAGTGGTTTTAACCACCAGGGCTGGCAGGACAATACATTAATGGGTTGAAACGGTGAAGGGAATAGACTCATCCAGGTCTGAAGGGGATTACATGGTAGATGGGTAATGTAAGAAAAGCAAAGGAAGATGGGTAATGTAAGAAAAGCAAAGGAAGATGAGATGGAGTTAAGAAAGCAAAACAAAAGTCCGAAGAAAGAGTCAGAAGCACCTTTATGTTCCTCGATGACGATATGTTCGGCGTTCTCCATAAAGCCTTTGTTCGACCTTGTTTGGGATATGCTCGCTCTCTGGAGTCCGTAGAAGTTAATATTGGTTCCTTGGGAAATAATACAAAGGAGAACAACAACAATTGGCTGCGGGTGCACCTGAATGCATGGACATGGAGACCTTCAAGATGCTCAATAAACGCGACAAGGTGAAGATTATCTTCAGCCTGATGCTCCCGTTATTGATGTTATACAGGTTATTGATGTGGGGAAACTGTCTGCATATCAGCATATCTGTGGCATGGATTACATCTGAGCACAAATACTGCTTCATTCACATCACCTGTGCTTGTTTGTATGGCCTTCTCACCATTGAGAAGAAGTTCAGCAATTTTAGGTCTTCATCCTAAAATTGCTGAACAGGCCCAGATTTTACATAAATTTCGAAACTTTTGAATGTATTACATGTGGCCAAATCAACATTCACATCAACATGTAATACAATTACAGTATTGTCTTCAGACATGCAATTTTGTTTTTTGGGAGGACACAGGGTGTGCGTTAGTATGTGGTGAAAGTTTAAAGTACTGCAACTGATTTAAACATAAGATAATGCCTCAAGTACAGAGGTACTTCATATATTGGCACTTTGTTAGATCAAGGTACTCAGAGTGGAGCAAACATCAGGAAGAGTGGGATGTTTTTTGCCTCAAGGTTCACGCACCATGCATGCTCAATTTCGCTGTGAGAAGGGTTCCTGTGATGTGCAGCCGGAATCGGACCAGCTGACTGTGCTTGCGTGTGGAATGAAGGTTGAGGAGCCGGAAGGATTTCCCGAGATTCTGCAGATAAAAATAGAGGCTGTGAACTCTTTTGATCTGGCGGAGGAGCAAAGCGACCAGCCGAATGGTGAGTTGTGTGATTGACATCACTTCTGATGATATCTGCGTTTGTTCAGTGCGCTTTTTTTGGATGCTGAATAGAGGCTCCTAAAAGATCTAGAGCAGAATGGAAGGGAATAAAATAGAAGGAGGAAACAACATTAGAAGAGTATAAGTGAGATGAAGGGGAGGGGACATGCACACGAGGCTCATGCAAGAGGTAGCATTAATCACAAAAACACAAACTGACACATAAAACATATGAAAAAGGGAGCGGTAGACAAGATGGGGAGAGAGAGGAAGCACACAAGTACAACAGGAGAGAACAGGGAAACAGGAGACAACAGGGACATTGGGAGATCTGTGTAAGGGAGAGGGCTTGGGGGGAGGAGGCATGGGAAGGGGCTTGGGGGGGGGTGGGAGAGGTACAAAACACATGGACACTGCGTGGACTTCCAGGAAAGAAGTTGGTGTTTCAAAAAAGTGGATTTGGGGTGAAATTAGCGGGGGTAGACAAGATCAAGGTTTTGGATGGGGGAAGATAAGAGATGGTGGTGAACAGCTGTTTTAAAGACCTGGAGGGAGGAGTGGGATTGAAGAGAGTGAGGGAGTTTGTTCCAGAGGCGGGGAAAAAGAGGAATGAAGGAGAGAAGGTGAGCAGAGAGTCTTGATTTTGGCAGTTTAACCATAAGAGGGTTGCAGGCAGATCATGTGCGACCTGTAGGAATATTTGGGGGACAGAGCCCAGAGAGAGCTGGGGGGGGGGGGGGGCAAGGCCGGAGAGGAGTCGGTAGAAGACGGAAAGACCACCAACCTGCCTGCGGTGAGTGAGTGAAAGGCTCTTGGAGTTAGCTTCATCGCGGGAGATTCCAATGATTCTGAACGCTTTGGTTTCAACAGCGTGAAGATGAGCTAGGTGTGAGGCAGGAGCACCAGCCCAGAAGGGAGAGCAGTATTCCATTGAGCTGCGGATGAAAGCCTTGTATGTGGTGAGGAGCTCAGGTGTGCGAAGGAAGGACTTCGCATGACGGAGGATGCCCAGTCAGCGACTGGCTTTGGAGGCCAGATTTGAAATGTGTTTTTTCCAGGAAAGATCATGGCAGATAGTGAGACCCAAAAGCTTGAGTTACAGAACTTCTTGGAGAGGATTATTCAGAAAGTGGATGGGAGGTTTGTCCAGTTGGGCTTTTCGGAGAGACATCATGAGAGTGTGAGATTTGTCAGGATTGAAAGACATGTTCCACTTGTTTGCCCAGTCTGCGATTTTGTCCAGGTCTGCAGAGAGTGAGGAGGCTGCAGACTGCCAATCTGAGGGATGAGGAATGGAGCGACAGAGAATAGAGTCATCAGCAAAGAGATAGAGAGGATTTTCAAGAGAGTCAGGGAGATCATTGATGAAGACCAGAAAAAGCACAGGGCCCAGAACACTGCCTTGGGGAACTCCAGCCTGAACAGGAAGAGGAGATGTGAGAAACCCATTCAGGGCCACACATTGACTACGACTAGACAGGAAGTCCGCCAGGCATGCGTGGAGATTTCCATGGATACCAAAGGAGGAGAGTTTGGTGAGCAGAGCGGGGTGCCAGACCGTATCGAAGGCACGTGATATGTCAAGGGAGACAGCTCTAATTTCCTGTTTGGCATTGAGGACCTCCATCCATTGTTGAAAAAGCAGAAGCAGCATGTCCAGAGTAGAGTGACCAGGTCTGAAACCAAATTGATTATCAGAGATCAAGCCATTGGAGAAGAGGAAAGATTTCATATCTGAAGCAATGTGGATTCCATGACTTTACTGATAATTGGGAGAAGGCTGATTGGTCTGTAGTTGCTAGGATCTGTTTTTGCACCTTTTTTGTGCAAAGCGGTGATGTTGCCTGATTTCCAAGCAGATGGCAGATGACCTTGAGCAAAAGTGAGGGTGAAGATAACAGAGAGAGGGAGTGAAAGAGTGGAAGAACAGGCTTTTAGGACCCGTGGGTTGATGCCATCAGGTCCAGTTGCAGAATCAGAGTCAAGGGTTGACAGAAACTTTTCCACCATGTCAGGAGGAAAGGACACAGAGTCCAGGAGTAGCTGGGTATGACTGGGTTTGGTGGGTACAGAGAGGGATGGGTTTGGGACACAAGATTTAGAGGGCAAACACAGAGATGAGGCATTCAGCTTTTTCAGGTACGGAGTCAGCCATGTAGCCATTTGAGGTGAGGGAGGGGATGGAGGGGAACAAACACCAGAAACAAATTTGACCAGATGCCACCAGGATTTGGAAGAGGGAGACAGATAAGAGAGTTCGGTCTTGAGAATGGAGAGATATTGTTTCCTGGCTCTCCTGAGGGTGGACACACACTTGTTTCGGGCCTTGTGAAAGGAAATGAGATTTCCTTCCATTGCATTTGCTTTCCAGGAGACAAAGGCAAGTTGTTTCTGGGAAACAGCCTCACCACAAGATTCCGTGTACCATGGACGGGAGGAAGGGTATGACAACTGAAGACGAGACGTGATAAATCTGTGCATGAGAGAGAGAGCAATTTACTTTGGAAGAATTCCCAAGATGAGTTGATGTCAGAGGCGGTAGAGATGGGAGACGAGTCCGGATGATTGATGGCTGCTTGAAGACTGTGCCAGTCGGCCTGAGTTTAATGCCAGATTCGTCGACGCTGAGGAGGCTCTCTGAGAATGGTCAGAGAGATGTCATCTTTAACAAGCACATGATCAGATGAGCCGATTGGAGCAGAAGAAGAGCAGCAGACATTTTCAGGGAAGTTAGTCATAACCAAGTCCAGAAGAGAAGATGCTCTGTTGACTGAGATCCGGGTCAGGAAATTGACAGATTGTGTCAGTCCCAGTGAGTCGCAGAAGTCCATGGGTGTTTTGGGTCTTCGGGTTGATTTGGGTCTTTGGGGTGTTTTGGGTCTTCGGGGTGTTTTGGGTCTTCGGGGTGTTTTGGGTCTTCGGGGTGTTTTGGGTCTTCGGGGTGTTTTGGGTCTTTGGGGTGTTTTGGCTCTTCGGGGTGTTTTGGGTCTTCGGGGTGTTGGGTCTTCGGGGTGTTTTGGCTCTTCGGGGTGTTTTGGCTCTTCGGGGTGTTTTCGGTCTTCGGGGTGTTTTTATTTTTAATTTTTTAATTTTACTTTTTTTGTATACTGAATCGAGGCTCGTGAAAGAGCTAACATTTATTTCACAAACAAATCAAACAGACAAACAAGATATATAAAAAGAGGGAGCGGAAGACAAGATGGGGAGAGAAGGGGAAGCACACAAACATAACATTTGAGAGCAGGGAGACGTGTGGGAGGGAGAGGGCTTGGGGGGAGGAGGCGTGGGAAGGGGGGGGGGGGGAGGGGGTTGGGAGAAGTATAAAACACAAGGACACCAATGAATTCCAGGACAGAAGTTGGTATTTCAAAAAAGTGGATCTGGGGTGAATTAGTGGGGGTAGAAAAGATCAAGGTTTTGGATGGGGGAAGATAAGAGATGGTGGTGAACAGCTGTTTTAAAGACCTGGAGGGTGGAGTGGGATTGAAGAGAGTGAGGGAGTTTGTTCCAGAGGCGGGAGAAAAGAGGAATGAAGGAGTGAAGGTGAGCAGAGAGTCTTGATTTTGGCAGTTTAACCATAAGAGGGTTGCAGGCAGATCTTGTGCGACCTGTAGGAATATTTGGGGGACAGAGCCCAGAGAGAGCTTGGGGGGTAAGGCCAGAGAGGAGTCGGTAGAAGACGGAAAGACCACCAACCTGCCTGCGGTGAGTGAGTGAAAGGCTCTTGGAGTTAGCTTCATCGCGGGAGATTCAAATGATTCTGAACGCTTTGGTTTCAACAGCGTGAAGACGAGCTAGGTGTGAGGCAGGAGCACCAGCCCAGAGGGGAGAGCAGTATTCCATTGAGCTGCGGATGAAAGCCTTGTATGTGGTGAGGAGATCAGGTGTGCCAAAGAAGAACTTCGCATGACCGAGGATGCCCAGTCGGCAACTGGCTTTGGGGGCCAGATTTGAAATGTGGTTTCCCCAGGAAAGATCATGGCAGATCATGCCATGCATGCATGATCATGATCATGGCAGTGTTTTGTGTCTTCGGGGGTATTTTGGGTCTTCGGAGTGTTTTGGATCTTCGGGGTGTTTTGGGTCTTCGGGGTGTTTTGGGTCTTCGGGGTGTTTTGGGTCTTCGGGGTGTTTTGGGTCTTTGGGGTGTTTTGGGTCTTCGGGGTGTTTTGGGTCTTCAGGGTGTTTTGGGTCTTCGGGGTGTTTTGGGTCTTCGGGGTGTTTTGGGTCCTCGGGGTGTTTTGGGTCTTCGGGGTGTTTTGGGTCTTCGGGGTGTTTTGGGTCTTCGGGGTGTTTTGGATCTTTGGGGTGTTTTGGGTCTTCGGGGTGTTTTGGGTCTTCGGGGTGTTTTGGGTCTTCGGTGTGTTTTGGGTCCTCGGGGTGTTTTGTGTCTTCGGGGTGTTTTGGCTCTTCGGGGTGTTTTGGCACTTCGGGGTGTTTTGGCTCTTCGGGGTGTTTTGGCTCTTCAGCGTGTTTTGGCTCTTCGGGGTGTTTTGACTCTTCGGGGTGTTTTGGCTCTTCGGGGTGTTTTGGCTCTTCGGGGTGTTTTGGCTCTTCAGGGTGTTTTGGCTCTTCGGGGTGTTTTGGCTCTTCAGGGTGTTTTGGCTCATCAGGGTGTTTTGGGTCTTCTGGGTCTTTTGGGTCTTTGGCGTGTTTTCGGTCTTCGGGGTCTTTTGGGTATTTGGCGTGTTTTCGGTCTTCGGGGTCTTTTGGGTCATTGGGGTGTTTTGGGTCTTCAGGGTGTTTTGGATCTTTCTCTGTTTTGCTGGTTGTGATTTTTGGTGGTGGTGAAATTCTTCTGAAGATGTGGTCAGGGAGGAAGCATCTCATAACATTGAGGCAGTTTGGACAGAACTTCATTCTTTGATATCGTAATGTTTTTACATGACGCCATTACCGAGGGAAATGTTTTTTATTTTCTCTCTTCAAGGAAGATTTTAATGTTTTGATAGAGATTTTAATTTTTTCTGACGATTTTAATGCAATATTTATTTATATGTTTTAAGAGTGTTGAACCAGCTATACATGTGACACAAGAGTGCCTGTATTTAATAAAAGTTACTTTTCCAGATTTATTTGTGAAATTGGAAGTGAATACTGAGCACAACATTGATATCCACCTGGATCGACCTGAACCAAATGATGCTGAGGCTTCTGTCCTCGAGAACCATCCCCATGAAGGTTTCTGTCGATGTCTTCACATTTTGTTTCGAACAGTTTGATGATGAACTCTGGTGTTAAGAAAAAATAACCACGTTGTGATTTAATTGCTTTCAGAAATAAACATGATTGTCGATCAATTTCTCAAACATCAATTATCCCCTTCATAATTATATCAAATATTTTAACCAACAATAATATACCTTGTTGTATCTTATTTTCCTTAATTTGGCCAATCATGAATTCTGATTTAATTTTAATTTGACAACTGTTTGAATTTGTCCAAAATGGGGTTGATGGATTGGGACTCGTCCATTCGTCTGCAACCATATACCGGAGATGTATGGACCGATTTTGTTTATACTTGGCAGAAAGACAACACATGATGGTGTTCATATGCACATCATTTTGTTTCACGTTGCAATCAAAGATGGCTGACTGGTGGCCATTTTAGGTGTAAAAACACTCTATGTTGAACACATCCTCAGCCATTTCTCGGACACGCATTTACTAATGTTGTTTAAACTTGGCAAACAGATGATGAATAATGGCTAACATATGCATGCATTTTCCTTTGAGATCAGATCCGAAATGGCTGACCAGCAGCCATTTTGTTACTTAAACGTATCCCCAACCATTTATTGAATATGAATCGTACGATTTTGATCAAACTTGGCATAAGCATCACATGACGGCATATATGTGCACCTCACTTTATTTTGTGATCTGATCAAATATGCCATTTTTTGTTGTAAAAAAATATATAAATTCAATATTAACCATATCGTCAACCATTTCTCGGACATGCATTTCCCAATATTGTTCAAACTTGGGACACAGAAAATGAATGATGGTGTGGCGGACACAAAAGCCCACTGGCGTGGTGACATCATTCCGCGCACCAAGTGGGCGGTGGCCACGCCCGAGGGGTAGGCGTGGCCTCATGATATACACCGGGCGCGCAGCACGGAGCGCGCCAGTGTTGCAGTGAGCTCCTGAAATAAAGACGCTTATAAGTTACCGCTTGTCCGCTTCCTCCTTTCTCGCAAGCAGCGCGCGTAACGCCGCGCTTTACTGGTGACCCCCTCGACGTTTGATCTGCCGGAGCGATCCTTCCACACGCGACGCCATTGCCATGGCCAACTTCATCAAACTTCCCGAATTTTGGGAGGCTCAGGCTGAAGTCTGGTTCATCCAGGCCGAAGCCCAATTTCAGCTTCGGCGCTTCACCGGCGATGACACGCGCTATTGCCACGTCGTCGCCTCCCTCGGGCCCGGCACGGCCGCTCAAGTTGTGTCCGTCCTTCGCCACCCACCGGACGGCCACAAGTACGAGGCACTCAAGCGGCTACTCCTAGCCACGTTCGGCCTCATGGACGACGCACGGGCCGACCGCCTCCTGGATCTCCCCGAGCTCGGTGACACGCGCCCGTCGGTCCGAATGGACCCTATGCTGTCACTGTTGGGCGACGAAGCCCCCGGTTCTCTATTCCGGGTGCTTTTCCATCGCAAACTTCCAGTGCAGGTTCGCCTCACGTTGGCCAGGACCGGGCTAACGGAACCCCGAGCATTGGCAGCCGAGGCGGACAAGTACTTCGCCGCTTCGGACACGCGGGCGAGAGTCGACGTGGCCGTCACGGCCCTCGTGGCTGATGCTGATAATGCTGCTGATGCTGCTGATCCACTGCATCAGCTTATACAGCATACACAGCATGCTGATACGCACCTCGTGACCGCCGCCACGCCCCGCCCACCGCCGCGGCGAAAACTGCCACCGCGGGGAAACCCGCCAACTCCACCGGCCTGGCGGAGCCAGCCGCGCTCCTCCAGCTCCACCACCTGGTGCTGGTTCCACGCCAAGTTCGGCCACAAAGCTCGGCAGTGTCATCCGCCATGCTCCTTCAACAGGTCGGGAAACGCCCAGGCAGGCGCTCAATAGTGGCGACGAGTGCCGGCCGTTCGAGCAGCCTGCTGTTCATAACGGACACCTTCTCCGGGCACCGTTACCTGTGCGACACGGGAGCGCAGGTGAGTGTCGTTCCCGCCGGCACGTCAGACAAGCACGCCGCGGGTGGGGGCCCCGCGCTGCTTGCCGCGAATGGGACGCCCATCCGTACGTACGGAAAACGCTGCCTCTCTCTGCGGTTCGGAGGGCAGGTTTTCCGATGGACGTTCGTCACCGCCGACGTGCCCATGGCACTGCTTGGCGCGGACTTCCTGTGCACTAATGGGCTCCTGGTCGACGTCAAGCGCAGACGTCTTGTCCAGGCCGAGACGTTCAGCTCGCTCGCTTGTTCGTTGCCCAGCTCGGCGAGCAGCTCAACGAGCGGCTTGCCAAGTGGCTTGCCGAACGGTTCGGTTCCGGCCACGTTGGTCTGTACGCTTCCGGCAGCGGACGCATTCACCCGCCTCCTCGCCGGCTTCCTGGCCCTCACGCGGCCCACCTTCTTGGCGGGGGCCGTCAAGCATGGGGTGGCCCATCACATCCCCACCGTCGGGCCACCGGTCTACGCCCGGGCACGCCGCCTCGAGCCGACGAAGCTGGCGGTGGCAAAAGCGGGGTTCGCTACCCTGGAGCGACTCGGCATCTTTCGGCGCTCAGAGAGCGCTTGGGCGTCGCCGCTGCACATCGTGCCGAAGCCCGGCAGGGGATGGCGACCGTGCGGGGACTATCGCCGTCTCAATGACGCCACGACTCCCGACCGCTACCCCGTCCCCCACATTCAGGACTTTTCCGCCCGTTTGGCGGGCATGTCCTTCTTCTCGAAGGTGGACCTCATACGCGGCTACCATCAAGTCCCCGTCAGGCCGGAGGACGTCCCGAAGACGGCGGTCATCACGCCATTCGGACTCTTCGAGTTCCTGCGCATGCCCTTCGGTCTGAAGAATGCGGCTCAGGCGTTCCAGCAACTGATGGACAGCGTCCTGCGCAACTTGGATTTTGTCTACGTCTACCTGGACGATATCCTCATCGCCAGCGCGTCCCGCGAAGAGCACCTACGCCACCTCCGCACGCTCTTCGAACGCCTGGGCCAGCATGGCCTGATTGTGAACCCCGCAAAGTGCCGGTTTGGCGCCGCCATAATCGATTTTCTGGGGCACCGTGTCACCAGGCACGGAGCCGTCCCCCTGCCGGCCAAGGTGGAGGCGGTGAAGGGGTTTCCGCGCCCCCGCACGATCAGAGGGCTGCAGGAGTTCCTGGGCATGGTGAACTTTTACCATCGGTTCCTGCCCCATATCGCCCAGCTCCTGCGCCCCCTGCACAAAGCTCTCCGAGGTAAGCCGGGCAAAGGCGACGTTACCTGGACCGAGCAGATGGACACGGCATTCACGGGCGCGAAGCTCGCCTTGGCTAACGCCACCATGCTCGCGCACCCGGCGCCCGATGCACCGATCGCCCTCACCACCGATGCCTCTGACTACGCGGTGGGCGCGGTGCACTAGCAATGGGTGCGTGGAGCTTGGCAACCGCTGGCGTTCTTTAGCCGGCAGCTTCGCCCGCCCGAATGCCGTTACAGTACCTTCGACCACGAGTTGCTCGGGCTTCACTTGGCGGTCAGGCACTTCCGCCATCTGCTCGAGGGCCGTGCGTTCACTGCCTTCGTCGACCACAAGCCGCTGATCTTCGCGATGGGCAAGGTCACCGAGCCGTGGTCGGCCCGGCAGCAGCGTCACCTCTCAGCCGTGTCCGAGTACACGACGGACATCCAGCACGTCGCAGGGAAGGACAACCCGGTGGCGGATTGCCTTTCCCGGGCCGTCGCCCACGCAGTCCACCTCGGCATCGACTATGCCCGGATGGCAGCGGACCAGGCCGTTGACCCCAACGTCCAGGCCTTGCGGACCGCCGTCACGGGCCTCCGCGTCACCGAGGTGCCGTTCGACAGCGCGGGCGCGGCCCTCTTGTGCGACGTCTCCCTCGGGCGTCCTCGCCCCATCTTGCCCGCGGGCTGGCAGCGCCAGGTGTTTGACGCCATCCACGACCTGTCCCACCCGGGCGAGAGGGCCTCCCAAAGGCTGATCGCCAACAAGTTCGTCTGGCATGGCCTCCGGAAGGCCGTCCGCGGCTGGGCCAGGACGTGCCTCGCATGCCAGCGCGCCAAGGTGCACCGGCACACCCAGGCCCCGTTGGCCCCGTTCACGGTGCCGGAACGCCGGTTTGACCACGTCCACGTGGACCTGGTGGGACCTCTGCCCCCCTCGCGGGGTTTCACCTACGTCCTCACCATGGTGGACCGCACCACCCGGTGGCCGGAGGCCGTGCCCTTGGCGTCGACAACGGCGGCCAATGTCGCGCAGGCTTTCATCGCCACCTGGGTCGCCCGGTTCGGCGCCCCCTCAGACATCTCATCCGACCGCGGCCCCCAGTTCACCTCAGAGCTCTGGGGGGCGGTCGCGCAGGGGCTCGGGGTCCGGCTGCACCGAACCACGGACTACCACCCCCAGGCTAATGGCCTGTGAGAGCGATTTCACCGCTCATTGAAGGCCGCGCTCCGGGCCACCCTCCGCGACGGCGGCTGGGTCGACAGGCTCCCCTGGGTCCTGCTGTGCCTCCGGACGGCGCCCAAGGAGGACCTGCGTGCATCCGCGGTGGAGTTGGTCTTCGGGCAACCGCTGCGGGTGCCGGGCGAGTTCCTCCCCGACTCCACGGCACCATGGTCCGTGGCACAGCAGCGCTCCGCTCTGCAAGAGACCGCCCAGAGGTTCGCCCCGGTGCCAACGGCATGCCACGGGCACCCACCGACGCACGTCGCCCCGGAGCTTCGCACAGCGGAGTACGTCTTCATCCGCCACGATGCCCACCGGACACCACTGCGGCCCCCGTACGACGGGCCTTTCCGCGTGCTGGAGACCGGGGCGAAGCACTTCACCCTGGACATCGGCGGTACTCCTGACCGTGTTTCGGTGGACCGCCTCAAGCCGGCCCACCTCGACGTGGACCATCCACCACCAGTGGCCCGACCCCCATGTCGGGGCCGCCCCCCTGCGGGCGGACCCCCGGCACCGCCCAGCCCCGCCGCCACGCCGCCCCCGGTCCTGCACCCATCCCAGGGGCAGCCAGGGGCATCCCACCTGGCATCCCTGCACCCCGGACGCCGCCGATCGCCAGGGGGCGCTTCGGCCGGGTCATTCGTCTGCCCCGCAAACTGGCCCTCCAGGTGCGCGGGAATTCTGGGGGGGCGCGTGTGGCGGACACAAAAGCCCACTGGCGTGGTGACATCATTCCACGCACCAAGTGGGCGGTGGCCACGCCCGAGGGTAGGCGTGGCCTCATGATATACACCGGGCGCGCAGCCCGGAGCGCGCCAGTGTTACAGTGAGCTCCTGAAATAAAGACGCTTATAAGTTACCGCTTGTCCGCTTCCTCCTTGCTCGCAAGCAGCGCGCGTAACGCCGCGCTTTAATGGGATACATATGCACACCCTTAGCTGTCGAGATTCGATCGAAGATGGCTGATTGGTGGCCATTTTGTTCCTCAACCATGTCCCCAACCATTTATGAAATGCATGGACTAATTTTGTTCAAACTTTTCACAACGACAATGTATGAGAGTATACACATGCAGAAGATTTTGTGTTGCAATCCAACTAAAGATGGCCGACTGACGACCTTTAACTCTGTATGGCAAAATTAGTAAAACAAAGGGGGCTATGACATTTCACTTCTTTTTTCTTATTGATTTATTTTACATGTTTATATATGATCTTGGTTCATGGAAAAGTGAGGTGACAAGGAATAAAAGGCAACAAATTGATAGTAGGGCAGTCAGGCCACAGTTGGATGGATGCAAGGAAGTAGTAACAGCAAGAGGAGTAGGGGAGGAAACAGTCAGCCGATAATCGTGTTTTGTTGGGTTGTGGTTCATGTGTCTCGATAATATATTGGGTGGGGAAGTGGATGGCATGATATGGTGGTGAACTTTGTAGCCTTGGTGGAAAGAGTACAATTCAACTATATTTGGCCTCATGTGATCACTTTTTGTAAACACACACACACACACACACACACACACACACACACACACACAGTAACCTCATCACCAAACAAGGACATGGATATCCCCTTACAACCAAGAGAAGAACATCCAAAGAAATAGGAAAGGTGACACATCTACTGTGCATTAATGATTTAATGCTCTTCACCACAAATGACGAAATATTGACAGAATAACTAAAAGTAGAAACTAAAACAAAAAGTACCAGTGTTCCAATATAGCTGCGGTTTAATAAACTGGCACCAATCAGAAATCAATAGGCTCATTGGAATGGCTAAGAAAATGTCAGCTCAACTGGGATGGAGAACGAATCATAATTGAGGATGAACATAACGTCTGATCAAATATTGAGGACTAATCATGACGGAGAACGAACTTGGTTTAATCGCATTTTACCCGAACTCTGCTACTTCCGGTGTCTTGGATGTTTTATTCTTTTATTTATTTATTTTTATTTTGTTTTGCTTTATCCATATCTTTTTCTAACTTTCTCTTTCCCCAAACTTAGAGTGGTGTATGCCTTGTCTGGGGTGATATCCATAACAAAAATGCCCAAGATTTGAAAAAAACATTTCAAAGATTAAAAAACGTTTGACAACTTCCATATAGAAAGCCGCATTAACAGTAACGCATTTGGGAAGAAATTCTACGTGAACCATTCTTTCCACATCAAAGAACGCAATCGGCATGACTTTCACTTGTGATCTCCACTGATGTTCCTTTTTAAGGTCTACGTGATGCAGGTGTCTTCACTGGGAGGTGTCGACGAAAAAAATTAATGTCCTCACGTGGTTGAATATGAAGTGTTTAATTACTTTGAGAGATTATCAGAAACCAAATCAATTACAAGAGAAACAGCACAATAACATAACAGTCGGCACATCAGGATCAATCTCTGAATTAATTCTCGAGTTCAGTCTTGTATCGGAGTTTTACACAATAGAATGGGATGAGAGGACATGCAGGTTTGTGGTGTAGTGGGTGAATGTAGGGCATTAGTCACATTATCTATTTTCAGGTGATGTTTGAGTCAACCCTGCACCATGAAGAATCAAAGGAAATCGTGTAAGAATGTCTGTGTAGTTCAAATAATAGAATCAAATGTCAAATAATAATCGTTTTCTGGGTTTTCCCAGCTCGGTTTCAAATACAAGTTTGTAAATTCAGAGTTCAAAATTAATTTCTAAAATGTTTTAAATTGATCTTCCACAGAGGTCTGTGCTTTCATTTCCCGATCCTCCCGACAAACCCATGCATGACTCGTCACCCTTTATCACTTGGGGTAAGAATGTTGGATATGAAACACATCGATCAAACAATTTTGGATGTATTATTGCACATATGGGACCACAAAGAATAGTGAGTGGATCACGAATGCAATTGTACTCCCATGGAAAACCATGAAGCAATAGTACTAATGTAGAAAACCATGAAACGCCACAAAATGTGACGTGTTATGAGATGTTTAGTCTCAGCAAAGGCAAGCTGAGATATAAGAAACCTTGTCTGTGACTTAGAATGCCTGGTGTATTCAAAGGGTTCATCCTAAGTTGTTAAAAAGCTGAGCTCATATCAAAGGGTCTTGATGGTGTAATGTAGTCTTTATGGTCTAATAGGGCCTCATGAGTCCTTTTTTAAATATAAGGTCTTGTCTCGGAGTAGAGCTACGACAGAGACCAACAGATCATCTCTAACCTTCACCAATGCATTTCATGATACTCTAACCCACTGCACAAGGGGAAGGAGCTATTCTAATCTTACACTATGGAATAACCACACGAAATAACCTGTATGGTGTTTGCCATTGTCTCTGAGCAGTGTCCTAAAACCACAGCATTATGAATATCTTGGGAAAAACCCAAACTTTTGCACAGTACTGTATATTTACCTCAATAATATTTTTTTAAATCTTTTTGCAGTGGAACAAATACACATTGTTACGTTTGTGGGGGTAGATGATGGATTACCATAGTGGAGGCAGGATTGTATCAGTACAGCATGGACCTTGGATGAGTAGGAGACATCTTGATGTATTGAGGAAGGAAACCGGAGCTTAAGTTGTTTTCGTGTCTTCACACAAGAAGTAAAGCTATGGTAATTAGATAGGGGATAAGATTAGTTTTCCCCCAGTATGTGATTGCCCTCAGTGGGTTTTCCCTATGTTTTTACAATTAAAACAAGGCCAGCCATAAAACCATCCATTAACCAACCATAACCAACATAACTGCCGTCAGAACCCCAAACGTTCTCAATCGGCGACTATACCCCGCCTCCAGAGGACCGTAACCGGCAGGTCATGCCTCGAGCTATGTCATTGGTCGTGGAGACACAGAGTGTTTCGATGGGGCTCGGGATTGGCCAGAGTGACGTCATCGAGGGGATGGAAGAAGAAGAGTCGCTCTCTCGGTCGCTTTGGTCTCCAGCTTTCAGCTGCGGCTGGCTCGTGTGCGCTTGTGAGGAGACTTTTTGGAGCTTTCTGGAACCTTTGCAACATTGGAGGAGGGGGCACTATTGGTTTGTGGTGCTCTTCGGGGGAGCCTAAAAGGGAAACATTTTATTTTGATTAGCTTTTCCCCTGTGTGTTTTTGTGACTGATGGGAGACGTGTCAAATTAGGTTTTAGTTTCACCTCACCTTTTGTTTTTCACCTCTTTAATTTATTTTCATTGAATTATTGTGTTGCATTTCATCTGTTGTGTCGTGTTTCCTTGTTCGTGGGTTCGGGAATAAACCAGTGTGGCTTCTGTTCAGGTTAGCACCTCGCCGCCTTCTGTCCCATGCGCATGCCAAAAAGTACCACCAATTTTCGGGCTGCCGCTTCGGGAGCAACAAAGATGGGCCATTCGTCACCCAGTGGTCTTAATCGCTGGGTGACAGGACAATATGTACATGTTTGCATACGCTTGTCAGAATTATATCACGAGTATTGAACAGAATCACATTTCTTTTACAGGTCATGTGATGTTGTATTTACAGGTGGATCCATTGAATGTACAAGGGAGACTGCACCTACTTCCAAGAACAGCGGAGCCACAGGCCTGCAGGACTCGCCAACTGAAACATACAAGAGGACTTTTTCGAAACACAGCAAAACGAGTAATGAATTGTTTGCACGGAATAATTTTCACCAGGCTCACAAAGGAGTGAAAGATGAACGCCCATTCATATGTAAAATTTGTGTAAAATCCTTCAGTCATTCATCCAGCTTTACAACACACCTGCGAAAACACAATTGTGAGTGCCCATACAAATGCACAAGTTGTGGAAAATCTTTCAATCGATCATCCACCCTTACAAGGCACATGGGAATTCATAATGGTGAACGCCCTTACAAATGCATAAGTTGTGGAATTTTTTTAAATCAATCAGCCATGCTTAAATCACATATGAGAATTCACAATGGTGAACGCCCACACAAATGCACAAGTTGTGGAAAATCTTTTAATCAATCATCCACCCTCACAAGGCACATGACAATTCACAATTGTGAACGGCCATACAAATGCACAAGTTGTGGAAAATCTTTTAATCAATCAGCCCACCTTAAATCACATATGACAATTCACAATGGTGAACGCCCATACAAATGCACAAGTTGTGGAAAATCATTTAATCATTCATCCCACCTTAAATCACACGTGACAATTCACAGTGGTGAACGCCCACACAAATGCACAAGTTGTGGAAAATCTTTTAATCAATCATCCACCCTCACAAGGCACATGACAATTCACAATTGTGAACGGCCATACAAATGCACAAGTTGTGGAAAATCTTTTAATCAATCAGCCCACCTTAAATCACATATGACTATTCACAATGGTGAACGCCCATACAAATGCACAAGTTGTGGAAAATCTTTTAATCAATCAGCCCACCTTAAATCACATATGACTATTCACAATGGTGAACGCCCATACAAATGCACAAGTTGTGGAAAATCTTTCAAGCGATCAGCCCACCTTAAATCACACATGACAATTCACAATGGTGAACGCCCACACAAATGCACAAGTTGTGGAAAATCTTTCAAGCGATCAGCCAACCTTAAATCACATATGACTATTCACAATGGTGAACGCCCATACAAATGCACAAGTTGTGGAAAATCTTTCAAGCGATCAGCCCACCTTAAATCACACATGACAATTCACAATGGTGAACGCCCACACAAATGCACAAGTTGTGGAAAATATTTTAATCAATCAGCCAACCTTATATCACATATGACTACTCACAATGGTGAACATCCATACAAATGCACAAGTTGTGGAAAAATCTATTAATCGGCCATCCGCCCTGAAATCACACATGACAATTCACAATTGACTTGACAATTGGCTCCCGGTTCCGCCAGCGAGGTAGTGTTCTTCCGAGCTCTCCACGTCATCAAAGTTAAGTATTTTCCCGTTTGTGTTTTTGTCAAATTTCTAATCTTTTTTACTGTGTATGTGTTTACTGTGCATTTCTAGTTATATCTCGGTTTGTAAGTCATGCATACTTGTGTGTAATAGTCGTTTTGTTTGTGCCGTGTTTGGGGCCTGGTCCCTGGCGGTGTTTTGTTGTTTATTTACTTTTGTTCTTTCATTGTATTGCTTTTGTCTTTGTTTTTCTTATCACTCCATACTTCCCCCAAAATTCTTACCCTCTGTTTAAAATCTTAAACAAAAATATAAAAACACAAAAAATGATCTTGTTAGTAATTTCCTCCTCTCCTGGCAGCTCCCCCTCCCTCACCCGCGACCACGTGTTGTCTCACCCCGCCCCTTTTCTCTCCTTCCTTCATATCTCCTTCCTCCCCAGCCGATACTCACCTTTCCAATTCTATTTTTCACCATACTCCTTCAATCTTTCTCTTTCTTCCTCAGATCCACTTTCCCTTTTCTGCAAAACCGCAAAAAAAAACAGAGCAAAATATTTAAACGAAAAATTAAAAAGGAGACCCCTTCCCTCCTCCCCTACAAAAAGAATTGCTTATCCACCTCCATGTTCCTTTTTTCTCTGCTCACCTGGCTGTCAATCTCCTATTCATCTGTTCCCCCTTCTGAACCTGTTCTGGAAAGCTTCATCCCCCTTAGCCACCATATGCTCACTTCAAGGAATTTCCCAGATAGTTTTCACAGTTTTGCTTTAAAATGTTTCAACTTTCCCCTGAAGTGTTGTATTAAGTTGCATATCATAACCTGCTTTTATTCTTCCTCTTTTAAAGGCTATCTTCAATTTGCTCATCAATCAATCCATGAAAAAAAAATCAATCTCTTGCAGTTCTTCTTCTCTACATTCTCTGAACTCACCTTCATTCCACCCCTCCTCAAATGCTTTCAAACAAATCTCTGACTTTAAAATCACAAGAAACCCAGTTTGTAATAAATTTTCGTTTTTCATTTATATTCCAACACTTGCTAAAATCTCAACACACACCTCCCCTCCTAAACTCACCCCTTACATCTCCCCTTCAAATCTCCCCTCTCCCCTCCCAAACTCCCCCATACACCCCTCCCCTTCAAAACTCTCCGCTCACCCCTCCTCTTCAAACTCTCCCCTCACCTCCCCACTTCATCTCCCTTCCAACTAGTACCTCCACATCCTCCAAACTTTTTCCTCACTCTGCCCCTCTTCCCCCTCAAACAATGCCTCACTGTGCCTCATCCCATCACCATCAAACATGTTGTCCTCCTCATAGTTCCCTTCCCCTCGCTCTTCTGCAAACACCTTCAGCAGCTCTCGCTCCCGACCTCCTCTCCCTAATGTTACCCTACCCCTCCCCTGTCCTGCACCCGATGCTCCCGCTCCCTATTCCTTAACGGTCTGGACATCAAATATCCGGGGCGTTCGCTCAAACCTAATTGATCTCTCCATACAGGTTGCTTTTGACAAACCAGACTTAATCTGCCAAACAGAAACTTTTCTCCTTCAAGATGTCTCTGATTCCTTAGTATCTCTCCCTGGTTACTCCATCCTCTGGTATAATAGACCTGAGGCCTGAGCCTTGTGCTGGTGGTGGGGTTGCATTCTCTCTCAAAAACTATCTTCCTCGCTCTCCTTGTACTGCCCTCTCTCCACCACAACCCCAGGAGTTCCTCTAGTTACGGCTTCCCCTCCGCTCCCACCTTTTGCTCATATGTGTGTTGTACCATCCACCAAACAGGATGACTCAATTTACATCTCACTGTCTGACAACATCGACCAACTTCAATCCACTCATCCAAACTCTCTCTTCCTCATATGTGGCGATTTAAACTGTGATCATGCCGGTTGGCTGGGTGTAGGTACCTCTCGCACCAGCCATGGCACCTCGGCCAAGGACTTCTGCTACTCATTGGGACTAACACAATCTGTCAACTTCGCAACCCGGATCAAAGTCAACGGAGCATCTTCTCTTCTAGTCTTGGTTGTGACTAACTTCCCTGTAAGTGTTTGCTGTTCTTCATCTGCTCCAATCAGTTCATCAGATAATTTGCTTGTTAAAGTGGACATCTCTTTGGCCATTCTAAGAGAGCCTCCTCAGCGTCGACGAGTCTGGAATTTCACTCAAGCTGACTGGCAAGGTCTTCAAGCAGCCATTAAACATCTGGACTGGTCTCCCATCTCTACTGCCTCTGACATCAACCAATCCTGGGAATTCTTCTCACGTAAATTGCTCTCTCATGTACAGATTTATCTCATCTTGTCTTCAGCTGTCATACCCTTCCCTCTCGTTCATAGTACACTGAATCTTGTGGTGAGGCAGTTGCCCTGAAACAACTTGCCTTCGCCTCCTGGAAGGCTAATCCAACTGAAGGCAATCTCAGTTCCTTTCACAAAGCTCAGAACAAGTTGGTGCCTACCCTCAGAAGAGAAACAATATCTCTCTACTCAAGACTGAACTGCCAAACCTGTCTCCCTCCTCCAAATCCTGGTGGCGTCTGGTCAAATCTGTTTCTGGTGTTTGTTACCCATCCATCCCTTCCCTTACCTGAAACAGCGACACAGCTGACACACCTTACCCAGTCCAACGCAGCTGCTTCTGGACTCTGTGTCCTTCTCTCCTGACCAGGTGGAGAAGTTTCTGTCCAACCTCAACTCAGATTCTGCAACTGAACCAGATGGCATCAGCCAAAAGGTCCTAAAATCATGCTTTTCCCCTCTATCACACCCTCTTTCTGTTCTCTTCACCCTCTCTTTTGCTCAAGATCATCTGCCATCTGCGTGGAAATCGGCCAACATTGCCGCTTTACACGAAAAAGGTGTAAAAACAGATCCACGCAACTACAGACCAATCAGCCTGCTCTCAATAATCAGGAAGGTCATGGAATCAATCATTGCTTCTGATATCAAATCCTTCCTCTTCTCCAATGGCTTGATCTTGGATCATCAAATTTGATTCAGACCAGGTCACTCTACTCTGGACATGCTGCTTTTGCTGTCTCAACAATGGATGGAGGTCCTCAATGCCAAACATGAAGTCTGAGCTGTCTTTCTTGACATCATTCGTGCCTTTGATATGGTCTGGCACCCCGCCCTGCCTACCAAACTCTCTTTCTATGGTATTCTCCGTCGTGCGAAGTCCTTTATGGGCACTTCTGAACTTCTCTCCACAAACAAAGCTGTCATCTGCAGCTCAAAGGAATACTGCTCTCCCTTCTGGGCTGGTCCTTCTGCCTCAGACCTAGCTCGGCTTCGCGCTGTTGAATCCAAAGCTGTCAGAATCATTGGTATCTCCCGTGATGAAGATGCTTCTGAGGGCCTTTCACTTTCTCACTGCAGGCAGGTTGGTGGTCTTCCTGCGTTCTACCGACTCCTCTCCAGCTTAGCACACCCTGCTCTTTCTGTGCTCTGTCCCTCTGATATTCCTGCAGGACGCTCAAGATCTGGCAGCAACCCTCTTCTGGTGAAACTGCCAACATGAAGACTCTCTGCTCACCTTCACTCTTTCATTCTTCTTTTTCCCCACCTCTGGAACAAACTCCAACACCACACTTTCCCACTTCTGGAACCCCATCCAAGACCGTGGTCTTTTATACCCCCATTAAAACAATACAAATCCACCCCTTGAAATATCCAACTTCCTTCCTGAAATTACTCGTAGTGTTCATTTGCTTTACACAGTGTACCCCTTCCCCCCCCCCCCACACCCCAGCCCTAGCCCTCTCCCTTCTACATATTTACCAATGTCCCTGTTCTTTACTGTTGGTGTGCTTTAATTCTTTCCTCTCTCTCCCCCTCTTGTCTCCCGCTCTCTTTATTGAATGTATGTTTTTTGTATCTGTGCACGTTTTTGTGTGCAATGTGTTCGCTCTTACACGAGCCTTGACTCTGTCTCCAAAAAAAAAAGCATCCATACAAGTACACAAGTTTTGGAAAATCTTTTAATCAGTCATCCACCGTGGAAGTAAAATAATTAGTTCACAATGTTCAATTGATGGTTCTTGTTCAAAAAGAGAATTTTTGACCATATAAGGTAATGCAGAGGTCGAAGAGACCATGTGATTGCCGCAAAGCATTTTGGGCTAGTCCTAAAAAAGTTATGAGCAATTGGTTTTCATCTCTGTCTTTCAAAGTTTTGCAATGTAAAAGCTGCTCGTATAAGATAACAGATCACAGAGTCTCTTGTTTGCCATCTACTGATCACTATCTGTTGTTTACTTGTAAAATCCTCAATGTCAACAGGACGAGGCATGAATTGTGATTTCCCCATAAATTGGCACATCTCTGTTTATTTCACTGTACATAAGGGGTTCATTTGAAACATTTCGTGAGAGAGGATGAAAGTGCGCATGTGCTGACCCTGTGTTGTTTTGGCACCTCTCTCCGTGTGCACATATTTAATAAATTATTCAATAAATTATTCAACCAACCTGTGAACTGGTATGACTTGATCAAGGTTCGAGTTATTCCACGACAGTAGATGGCGACGGGGATGGAATCACAAAACCCTGAGTGGGGTGGGGGGGGTGAGGGGATGAGGGGGGAAGGGGGTGAGAAGAGTAGAGGCAGAGGTGATGCAGATGTGAATGGCTGTCTAAATGCGAATGGCCGCCTAAAAAGGGAAGGTAAGAGGACCTTGCTGAGATTCTCTTTCCTGTCCTTTTTGTTGTGTCACATTCACTGAAGTCGTGCTCCCCGATCTGTACCCAACAGGTGATGCGATCCTGAGAAATTGTGTTGAATTATTTATTTTTAGGGAACGGGTTATGGAAACCCATACATTCTAATGTAATATAGGATTGAAATTCCTGGAGCTTCAAGGTCATAGGATCTTAGAAGTCATTGAACTGTGGGAACCAAGGGGCTCCTGCTGATTTCTAAAATCCTTGTAAATTTGCTATAGGATCAGAGTACCTATCGCGACTTGGACCCATATGCAAACATGGGTCAAGGACCCGTTTAGGTTTAGTGATTTGGAATCCCACTGATCGAATGTTCCATTGCACTAAAGCTAGGGTTCTTAACCTGGGTTGGCCAAACCCCTTGGGTGTATGGGGACCAAAATCTGGGGGTATGGGCCTCGTAATAAATTATAATAATAAATTGGAATAAATGCAATGAAATATCAACTTTAAATAGACAATAAATATATATATATATATATATATATATATATATATATATATATATATATATATATATATATATATATATATATATTGTTACTGATCGCGGTTTAGATGTTATGATGGGACGAGCGGATGGTCCAACCGTGACCGTTACAGGATCCCCGACTCACCCGATTCCACCCAAACGTTGGCCGGATCGCACCGCAGCTGCTCAATGAGGGAAAAGACTAAAACGACGAATGCAAAGAGGAAAACGAAGGCAAAGAAAGGTTTGGAAATACTACTGAATTTATTGACTATTTACACACATAAGCAAAAAGAAAGCAGTCACGTTTATTTACAAGCACATAAGATGCAGGTGACACAGGGAAAATACTAGCTTATACAGACTTAATTAACCCAGGACAGAACAAACAGAACAAACTCACGTACACAAGAAGGGTGGAAAGGCAGGAGGTGGATGGCTGGAGGGAGAGGGAGGTCCAAGGGGGTCCTGCAGCTCAACCGGCGCGTTTAGCAGCCGCCTTTCCTTTACGGTCCTGCTCCAAACTGCCGTTCAGGCCCCCAAGCTGCTGTTGTGGCTGCTGTGGACGTCGCGTGCTTTGCCAGGCCTTGTCCGACTCGTCTGGTCCAAACCCTCAACTCGTTCTTGGTCCACTCACTCTTTACCACCGACTCCTCACCACAACCAACGCAACCAACTGACCACCACCACCGACTCCTCACCGCAACCAACGCAACCAACTGACCACCGACTCCACTGACTGACTCCTCACGACTCTTTCCACGACCAACTCACGTGCGTGCCTTTTATAGCACCTCCGGCGATTAAGCCGCCGGCCTTTTTGGACACGCCCATCGGGGTGCTCACCTCGGCCCTGGTTGGTCGCGCGACCCTCTGGCTCCGCCCTTGATGACGACGGGCGGGCACGCCTTTCTTCTCCGACAAGAGCACAGGTTCAATGGTGGTTTTGGAGGGGAGGTAATATGGGCAATCGAGGCTCGGCAATGACCAGAGGGGATGTAAAAGCAATGGGGATTTTGGGGATGGGAATGAAAGGGGATCTATTCTCTTTCACTGGTGCAATGGAGTACTTCAATTAATGGGAGACACAGCCTTACTCTAAAACACAGAATAAGAGATAACTATCAAACAGGGGTATTCTATTATTTGGCTGACGTGTATGCTTGTGGACTAATTATGGGATGCCCTTTCACCTTTACACAGCTCCGGAGGTAGGGGGGCGCAGAATAAACAATAATAATAATGATACAGCACACAATCAAAAAAATACAGTCCTCATCTCCGCAACACTGCACCCTCCTCCTCTTAGGTACGTACCGGGCCTACAACTTTTATTTAGTGTGACACGTAGGTGTAGTTCCCTCTACTTTTAACCTGACCCTGAGTGCGACCGTTTTAAAACATAAATAAATGTGTCCCGCTGCTCCATTGCACCCTGCCTAACAGACTTACGCCCACAGTTAACCGAATTGCGGAATGGTTTTCAAACTATACACTGACGGTGGGAAGCATTATTTACAATGACGCTATTTTTATTTACAAGACTAACCCAGGACCTGTAATTGTTCTTTCTGGGGGGGAGACAGTCTGCTCTGCATCGACGCACCATGAAAGCACCCAAAAACGCACCCAAGCACCAATGGGTGCATTCACCATTGTTCAAGAATGTTCAACAATAAAAAAATAACCAAACAACCCCTAACCCTGCAGGTGATCTCTTGCTCTTCGGCTCCCTCTGCTGGTTATCATTATTTGTCTACAAGATGTTGTCATTCTTTCATTTTCTTACTGGCGGCCTATTTTCAATAAAGTGTGCCCAATGTGTCCTTTTTATTTGCTTTATTAATGGCCCACAGGGCCGACTACGTGTGGTTCACCTGTGGGGCATCGGTGCCCTGTGGCCAAGGTCCGCCAGCAAGATTTCGGGCCCTCATGGCCGGTTCCAGCAGAGGGGCCATGCCCCCAACCCATGGGGTCCATCAGTGGTGCTCGGCCACAGGCACGTGGTCCATAATGTGGTGCATCGATGCAGACAGCTGGTTCTGGGAATTCCGGGCGCACAATGGAGGACTCACGCACGCTCCCCTCGGCACCCAATGGCGCACAGGTCATGTGGGAGACAAGAGGGGAAAGACAAATGAGCGAGGGGTAAGGTCACAAGGGTACACATCAATAAGGCAATGCAAGGCGAAATGCGTACAGAGAGCGAAATGAGAAAGCTCGTCCCTACCGTACGTCACCCCCCTGTCACCTACACTACCCTTGCCCTTACCCCATATGTACAAAAATCTACACATTACCAATCCGTCGCTACTGTCACGTCTCCCCATATTTCCCCTATACCAAATTCGTCGCCACAATCCCTCTACTTCAAAATTTGCCATCACCAAATTCATCATCAATCCTCATAAGGAGGCAGAGATGGAACATCAAAGCCCAATGTCACACCCACGTCATGATGCGTCTCACAATCCAAACATTTGCACAGTAAAAAATAATCAAAACATGGCATGGTGTGGAGTACCTGTCACCTCAGGTGAGTGGATGCAGATGGTGCGAGGAGACTTCATCCTAACTACTTTCTAAATGACATTAACACACTTTACACTACCCGGGGTCTCTCCCTGCCAATCCATTGGCCAACTTACACTATGGGTTCTAAAAACCAATTCCCATTGACCAAACTGTGGTGCTTCTCAATTTGGGGTCTCACTCCCCCGATTCATCTCCCGGTGCCCTCGCACAATTTCTGGGCCGCGACGTGTAGCTCTCCCAGCAGGTCTACCCACCTGCACACCTCCACCACTGCAGTTGCCACCCGAGCTTACCTAGCTCCTCACCCTAACCTAACTAACTGGGGAAGGCCCTCTCCTGGCTCTGTCACCCCTTGGTGCCCTCTGGCACTGGGCTACCCGGGTCCGTCCTCCGGATCCTCGGGCCCCATCCACAACTACCGGCTCCCAGAGCCCACCTGCGGCCTCACCTGGCCGACATCCTCACAGTGGTGGAGTGCCCAAACCAACTACACACACTAACAGGCTACACGCCCAGCCATTTCCACAACACTAATGCACCCATACAAAGACCATTCTTTCACTCACACCACAGATGCCAATATCCAACCACAATTTACCTGTACCCTCTACCTAACACTTACACTACCCGCCCCGGGTATCAGTGATGGGGGTCCACTCTTCCCCCATCCACACCTTCGCACCATCCACTCCACTCCACAATTTCCACCATACTCACTCCACGACCATCCATTCCAATACTCCATACCATTTATTCCATACACCTGTCCTCCATTCACCTGTCGTTGCACACCTGTGCAATCATACCTGGTGCCACCTGCACCCTCCTCCTCTTCCTGGACCAGTTGGTCAACACAACACACATCACCATTACTCACTCATACACTGCTCCACACACCTGTTCAGTTGCACACCTGTGCAGTCACACCTGTTCAATCACACCTTTTCAATCCTCACACACGGCATCATCTCATCTAACTACTCCCCTCTGAAACTTGCGCTCCCCAGTCGTCCCTTTAAACTATTGTGCTCCCACGTCATTATCATCCACTCTAATCTACCTGCGTCCCCACTACAGGTATCCTTGTCACTAACTAACCTTAACGTTACCTAATTTCATCTTCGCTAGATCCCTATCAATATCCTAACCCACCCGGGCTAGTTTTCACTGCCATACACCCCCTAATCTAGTGCTCCTTTGCCCCCCGCATTTCGTGAGGGATGGTGGATTTGCCATCCCACCGCATCGGGGGTCTCTCTATCAATGTTGCTCGTCCAAATCCAACAAATCAAAAATTTGCCATTTACTGCTAATTTTGGGTCCAAAACACTATCCTCATCACCCGTCTACTTATTAGATCCCCTCGGTGCGCCAATTCCCTTCTAAAGCTCGGCTTCGTACAGCCGAGCAATGAACGCGGGTTCTTTGGTGCCGGCGGCTGGATGTGTCCGGCACTCGGTGCAGGGACGGGGGCTTACCCGTGCCGAGATCCCACGCACCACCCTCGGCGTGGAGCCATCCAATGTCCCGATCTCGACCTGCCGGCACGTCTCAAAAGAAAGTGGTCGCCATGACGACCCTTCCTATCGGGCTGCCCGCTCCGCCTAGTGGAGCCCGGACGCGGCCGTTCAAAGTGAGGCCCAGCGTGGATCGCGTACGGCGGTTCTTTCGAAACCGCCGTGGTTCGGATCCCCGCTGGTCCTCGCGGCACGCGAAGCTGCCCGACGCGCACCGAGGGCCCGATTCGGCTATAAGTCGTTCTAACCTCTAACCCGGTTACCGTCGATGCCTCACCTGCATGCTTATACGCATACGCTACCCCTTTCTTGCTCATACATGCAGCCGTTTCCATGCTCCTCGTCGTACCTTTTCTTACACACCTCGGTACACTCATTCCGCTCACCGACTTGGTCACACACCTGACCACTGAACACCTTGGCACACATTCGTCGCTCGCACACCTCACCAACACACCTCTTCGCGCCCCCTCCTCGGTCACCTCCTCTGTGACAATCACAGGTGTGCTATCACTCGCACACCCAACCACGTGCCTCACTATCAATTCCAGCGTGCATTCCCACTCACGCTCTACCATTCCAGGTGTGCATCCTTCCATTCCAGGTGTACATCCTCGCTCACCTGTCACAACCAACTCACGCTCCGTGTCACTCTCACTACTTTCACCACCACTCTTGACAACGCGCTCACCCTTACTCTCGACAGCGCACTCTTTCCTCATGCACCCGTCCGTTACACACCTTTCTCGCGCACACTCTTGCGCACACTTTTCCGTTACTTCCTCCATAACACTCACCACACCGCGCTTCCATGTGCTCCCTCGCACACGCGCTACGTCCAACTCACTCTTGACGGCACACTCACTCCTCGGTGTGCACTTTTTCCTCACACACCCCATGGTCGGACATTCTCGCACACCTCTTTTTTCGCACACCAGACCTGTCACACACTTCACCAACGGCCTTTCATGAACACCCGGATCAAACCAATCCCCAAGCTGACTGAAGCTTTCCTCACATCATATACATTGCCGAACATTTCGCCACTCACCTCCGTACCTCGTCGTCGCACCTCCTCTGCCACCTGCAAAGTTTTTATTTGGTTAGTGAGCAGCACATTATGAGTTGAGCACCGACCTTGTCCCAATTCCATTACCTCCTCCTGGATTTCTCTCTTAGTTTCTGTCTGTCTCTTCTTAATTTCACTCACCTCTTCTTCCACTTCCTCTAATTTTTGTTTAACCTCTTTTATTTCTCGGTGCATCTCCTCAAGTTCGTCCTCTAAGGCTACCGTGACCATCTCTATGTGCATCCTCACCTCTCGGTCCTTCGTCTCCATTATCTCTTTCACCTTGTCCACCCTCATTGTCAGTTCCTCACGTACCATCTGACATTGCCTCTGCGTCGCTATTAATTCGTTTTTAATTTATTTTTGTGTCGCCTTTAACCCTCCTAGTACCGCAGTGTTCTTTTGAACCTGCTCCACTAGTTCTTTTTGTCCCTCCGTCAGCTGTTCCACCTCCTCCGTCAGACCTTCTATTCCCCCTTGTAACTTTGCCGTATTATTTCTCACCTCTTTCTCCATACGCTTCTCACCTCGCTTTACCTCCTCGCGTAGCCCCGAAACCTCCTCACTTACACCTCGTCGTATCCCCTCCATCTCTTTTGTAGATGCCACCCTCATCTGTCCCAATTCATCCCTCTGAGCATCCAGTTTACTTTCTAACCCGATTTTTACCTCCTCTATTTGCTCTCCCATTTGTTTAATTTCTCGGGCGGATTGCTCCCCTATCTCCCGCAATTTGTCCTCCCTCCTATTTTCTAACCCCATTAACCCATTTTTCACCTCTTTTATCCCGTTGTCTAACCCCTCAAAATTATTGTCTAACTTCTCACCGGTACACCTCGCTTCGTCCCTCATTACCCCCATTTGGCCCTCCAATCGCTCACCCAATCTGGCTTCCAATTGCTCACTATTCTTGTCCATAAGGGCATTCATTTGGATCATAAAGAGGCCCGAATCCATCGGCGGTGCTGCTACGGTCACGGGCGTGGCAAAATTTGGTGCCGCTACACCCACGTGCGCGAGGACGCCATTTTGCGCGCCTGATACTCCCTCAACCACCTCCTCATTCCTCCCCTCCATTTGATCCTGGGTTACTCCTAACCCCTCTATCTCTCCCACCGGCATCCCGTCGCCTTGACCAGCCATGGCGCGATTTCAAAGTTCAGGTTTTGTAAAACAAAACAATTTTCGGCCGCTCCAAATTTTGACCAAATTTTTTTTTTTTTAGATGTTTTAAAAATTTGGTTCGGGCCCCGAATCCCACTCCTGACACCAATTGTTACTGATCGCGGTTTAGATGTTATGATGGGCCGAGCGGATGGTCCAACCGCGACCGTTACAGGATCCCCGACTCACCCGATTCCACCCAAACGTTGGCCGGATCGCACCGCAGCTGCTCAATGAGGGAAAAGACTAAAACGACGAATGCAAAGAGGAAAACGAAGGCAAAGAAAGGTTTGGAAATACTACTGAATTTATTGACTATTTACACACATAAGCAAAAAGAAAGCAGTCACGTTTATTTACAAGCACATAAGACGCAGGTGACACAGGGAAAATACTAGCTTATACAGACTTAATTAACCCAGGACAGAACAAACAGAACAAACTCACGTACACAAGAAGGGTGGAAAGGCAGGAGGTGCATGGCTGGAGGGAGAGGGAGGTCCAAGGGGGTGCTGCAGCTCAAACGGCGTGTTTAGCAGCCGCCGTTCCTTTACGGTCCTGCTCCAAACCGCCGTTCAGGCCCCCAAGCTGCTGTTGTGGCTGCTGTGGACGTTGCGTGCTTTGCCAGGCCTTGTCCGACTCGTCTGGTCCAAACCCTCAACTCGTTCTTGGTCCACTCACTCTTTACCACCGACTCCTCACCGCAACCAACGCAACCAACTGACCACCACCACCGACTCGTCACCGCAACCAACGCAACCAACTGACCACCGACTCCACTGACTGACTCCTCACGACTCTTTCCACGACCAACTCACGTGCGCGCCTTTTATAGCGCCTCCGGCGATTAAGCCGCCGGCCTTTTTGGACACGCCCATCGGGGTGCTCACCTCGGCCCTGGTTGGTCGCGCGACCCTCTGGCTCCGCCCTTGATGACGACGGGCGGGCACGCCTTTCTTCTCCGACGAGAGCACAGGTTCAATGGTGGTTTTGGAGGGGAGGTAATATGGGCAATCGAGGCTCGGCAATGACCAGAGGGGATGTAAAAGCAATGGGGATTTTGGGGATGGGAATGAAAGGGGATCTATTCTCTTTCACTGGTGCAATGGAGTACTTCAATTAATGGGAGACACAGCCTTACTCTAAAACACAGAATAAGAGATAACTATCAAACAGGGGTATTCTATTATTTGGCTGACGTGTATGCTTGTGGACTAATTATGGGATGCCCTTTCACCTTTACACAGCTCCGGAGGTAGGGGGGCGCAGAATAAACAATAATAATAATGATACAGCACACAATCAAAAAAATACAGTCCTCATCTCCGCAACAATATATATATATATATATATATATATATATATATATATATATATATATATATATATATATATATATATATATATACAGTGGAACCTTGACTTACGAGTTTAATTCGTTCTGTGACCGAGCTCATAACTCAAATTGCTCGTTTCTCAAATCAAATTTCCCCATTAAAATGCATTGAAATGCTATTAATCCGTTCCAGCCCGCCAAAAACCACACCAATTTTTTTTTAAATATACAGTATATATAAAAATATCTCGCGCTTTATATTTCACCTGTATGCAGGTGAGATGGATCATACCAAGATCATACCGATATATTGAACCTTCAATGGATCAAGTTGGCAGGATGGCCTGGACTGGAGGTACGCACACTTGACTCTAAAGTCTAAACTGTCCAGCCTGGGTTTGAATCCCGACCCAGCTATAACCTGTCATGGGTGAATCACAGGCAGGGTGATTCATCAATGTGTGTACCGCTAAACTGGGCGCCCCGTTTGCGTCCCATTAGTTGTTGGATGTTAAGGATCTCACCGTGTTTTCCACAAAGAGTAGGCGAGCTATCGCCGGCACTCTGAACAAGTTGTGGCCTGGCATGCTCTTCTCCTCTGCCGTTATATACGTCCTCCTCGGCATCTTTTTCCAGAAGAGCCCTGTCTCGTCACAGTTATAAGATTTGCTGGGGGATGTATCGTTCGGCTTCTATCAGTTTGGCAAAAGTTATAATAAAATCTTCAGCTGCCTTCACATCCGCCTCACCAAGTCGACAACACGCACACCTCGCTCATGTTTTTCGACGATTGCGTGTTTTATATCCAAGCACATCATCCTCTTCTTCTTCTCAGTACCGTGTTTTCCACAAAGAGAAGGCGAGCTATCGCCGGCACTCTGAACAAATTGACGGCAGAGATACTGTACTTGCACGGCAAGATAACCACGTGACCAGAACCCACCTGGTGGCGTAAACTCAAAATAACCATCATGCGAAAACAAAAATGCAGCGCTATACGACAGAGATACTGTACTTGCATGGCAAGGTAACCACGTGACCAGAACCCACCTGGTGGCGTAAACTCAAAATAACCAACATGCGAAAACAAAAATGCAGCGCTATACGACAGAGATACTGTACTTGCACGGCAAGATAACCACGTGACCAGAACCCACCTGGTGGCGTAAACTCAAAATAACCAACATGCGAAAACAAAAATGCAGCGCTATACGACAGAGATACTGTACTTGCACGGCAAGATAACCACGTGACCAGAACCCACCTGGTGGCGTAAACTCAAAATAACCAACATGCAAAAACAAAAATGCAGCGCTATACGACAGAGATACTGTACTTGCACGGCAATATAACCACGTGACTGGGTGGCGAAAGCTCGTAACTCAGATCTCGGCTCGCATCTCAAAGCAATAAATAAACCGCCCGAGCGACGGCTCGTATCTCGAAAAACTCGTAAGTTGGGGCACTCGTAAGTCAAGGTTCCACTGTATATATATATATATATATATATATATATATATATATATATATATATATATATATATATATATATATATATATATATATATATATACTGAAACGCAAAAGAAACTTACCACCTTTGAAACCTTTAAATATCAACAATAACACTGCGTGTAGTAAATGTGTGAACTTATTTGTGGACAATAGTGGCCTCACTGCCAGACAAAACGGTCACGGATGGTCACTTGAACCTTCAATGGTCACTTCATAGCACAGCTGTTGAACAGCCATTTTGACTATCAGTGATTCGCCAAGGGGTACGGGATGATTTTAATGAGCTGCACTTGATGTCTTGATATTGGCTTTAAAAAGGCCAGTGCAAAATGGGCATTTCAATCAACATGCCACGATTGCCAAGGGATCAACGGCAGCGTGCCCGGGGCATGCTGCAAGACGGATTGAGCTACCGTGAGGTGGCACGTCGCCTTGGCTGTTCACACCAGACGATATCGGCCCTGGTGGACAGAGACACCCTCCACAACTCTGCAGATGACAGACCTCGATCAGGGAGGCCAAGAGTCACCACTGCAAGGCAGGACAGGCAGATGGTCCGAAGTCACCTGCGGGATCGATTCCGTCCAGCATCGCGCACTGCGGTAGAAACTCCGGGGAAACCTTCAAACAAGTGGTAAGTTTCTTTGCGGTTTCCCTGGAGATTCTGCCGAGTTGTTAGAGGGGAGAGCAGTCGGAACGCAGGCGTCACATTTCCTCGGTTGGGTTGATATTTAAAGGTTTCAAAGGTGGTGAGTTTCTTTTGCGTTTCAGTATATATACACAAAGAATTAAGTTAAGCACCCCCCCCGTTTTTTTACAACCTCGCACATTACAAGTTTGTTGTCGTCAAAACAGTGTAATATACCCATGATATTGCTATATTTTCTGGAGAAGTGATATTATGGTCACATAAAAACATAACAATCATGCCGTTTTCAATATTTTATTCTGAATAATTTAAGGTGAAATGTTTTGGGAATTTTAGGCATATTTTCACCTCAATTTAAGTATGGAGCTATAGGTCCATCACGGACAGTGTGGATGACGTTTATGTTTTCTAACGTACAGTCATTGTTCTGAGAAGACCTCTAGCGATCTTTGCGTCAATAACGTGTGTAGGACCCACGTGATCGGATGGAGCAAGGTGCTGTGACAACCATCCCCTGGCCTACGTACAGTCCTGACCTGAACCCCCTCGAGCACGTTTGGGACATGTTGGGACGACAAATTGCGAAGATGGTCCCTCCAATAGCCAATCTGGATGAATTGGAACGTGCATTACATCGGGAATGGAACAACCTGCCACAGCAACGCATACGACGGCTTACAGGGTATATGAGACGTAGGGTTGAGTCAGTGATCCGATCACGTGGGTCCTACACACGTTATTGACGCAAAGATCGCTAGAGGTCTTCTCAGAACAATGACTGTACGTTAGAAAACATAAACGTCATCCACACTGTCCGTGATGGACCTATAGCTCCATACTTAAATTGAGGTGAAAATATGCCTAAAATTCCCAAAAAATTTCACCTTAAATTATTCAGAATAAAATATTGAAAACGGCATGATTGTTATGTTTTTATGTGACCATAATATCACTTCTCCAGAAAATATAGCAATATCATGGGTATATTACACTGTTTTGACGACAACAAACTTGTAATGTGCGAGGTTGTAAAAAAACGGGGGGGTGCTTAACTTAATTCTTTGTGTATATATATATATATATATATATATATATATATATATATATATATATATATATATATATATATATATATATATATATATATATATATTGTTACAGATCTCAGAGCACGGCACTCCCGTTAGCAAGGGGGGGTTAATCCCCTTTTGTCTTGTTAAGCTGGCCGTCTCCGGTCCGAGAAGATATTGTGCTCCTTTGCGGGGTTGAGGTTTTTCTTTTTTCTTTTTTTCTTTTTTTTTTGTATACTGAATCGAGGCTCGTGAAAGAGCTAACGTTTACTTCACAAACAAATCAACCAGACAAACAAAACACACAAAAAGAGGGAGCGGAAAACAAGATGGGGAGGGAAGGGGAAGCACACAAACACAACATTTGAGAGCAGGGAGATGTGTGGAAGGGAGAGGGCTTGGGGGGAGGAGGCGTGGGAAGGGGGGGGGGTGGAGGGAGAAGTATAAAACACAAGGACACCAAGAACTTCCAGGACAGAAGTTGGTATTTCAAAAAAGTGGAATTGGGGTGAAATTAGCGGGGGTAGAAAAGATCAAGGTTTTGGATGGGGGAAGATAAGAGATGGTGGTGAACAGCTGTTTTAAAGACCTGGAGGGTGGAGTGGGATTGAAGAGAGTGAGGGAGTTTGTTCCAGAGGCGGGAGAAAAGAGGAATGAAGGAGTGAAGGTGAGCAGAGGAGTCTTGATTTTGGCAGTTTGACCATAAGAGGGTTGCAGGCAGATCTTGTGCGACCTGTAGGAATATTTGCGGGACAGAGCCCAGAGAGAGCTGGGGGGGGCAAGGCCAGAGAGGAGTCGGTAGAAGATGGAAAGACCACCAACCTGCCTGCGGTGAGTGAGTGAGAGGCCCTTGGAGTTAGCTTCATCGCGGGAGATTCCAATGATTCTGAATGCTTTGGTTTCAACAGCGTGAAGACGAGCTAGGTGTGAGGCAGGAGCACCAGCCCAGAGGGGAGAGCAGTATTCCATTGAGCTGCAGATGAAAGCCTTGTATGTGGTGAGGAGCTCAGGTGTGCCAAGGAAGGACTTTGCACGACGGAGGATGCCCAGTCGGCGACTGGCTTTGGAGGCCAGATTTGAAATGTGGTTTTCCCAGGAAAGATCATGGCAGATAGTGAGACCCAAAAGCTTGAGTGACAGAACTTATTGGAGAGGATTATTCAGAAAGTGGATGGGAGGGTTGTCCAGTCGGTCTTTTCGGAGAGACATCGTAAGAGTGTGAGATTTGTCAGGATTGAAAGACATGTTCCACTTGTTTGCCCAGTCTGTGATTTTGTCCAGGTCTGCAGAAAGTGAGGAGGCAGCAGACTGCCGATCTGAGGGATGAAGAATGGAGCGACAGAGAGTAGAGTCATCAGCAAGGAGATACAGAAGATTTTCAAGAGAGTCAGAGAGATCATTGATGAAGACCAGAAAAAGCACAGGGCCCAGAACACTGCCTTGTGGAACTCCAGCCTGAACAGGAAGAGGAGATGAGAGAAACCCATTCAGGGCCACACGTTGACTACGACTAGAGAGGAAGTCCGCCAGCCATTCGTGGAGATTTCCATGGATACCAAAAGAAGAGAGTTTGGTGAGCAGAGCGGGGTGCCAGACCGTATCGAAGGCACGTGATATGTCAAGGGAGACTGCTTTAATTTCCTGTTTGGCATTGAGGACCTCCCAGGAGGTTGACCAGGGTGACTGGTCAATGGAGTCCCAGATACCTTCGCCAACCTCTCTGCAAAGCAGGACGATACTTCTGCTCGAGCCACGGACAAGATGGAAGATTGCCGAGCGGTTTAGCAATCCGAGGCTCGAGCCGTGAGCAATAAAACTAACCCGATTCTGAGCGGTTCTAATCGTGCCACCGATATTCAATTGGGGACAGGACGCAAGCAATCGGATGAGAGGAAGCAAAGAATAAGAAGGGTGAAGGAAGAACAAATAGATTTATTAACTACGTAAAATAGGAAACGAAAGAAGGGATTATACAGAAGGCTCCGGGTCCGCCGTGAAGAATGGCAGGCAGCTGGCGTCGTTGGCGCGCGACCGGACCTTACATATGCGAGGGGCTGGCATGCGCGTACGAATAGCGTGCCGAACGCTCTCAAAACCACGGCAGTTCGTGTTGACAACGATTGTCCCAAACGATCCTATGCGCAATGTTCTTATGTTCGCCGCATCTGCGCTGTTCTCTCCCGCATCTGCCCTCTGATCTCTCTCCCGTTCATCTCCGCTCTGGTCTCTTGTTCATCTCCGCTCTGCTGCGTAAGGGCTTTGCGCTCGCGCTTTTATTGCAAGCTTCGCATATTAAGCCATGTCCGCTTTGCTCCACCTACTGGTGAACACGCCTCGGCCCGGATTGGTCACTAGGGTTCATTCGTACCTCCCCTCGTGACGCGTTGATGGGGCCACGCTGCAATACGGCTACTGGAACTTTGGAGAGAGCGAGAGATTGGGGATAATTGAAGGGGCCTATCTTATTTGATTAATACAACGCAGAGTCAAACTATTGGAAACAGATCCTTACATGAAACACATACTAATGAAATAACTAAAGAAGATCCTATGGTTTGCTACGTGTTGTTCATGGCCTGACTAGGGTGCGACCTTTGACCTTTACCAAAAATGGGAATATTTACAGGGGATTATTTATAAGGGAATTATTTACAAGGCTTATTATTTTACAAAGTGAAGGTTCTAAAAACCGTAACACAGCACCCGTCTCTCCTCCAGGCACGTCCCGTGCCGACAAAAACTTTAACTTCATGTGACACTCAGGTGCAGTAACCCTCTACTATTAACCTTACCCTGAGTGCGACAGTTTTAAAACAATTAAGTATGTCCCGCCTGCTGCATTGCATTCTATCTAACAGATTCACGCCCACAGGATAAACGAATCACAGAATTAATTTTCAAAACTGCACATTGACGGTGGGGAGCATTATTTACAAAGACACTCTATTTGGTATTTACAAAACTAAACCCAGGACCTGTTCTTTTGGGAAACAAAAGCAGAGTTTTTGTAAAGAGGAAAGGTCATGCACTGCACTGCACTGCACCGGTACACCATACCCACAGGTGCTCCGAGACGCACAATTGATATTGCAGTGCAATCTCAGAGCACCAAAAGCACCACCATAAAGCACCTAATAAAAAACACAAAGCACCATCCAGTGCACATTTCAACAATAAACAATAATCATGGCGTCCGATGTCTTCTTCTCTTTGCTGGTCCGCTGGTTCTAGACGACTTCTTGCTTGCTGCCTAGTTGGTACTAAAAGAAGGCACAAAATGCATCCATTTCTTTAATTATGGCCAGCAGTGGCCAAATAAGGTGGTCCACCTGCTTGGCATAGGTGCCACCTTTACCGTGGTCCGCAAGCAAGATTCCACCGCAGTGGCCATGCCACAGCCGTGTGATCCATGATGTGGTGCTCGGCCACAAACGTGTGGTCCATAAGTGGGCTTGGCCACAAACGTGTGGTCCATAAGTGGTGTACCGGTCCAGGCAGGCAGGCAGGCAGCGGAGGTGCGGCACACAACTTGACTTCTGCTTCCGGTCCGGTATGAAGAGAACGCAGGTGTCACATGCTCGCCACTTCTTCGACAGGGCCACTGTCAGTTGCTTTCTTTTTATGGTGGTCGTGCGGATTTTTTGGCCATTGAGTCTGCCCTCTGCATAGCCCCGGCTCTGCTCCCTGCTTCGCCTGCCCCGCTCCTTCGCCTGCTCGCTGTTTCCTCGGGCGCGCTCTCGTGGGTTGTGACCATCGCAGCGGTTTGGAGGCGGTTTCCCGCCGTGATCTAGATTTGTAGCGGCGGCGGTCGATTGCCGCTGCATTTGCCACTTTGCCGTGATCAACCTTGGCCTCGTGATCGTCTCTTTGCTCCTGCCTGCCCTTTGCTTGGTCCCGGCTCTGCTCCTGGCTTCACCTACCTGGCTCCTTCGTTTCCTCGGGCCCGCTCCCGTGGGTTGGGACCATTGTTTCACCTCCTCAACCTTGGGCTCGTCTCGTCTCTCTACTCCTGCCTGACATGGCTCTGTGGTACTCCGCCGCAAGCCTCCTTCTGCTCAATACCCGCTCCACGCCATCATGCATCTCTGCCATCAAATGAAATGGACTCCTCCGACGACCCAGGTACATTCACCGTGGCTCCGGTCGTAAGTTTGTATATTTGCAATCAGGTCACTCCATCCCCGTCCTCTGGTCGGCTCAGCGCACTCCCACTCTTCGTCCCAGCGCACCTGGTCACAGCAACGCACACAATCGCACCTCCTGCCTAAGAACCCTGGCTAAATCACCTGAATTCATCCCTGCTGTTCAAAACAACATCAAGCTCCCCCTGTTCAACACTCGGTCCCTCAACAACAAAAGCCTCATCCTGAACGAATACATCCTGGAAAACAAACTGGACTTTCTCTGTCTCACCGAAACCTGGCAACAACCTCTGGACTACTACACACTCAACCTCACCACACCCAATAGATATTCCTACGTCAATAAACCACGCTCGGGGGCCGAGGTGGTGGAATTGCCGTTATCCACCGTCAAGACATCAGGACCAGCCTCATCCCCATCGCCTTATCCTCATCGCCTCATCCTCATCATTGGAACACCTGGCTTTTAAACTCTCTGGTCGCATGCAGTCAGTCATGGCTGTCGTCTACCGCCCTCCCAAACCACACCCATCATTCCTGTCTGACTTCTCCTACTTTCTGACCCAGCTATGTTCCCTCTCCCCCTCAATCCTCCTCCTTGGTGATTTCAATATCCACATGGACTCCACTGACTCCACAATAACCACTGACTTCACTGATTTACTCACCTGCTTTAACCTCACTCAACATGTCGACTTTCCTACCCATATCCGTGGTCACATTTTGGACCTTGTCTGTTCCACTGGATTAAATTTGCACCATCTCTCTGGCTCCGACCTCACCCTCTCTGACCACTTAGCTATCACTATGACCATCAACATCCCCACCCCAACACCAAGACATTATCGCACTATCAACTTCCGTAAGCTAAACGCTCTTTCACCGACCTCATTCTCATCCAACCTCTCTGAAAAATGTCCACTTCTTCCTTCGTTGACCTCCACACCCCTTCCGAGTTTATTGACTGACTACTACAACCACACTCTCTCCTCCTGCCTTGACCAGCTTGCGCATGTAAAAACCAAAACAGTTTCTTTCACCCATTCTGCTCCCTGGTTTACCCCTGAACTCCGCCTGATGAAAACTCGTGCTTGCCAACTTGAAAGACTCCGCAATAAAACAGGTCTCACAGTTCACTCCCAAGCCTACAAGGACCACCTACAGCACAACAAAGATGCCCTCTCCTGCGCCCGCTCCGCCTACTACTCTCAAATTATCCACTCTGGCTCCGGAAACCCAAAAGCACTCTTCTCGACAATAAACAAACTCCTCCGCCCCCTGGACACCACCACCCAGTCATTCACAGTAGACAACTGCATCTCCTTCCTCTCTTTCTTCCAACGCAAAATTGACAACATCTACAACAGCTTGACCACCACCGCACCCGCTCCCCCTCCAACCACCGTGCCCCCTTGTCCTGCCATCCCCTGTCTTGGTTCTCCCCAATCTCCCCTACTGACCTCTTGAACTCCTCATAGGAATGAAAACTGCCAGCTGCACTCCTGACCCCATCCCCTCCAGCTTTGTCAAGGCCTCCCTCCCTGCTCTCTCTCCACTTATCATTGCAACAATAAACTCCTCCCTGTCTACAGGCATTGTCCCACCTTCCCTCAAAATTGCTGCTGTTACCCCCATTCTATAAAAACCTGGTCTAAACCCTGACACCCAAAACAACTTCAGACCCATCTCCAACCTACCCTTTCTGTCAAAAGTTTTGGAACGCGCTGTAGCCACTCAACTCAAACATCACCTCTCTGCCAATAACCTGTATGAAACATTCCAATCCGGATTCCGCTCCAACCACAGTACTGAAACTGCTCTCCTCAAAATCACCAACGACCTTCTCCTCTCCTCTGACGCTGGCAACCTCAACATTCTCGTCCTCCTCGACCTCAGCGCTGCCTTTGACACCATCGATCACACCATCCTCCTCACCCGACTTGAATCCACCTTTAACGTTACCGGCACTGCCCTCTCTTGGATTAAATCATACCTCTCTGACAGACGCCAGTTCATCTCCATCAATAACTGCAAATCCCCCACTGCTCCCCTCCCCCAAGGTGTCCCCCAAGGTTCAGTTCTTGGCCCCCTCCTCTTCATCCTTTACCTGTCCCCCCTCGGTCACTTGATCCGCCGTCATGGTCTCCAATTCCACTGCTTCGCCGATGACATCCAGCTTTTCATCTCCACCAAGTCCGTCTCCACCGACACCCACTCTATCCTGACAAACTGCATCACTGAAATAAAATCCTGGCTTCAAATCAACTTCCTCAAGCTTAACTGTGATAAATCTGAAATAATCATCATTGGCCCAAAAACGCTCACAAAATCCACCCATAACTTTGCCCTCAACATCGACGGTATCCCAGTATCCACCTCCCCTCACATCCGGAATCTTGGCGTCATCTTTGACCAAACCCTCTCCTTCGACAAATACACTAAACAGATCACAAAGTCAGCCTTCTTTCACCTGAAAAACATTGCCCGTCTCCGCTAATCCCTCTCCCCCACGGCTGCAGAAACCCTCATCCATGCCTTCATCACCTCCCGTCTGGACTACTGCAATAGCCTCCTCTATGGTTCACCCTCAAAAATCACCAATAAACTCCAATACATTCAGAACTCCGCTGCCCGTCTACTCACCCATTGCCGGACCCGTGACCACATCACCCCCGTCCTTACAAGCTTCACTGGCTCCCCAACCCCCAGAGAATCCAGTACAAAATCCACCTCTTGACATACAAAGCCCTCCATAACCTGGCCCCATCCTACCTGGCTGACCTCCTCTCCAGACACACTCCCACCCGCAACCTCCGCTCTGCTGGTACCAACCTCCTGACCCCCTCCATCCGGACCAAATTCAGATCCTGGGGGGACAGGGCCTTCTCCATCGCTGCTCCCACCCTCTGGAACTCACTACCTCACACCATCAGAGACTCCTCCTCACTCACCACATTCAAAACATCACTAAAGACCCACCTGTTCAAAACTGCATTCAACATTCAACCCACAGCATTTAACCCCTGACTATCTCTTCTCCTTCTCCCTCCTTTTGCTTTAAATATTTCCCTATTGATTCTTGTCTTTTTGCAATTGTTGTTTTCATGTATTGTTATGCATTATGTTTTCCACTCTGTCAAAGTGCCTTTGGGGTTCTTGAAAGCGCTATACAAAATAAATGAATTATTATTATTATTATTATTATATTATTATTACAACTGCGGCGCCTGCACGCTTTCCCCTCAGTGCCCAGAGAGCACGGTCCATAGGTGCGGAAGGAAGACAAAGCAGAGTTAGCGGGGTGCAAGGGCGCAAGAGTACACATCATCACAAGGTAATGCAGAGGTGAGGTGCGCAGGAGAGCGAGCGGAGAAAGCTCGTCCCTACCGTACGACCCCCCTGCCCCCCCCCCCCCGTCACCTAATCTACCCTTGCCCCTTACCCCATATTTACACAATTTTACAAATCCGTCGCTACGTCTTGTCTTCCCCATATCTCCCCAAATTCCAAATTCGTCAACAATCCTTCTAACCAAATTTGCCATCAATCAATTTATCACCAATCCCTCCTGAGGAGGAAGAGATGGAATAACATGCACAATGTCACACCCCACGTCATGATGCGTCTCTCATACCAAATGTTTGCACAAGCCGGTGTTGTGGAGTCTTGTCACCTTGGTGAGTGGATGTAGATGGTGCGAAGAGACTTTCCAATCCTACCTATATTCTAAATGACTTTAACACTTTTACTCTACCCGGGGTCTTTCCCTGCAAAACCATTGGCCATCTTACTCTATGTGGTTCTAAAAACCGAAATCCCATTGACCAAACTGTGGTGCTCACCAATTTGGGGTCTCACTCCCCCGATTCTACTCCCTGTGCCCTCGCACAATTTCCAGGCTGGGTCGTGTGGCGCTCCCAGCAGGTCCGCTCACCTGCACACCTCCGCCACTGTAGTTGTCTCCGAGCTTACCTGCTCCTTACCCTAACCTACCTGGGGAAGGCCCTCTGGCGCTCTCACCCCCTACCGCCCTCTCTGGCGTCGGGCTACACGGGTCCGTCCTCCGGATCCTCGGGTCCCATTGAACAACTCTACTGGCTCCCAGAGCCTACCTCCGGCCTCACCTGGCCGACAGATTAACAGTGGCGGAGTGCTCAACCAATCACACTCACTAACAGGCCACACGCCCAGCCAATTTACTCTACTAATGCACCCAACACAACACTTCTGTGCAACTACCCACACCACAGATGCCAATATCCAACCACAATTTACCTACTCCCTCTACCTACTTTTAAACTACCCTCCCCGGGTACTCGTGAAGGGGTCCATCTTCCCCATCCACCCCTTTCGCACCAACCACTCCACTCCACTTATTCCACACTACTCACTCCACACCATCCATTCCATACTCCATTCCATCTATTCCATTCAACCAATCACTCCATGCTACATTCACTCCAGACCATCTATTCCATAGAACCATTCTCATACACAGGTACTACACTTGCACACCTGTGCCCACACACCTGGTGCCACCTGCACACCTGGTGGCACTTGCCCCCTCCTTCCCTCCAGGCGCATTCATTCAATACAACGCACAATCACACATTTCACAATACTCTGCTCAATCACTTCCTTCACACACACTGCATCATCTAAGCTGACTACTCCCTTCTGAAACTCGTGCTTCCCAGTCACCCCTTACACTATGCATATCCCACGTCGTTATCATCCAACTAATCTGCTACGTCCCCTCTACAGGTACAATGTCGCTACTTAAATCTAAAGTTACCTATGGTCAGCTATTTCCCTATACATTATAACCTAACCCTCCCAGGCTAGTTTACACATCCAATCCCCATAAAACTATAGCTCCTTTGCCCCCAATGTGAGGTGAATGGTAAAGATACCACCCCCCGACACTGGGTATCAATTTCCAATCCCTCACTATTCCCAAATTCGAATCAATAGTTATTCCAAGCCAATTCCCTATCAATTTCAATCAATAACACCACCATCATCACAGTCCGCTATATCTCAGCCTCTCGGTACGTCATTGCATTACCAAAGCTCGGCTTTGCAAACCTGAGCAATGCATACGGGTGGTTTGGGTCTACTGCAGGTTGGGTCCGTCCGGCACTCGATTCAGGGGAGGAGGTTTCGTTGGGCCAAGGTTCAAAGCACCATCCTGGCGTGGGGCCTTGCGTTCCCAAGCGTGATGGCCCAGCCTTGCCCGGGTGGAACGCCACCACCACAAGGGGGCGCCGTTCCGACCCCTCCTACCTTCCCTCGAACCGGGCCACCCGCTTTGCCAGGCAAAGCGCGGACGCGACCGTGCAGGGCGGGGCCCGGCCTGAATCGTGCCCGATGCTCTGAACAGGAGCGACGCGACACCAATCCCCACCGGCTCACACAGTACACACCGCCCGGCACAGACCGACGGCTCGCGTCAGCTTTCCGTCGGCCTAACCACTGCCCCGGTCAACGTCGATGCTCCCCGTACATGCTCACACCACTCGTTCCGTTCTTTACTCACCAAACCCGGCGCTCCAATGCCTCTCGTACATCCCACACACTTTGTCACAGCACTCGCTCGTGCATTCTCTTTCGCTCCATACTCAGGTCTACTCATAATGCTCACCACACACTCTCATGCACATTCTTGCGGACACATTCTCCTCGCACACTCTATCATCACACACCTTTCTTCCCCCGTTACGTCCTCCGTAACACTCACCACGGGTGTGCACTCCTGCACATACCCTCTCACACGCTCCGATGTGCCCTCCCGCACACACGCCACAACCAACTCAGGTGTGCGTTCTCGCACGCTCTCTCCATCCATCTCACTCTCCGTGTCACTCTCATCACACATACACTCCGACGTGCATTCTCGCTCGCACTCGGTTTCACTTCCATACTTTGTAACACACTCACTCTTCGACGTACACTTTTTCCTCACATGCGTGCCATTTTCTCTCACACAGGGCACCACGGACCTCCCACATATGCCTACGGTACGCTGGGATCCCAAGCGCGCAAAAATTATTTTCGCCCCAAACATTCTCCCGCAAAATATTTTTGCACCATATACCACCTTACTCACGTTTGGGATCCTCCTCTCCACACGCACCTGCAAATCTTTATAAGGATTAGCAAGTACGGCATCAGGATGTGAATTCAGACTTTGGGCAATTTCCATTCCTTCCTGCCACGAGTGCTTTTTTACGTCTGCGGTCTCTCCAATTCCAATTTCTGCTATTTCTTTGCTTTCAATTGCTTTTTCCTCGATGGCCGCCTGTTCTAATAAAATAAAATTCTCTACTTCGGCGGTCGCCGGCTTCCTCATACCCCGGGTCGCGATCTCTATACCCATCCAGTTACCTGCGCCTTACTCCAACTCGCTTCTCCCATGCTCCTCGAGTCGTGCTACCCCGTCGTGTACAAATGCGCTCCTCCCGCCCGACCTGCGGTTAACCTCCCTTTCACACTCCCTTGCTTCATACCAGGCTTTGTCCCTCGCTAGCCCCTCATTAATTTCTCGGGCTCGGCCATTCATGCCCTCCAATTTGCTTCCGAGTCCTTCCAATTTGCTTCCTATTTCCATTTGGATGACTGCCTGTAGCTGTGCCATGAGGGCTTGCATGTCAAAGCCCGCTGGTACAGCGGGCTTGGCTACCGCGGCCACGTGCGAGGCACCGCCATCTTGTGCGCCTGCAACCCCCACTGTTACACCTTCTCCAACCTCCTCTTCCATTACTCCCACTGCCTCCCTTGGGTCCTGGGTCGATTCTAACCCCTCTTCTATCTCCCCCACCAGCATCCGACCGCCTTGATCATCCATGGCACGATTATAATTTGGATATTAGATACTAGATTTCAGCCGCTCGTAATTTCGACCAAATATATATATTTTTTAGATGTTAAAAATTTGGTTCGGGTCCAAATCCCAACTCCTCGACACCAATTGTTATGGATCTCGGAGTATGGCACTCCCGTTAGCAAGGGGGGGGGGGGTAATCCCCTTGTCTTGTTTAGCTGGCCATCTCCGGTCCTAGAAGATATCGCGCTCCTTTGCGGGGTTGAGGTTGACCAGGGTGACTGGTCAATGGAGTCCCAGATACCTTCGCCAATCTCTCCGCAAAGCAGGACGATACTTCTGCTCGAGCAACAGACAAGATGGAAGATTGTCGAGCGGTTTAGCAATCCGAGTCTCGAGCCGTTAGCAATAAAACTAACCAGATTCTGAGCGGTTCTAATCGTGCCACCTATATTCAATTGGGGACAGGACGCAAGTGATCGGATGAGAGGAAGCAAAGAATAAGAAGGGAGAAGAAAGAACAAATAGCTTTATTAACTACCGAAAAGAGGAAAACGAAAGAAGGGATTATACAGAAGAGGAAATAAAAGGACATAGGGCAACCTTAGACACTCTTATATAACACGCCCAGGACAAACAGACAGACTCACACGAAAGGTAGCTGGTAGGGGAGGAAGGTCCAGGCAGATGGTTCCAGGCTCCGGGTCTGCTGCGAAGAATGGCAGGCAGCTGGCGTCGTTGGCGCGCAACCGGACATTACATATGCGAGGGGCTGGAATGCGCGTACGAATGGCATGCCGAACGCTCTCAAAACCACGGCAGTTCGTATTGACAACGATCGACCCAAACGATCCTCTGCACAATGTTCTTATGTTCGCCGCCTCTGCGCTGTTCTCTCCCGCATCTGCCCTCTGCTCTCTCTCCCGTTCAACTCCGCTCTGCTCTCTCGTTCATCTCCACTCTGCTGCGTAAGGGCTTTGCGCTCCCGCTTTTATTGCAAGCTTCGCGTATTAAGCCACGTCCTCTTTGCTCCACCTACCGGTGAACATGCCTCGGCCCGGATTGGTCACGAGGGTTCATTCGTACCTCCCCTCGTGACGCGTTTATGGGGCCATGCCTGTGTTCCTTTCCGCTCCTCCCTTTTTCTCTGTGGAAGTATACAAATATATTTGTATATTATTTGTTCTCATATCATTCTTTTCCAGAATGTGTTTTTCTGTGTAACTCTGTAGAAATGAAACCTGGAGGAGAAAAAGCTAACTGCATTCCTGTTTCAGGCAGGTCATGAGGGAATGACCTATTGAGAACAGATAAGAAGTGCTTCACCATTTTAAATGATAACAGCTGTCCAAAAAGGCTTTTGGGACTTTTCAAGATAGAAACCAGAGTTTTGCAAGTGTCTTGCTATCTGGGCCAAAAGGCCCTGTGCGGAATTCTGAATTCCATGCTCATATAAGGAAAGAGGCCTTTGCTATATAGATGGTTGACCAAGGACCTGGGGAGCTGCGCAACAGAAGAAGACTGTGAAGCTTTGCCACGACCGGCAGAACGACGTGTCGTTAAGTTTAGTTAGTTCATTAGTTAGTCAATATCTTGAATTAGTACGTTTATGTAACAACCCTCTACAGTTTTAATAAACCTTGTGTGAGAAACAAATTGGAGTTTTCTTTGTCATAGGGATTAGGAATTCTTCAATAGATGGTGGCCCGACGAGGATATCCACTGTGAAGGTCGACGAGGAGACCATTCCAGGTCGAAGGTAAGCCTTTACAGAACGATATAAAAAGGACTTGCTAAATTTTTGTTGCATACATTTTAATACGGACAGAATGGCGATTTTTTAAAACGAATATGCGAGGGTTTGCGATTTCCAGCGATAAAGAGCGACTTTTTCCAATGAATAACGATTTTTCGCTATTTTTAACGACTTTTTTTGTACAAATATATGCGAATTGATCAGGAGGTGCGTGGCTTTTTGTACAAATATATGCGATTGATCAGGAAGTGCGTAGCTTTTTGTAAATATGTATCCTAAGTGGGTGTGCAGAGGCAAGCCTTACAATGGTCTGACAGGAAAATGAGTGACGAGGTGCACCGACAACTCATTTTTTTGGACAGTCATGTGGGGTCTCTCTGTCTGTCAATCTGTATGAAATATGCGAAGTAGATGGGTTTCGGTGCGAAGTTTTACCATTTCGCAGCGTTTTGCGTTTGTAAAATGAAAGTCTGGGAAAGCCGTCTGGAGTGATGTGTAAAAAGGAAGGATGAGAGGTTGAATCGCCCTGCTGGGTGTTAATTCAACAGCATGCACGGAAACGCGTGCGCGAGCACTGTGTACATATTTAAATGACTTCATTTATTTCTGTCAACAAATTAAAAACGGGACAGGAAATGTTTTTTTTTCCTCTTTTCTCAAATGTACACTCTGTTTTCCCTCTCCCTCTCCCTCTCCCTCTCCCTCTCCCTCCCTCCCACTTCTCTCTCCCCATCCCTCTCTTTCATCTCATCTTTCCATCCCATCTCATTTTTTCCCTGTCCCAGCTTGGGGTGTTGTATGACACTCCTTTAATCACCTCACCACCGCACCTCCACCCCACCTTCCTACCCCCCAACCCCTATCCACCCCTCATCCCACTCGTATGGGAGAAACTCGTTCCACCACCATAGCCACTCCCCAACCGCCACCACCCCCCCCTCCACCACCACCACCACCACCACCCCTCCACCACCACCACCACCACCCCTCCACCACCACCACCACCACCCCTCCACCACCACCACCTCCCTCCACCACCACCTCCACCACCCGTTTATTCTGACCTCCACCCCTCATTTTACAATGATGGTCTGACTGCCTGTTAACTCGATTTTGTGTCTATGAATTTGAGTGTTAATTCTCTCTTTTCCTCTCTCTCCTTTTCTCTCCCTATGTCTCTGCCCCTCCTCAGTCTCCTCTCCTCCTCCCGTCGTCTCACATATTTAATCCACCCTTACCTCCGCCACCAAAGGTGGATGGAGGTTATGTTTTCATCCCTGTCTGCCTGTCTGTCTGTCTGTCTGTTTGTGAACAAAATATCTCAAAGTTGTGGATGGATTCGGACGAGATTTGGCAGAGATGTAGCGTATGTGACAAGGAGGAAATGATTCGATTTTGGTGAAGATCGGGATTCGGATTCGGCTACTAGAATTTTTAAAGTGATTCTTCACCATTGGGAGAAGGGGCCAAAAAAAACGATACATAGCAGGATATCTCAAAAAGTTGTGGACGGATTTGGACAAAGCCTGTTGGACCGGTTGGGTGTCTGGCATGGACGATTTCGATTCGAATTTTGTGGAGATCTAACTGTGGATTTGGAAATGAGAATTATTTAATTTCTTAAGTGATTCTTCACCATTGCATTGAATGATATGGCCAACCAGGTAGAGGTAGGTATGCTCTCTACTGAGTGCCGTTTTAGTTTAAGAAGTTACGTCATATCAATGATTGTACTCGTTTTTGCGGCGTATACTTCCTGATGCGGCACCCTCTCTAAATGATATTATATGGAAGTTAATGTTCCATGTAAGGGATATCGATAAATTGAGGCTCATACAGTGCAGGCAAATTGAGGAGCTGCGCTACCTGTATTCCTGGCTCCCCGCCAGGTTGGGTTGAGTAAAACTCACTTGAATTATAACTTTAGTATTTGGGTTTAGGCTCATACAAGAGCGAGCACAATGAGACATAAACCCAATGAAAACATATTTTGTCCCAGGAGCTGGTTAAATGATTGTTTGGAAGATAGATGGATGTTTTGGTTGGATGTATTTCCATTCCTTTTACTTTTTTAACACCCACCCGTGATGTGTGGTGAGGTGTTGCCTTCCCTATCTTAAACTACCCCCTTCTTCGTTTCCCCTGCCCTCTTTCCCCCAACCCCCCCCCCTCCACTTTTTCTTTTCCAGATCTCTCCCCCAACCCTCTGTATCATGTCATCTCTGTATCCCATCCTTGTATGATTGTATGACACAATTATCGATATGATTGTAATGAATGATTGGCATGAGGACACTAATGAAGAAAAAATCTGTTCACATTCTCCAGATGGCGTGAATTTATGATTTGAATTTTTTTGAGATATTGTTACATTGTTTTAGAATCGGAGTGGGAAACAAGATTGTGTGCTGGCATCATTGAAAGGTGTGCAGCTATGCGATTGATGCGATGTAATGATGATGATAAACAGCAGCATGACACATTCCTTATGATTATGATTGTGGTTGCTATATATGGGGGATTAATCTGATGGAATTCATTTCTCTGCTCCTTTATTTTCTCCTTCATTCCTTTTACTTTGTTTTTTTTTTCCTGTCTCTATACAGGTGCCGGTCCTCTTTCATACCCCTCCCTCCAGTTTGCTTTACTTTTCTATTCCTACTTTTTTTTTCTTCTTCCTTCTTTCCATTTTTCATTCATTCATTTTTTAATTCTTTCAATTTCTCGCTCCTTGATTTATGGTAACCCCTCGGACCAAATTTGGGAAATGGAGATTACCTTGCATTAAATGGAAAAGTGATTATAAAGAATTTTTTTTAGATAGTTAGTATTGTGATGCAGGGATTTAGAATTATGATTAAAATAATCAGCAGGATTAAAAAGGGTACGAATGGTACCACAAGTGTTTCCGGTGTTAGGTGATTGCACTGGTGTAGATAAGAGCTTCTTACAACAAGAGCTTTCAAGCTCTATAGGATCAATTGTGAATTACAAGCAATAGAGGTAAATTGCAGGATAACTATACACTTCAAAAATAACAATAATAATAATTTGAGCATGATTGAACCCCTTGTCAATACTTTTGAATTGGTTATGATTTTGTTGGCAAAACATTTTAAGATGGTAGAGTGTGGTCCAGATCAACGTTATACAGGGTTTTTTGGGGTTTTGTTGACCTGACTGAGGCAGGTCTTGCATGGGGTGGAAATATGTCCTGCAGGTAAACGTTATTGTTTTTCCCTGAACCCCTTGTCATGAGATGTTATGTCATGATGTTATGTCATGAGATGTTTTATAAACTGGTACAGGTGATGTTGCACCTGTGGATGGAAGTTTTCTGTCATTCATATAAATGAATGTAGAGAAAATCAAAATTGTTCTGTGCAGACAGACAACCATACGGGGTTAAATGTAATATTCTCTTTTTGATGGAGGTAATAGGATGAGTGGGAAGCATATTTTCGCTCCTTGGAGGGCTCCCAAGAAGCGGAATTGTGTTTCCTACTTGTGAAATGAGGAATCAGGCTGTATTGAGCTAAATGGTGTTCTATTGAATTTTATTAGGATTTTTTTTTTTTTGGCTGATGGTTTTTGTAGTTATGGGTTTGGAACAACATATTATTGTTCCTTTGATAGAGCTTGTGATTTTCCATTCTCCTCCAGGCTCCTTTGTAGGATTTGATAGGGAAATGGATTAGAGTGGACAGATACTTTTTCATCGGTTAGACCTTTTGGCCGAACTTTTGAGTTAGTTTTCAAAATTGAAGTTGGACCAAATTGGAAAAGGGATTATGCATGTCGTCTTTTAATTGGTTTAAAAGTGAATTCTTAAAAAGGGAGCATTGACGTACTTAAATGGAAATCAGAAGATTGTGATAATAAACTTTGTGATGATTTTTTGAGGGAGATGATTTGTGATTTTTTTCTCATTTTTTTTCATTTTTTCATTTCATTTTATGATTTGAATGAAAGTGCCTTCTCCATCCCTCCTTCCATTTCCCGCCCCCTCCACCCTAATCCTAACCCTAACCCCATCCCACCATCATCCACCCTTTCTAAGTCATGTCATATTACTGATTGTATGAGGCACGTTGCGCTGTGTTTTTCTTTTTTTTCGGGATCCTGTAGGATTGTTGATCCCATATCCCATGTTAATCCCATGTTGATTCAGCATATCACCTCATTATGTGTCCTTTATCCTCACCTCTCATTCCCCCCCCCCCCCACCTCTCCCTAAAACCATGGCCCCATAGTGCTAAAGTAATTTGTGCGATGATACGACACAGTTGAAATGGTTAAATGTCACTTTATGAGTGTAATGGTTCGCACAGAAAGTCCAAGGCAGGGGACAGCATTAACACACAATCTCTGAAAGCCTTGGAGGGGAAACAAGATATAAAACACCAAGTTATGAGTGCGACCAATAATACACAGTTATCTTTAGGATAATGCAATGAGTGTCGTATTTCGCATCGTATTAACACCCCTAAGGGAGCCCTGTCCCATCCTCCCCCCAGCCTCACTCCTCCCTTGCTTGCTTTCTCCTCCTTCGTTGCATCCTACCCTTCATCCTGCCCCTCCTTCTGCTCCTCGCCCCACCCTTTTTTCTCCCTCCCCTAGCTTGTCCTCTTTTCCCTTGCCCTTCCTTCCTACCTCTCTCACCTGTCTTTTACCTGTTTTCCCCTCCCCTTATTCCTTCCTCTTTCTTTCCCTCCCTCCCACCCCCTTCCTCTCAAACCCTTATTGTGGCTTGTTCCTATGTCAAGCTCTCATTTTAATTTTGTTTTCTCTTCTTCTTTATTTTTCAATAAAGAATTGATTTTTGATTTTTGATTTGAAAATGATTTTTCTCTTCTTCTTCTTTATTTCGAAATGCTTATACAGGAAATGTTTGTTCTTTTGAATGGAAGAAATATTTATTGTATTAATTAAGTGTGGTCGGTGGGCGAAATCTACAAAGCATTTATAGATGCACAAAGCCCTGTATTAGTGTACTACAGATGTATACGCATTTTTCAGAGAGGGTGCCGTGAAATAGTCACAAAGAACCACTAAGAGTTTTTTCCTTAGAGAGGGTGCTGGGCTTTCATGAAGAACCACTGATATGGTGTACAACTGTATAATTATGTAAACTATGGTCGACCTTATGTATTTTTTTGTGTGTATTTTGTATATATCCCATGATTGATTTTGTTACCTTAACGTTTAACATTTAACGTAACGTCCTGCGACAACTGCTCGTTTTTGTGGCCAAGTCATGATTACGTTGAGTTCCTATGGTTGAGGCTTATATGGTATTTCTATGGTATTCCTATGGTTGAGCTCCCTTTATTTCGGTTTGGTCACGGCGGATGAGCGGACAACATGACGAAACCTGCGGCAGGAGCGGTTAAAGCGATTTTTTTCTTTTTTAATTTTTTTTTAACGATTATTCGATATTGTTATGACTTCTTGTCAATAGGTATGTCGTGAAAATCAAGCTCAGACATGACTTGACCTCTGGGTAGGTTTAATATCATTTAGATCTGAAGTAACATCCTGTGAAAATACATTCATGCAACAGGCATTAAAATCAGAGTATTTCATGGGCAATGGTCGATTCCAATAGAGAGAACAATCAGCGCAGCATATAGGGGCGTACATACCATTCAAACTACAGGACTATGTCACAGTGAGTGCCGCTGGAGTGTACGTGCGCCCCGGTTGTCCCGGGTCTTATAGACGCCCCTTTTGAAGCGAGCACACCCTGGGTTCACCTTGGTATAATTTCACTACATTCTCCCCGCCGTTAGAACTATACTGCCGCTCGGCAGGTTGCAAGCAAGCGTCAGCAATAATCGAATGGGTCACGTCAATCCACGTCAGTCGGTCCACCCGTAGCGGTCGGGGCGGCGGACTTCCCTGCCAGTTCGTGTTCGGAATCTACCGGGTACGGCGTCTCCAAGCCCGGAGTCCCCCGCGTCGGAATAGCCGCCGGAGGTGGGTGTCGGAGGGGGCGCCCCAGCGCCTTCGGGCACGGGAGTGGGGGACGATGGAAGTATCAGTGGTAGTTCCATAGGGGAAGCTTCGGTAGAGTCCATAGACTCGTAGACAGGTTCGTCGATATCCCTGTCGTCATCCCCACATGGGGCGAGATGGCGTACGGAGACAGTAGACTCGCGGCCGTCCACCGTTAACACGCGAGCATGCTCTGGATTAGCCTGGAGGACCTGCACCTTGTCAACAAGGGGGTCGTACTTGCTAGCACGAACCGCTCGTTTGAGATAGGCGGGCCCCGGTTCAGCCAGCCAGCTGGGTAAAGATTGGATACTGCCATAGCTTCTAGGGTGGTGGAACAGTCGCTCGTGAGGAGTCTGGTTGGTGGCAGTACATAGGAGAGCCCGGATCGAGTTTAGAGCGGCAGGTAGCGACCACGCCCATTTATCGAGGCCTCGGCCGAGGGTCCGAAGGCTTAGCATGACGGCCCTCCATATAATCCCATTAAAGCGTTCGATCTGCCCATTCGCTTGGGGCCGGTACGGGGTGGTGTAGCTCGAAGCGACATTATGCTGGAGCAAGTAGCCCCTCACCTCCTGGGACAGGAACACCGCACCCCGATCGGTATGCACGTAGGCCGGATACCCGAACATAGAAAACAAATTCTGCAGGCACCGAATAACCGTGGCAGCCGACATATCCCCGCACGTGTAAGCAAAGGGGATTCATGAATACTCATCGACGATAGTGAGCAGATAGCGAGAGTTGCTCGACATTGGCAGCAGCCCTTTGAAGTCCATCGCCAAGCGCTCCCACGGTCTAGTAGCCCTAACGAGTGTCCCCATAGGAGGGTTGTAAAAACGCGGTTTGAGTTCCGCACAGATCGCGCAATCACGGCAGATGCGGCGGATGTCCTCAATCGAGTACGGCAGATTCCCCTCGCGCACAAAATGCGCGAAACGCGTTACCCCGGGATGACACATAGTGCCGTGCAAAGTGCGCAGCCCCTCCAAAGTGACAACCCCCGCGCAAGTGGCCGGCCTCGATAAGGCGTCGGCGACCAGGTTATCCTTCCCTGGGCGGTATTTGATGGTGTAGCAGAAGTCGGCGAATTTGATACGCCAACGGTTGATTTTCTCGTTCTTAATGCGCTGAGCATGTAAGGTGTCGTACATAAACGCAACGCTTCATTGGTCCGTGACGATTTGGAAACACCACCCAAGCAGATACGGCCGCCATCGCCGAATTGATTCGACGATCGCGTACGCTTCCTTTTCGACAGACGAATGCCTCCGCTCGGCGGAGTTGAGAGTCAGCGAGAAGAAAGCCACAGGGCGTCCCCCTTGGGAGAGAGTCGCCGCTATCGCATGATCTGAGGCATCACTCTCCAAAACGAAAGAGGCACTCTCGTCAATCGTCGTGACAGCGGCGCCAGCGATGTCGGCTTTAAGGCCCTCGAAGGCCGCCATGGCAGCCGGGCCCATGGGGAATGTGTCGCAGGCCACGAGGGGGCGGAGCTTCGTGGAGAAATTTTGCACCCACTTTGAATAGTGGGCGAACAGCCCAAGAGCGCGTTTCAGCAAAGCCCGATCGCTAGGCGGAGCCATATCGAGCAAAGGGCGCAGACGCTCCTTATCCGGAGAGACAGAGCCATGGGTCACGGTGTACCCCAAAAGGTCTACCGTGCGTAGAGAGTAATGACACTTAGCCGCATTCATGGTTAGGCGATATTTCCGCGCGACCTCGAGGAAGCGTTTCAGATTAGCGTCGTGATGCTCCTGGTCATACCCACAAACCGTAAGATTGTCCAGATAGACAAAGACATCGGTCAAGTTCTCCTTCGCAATGAGGTCATCCATAGCCCTCTGAAAGCAAGACCCTCCATTAGTTACCCCAAAGGGGGGTCGAGTGAACTGGTACAACCGCTGACCCGATTCAAAGGCTGTAAAGACGCGATCAGCCCTAGAGATGGGGACCTGATGATACGCACTACGCAGATCGAGAGTGCTATAAACGGAATACAGGGCCACCTGGCATACCAGGGCGTCCATCCCCGGTAAGGGGTAGGCATCCAGCTGTGTAAAACGATTAATCGTCTGCGAATAGTCGACTACCATGCGCCGGCGGTGGGCCTCACTCCGCACCACTAAGACTTGGGCCCGCTACGGTGACCTACTGGGTTCTATAATACCGTCCTTTAAGAGCTGGGCCATTTCTTCCGCAATGAATTGCGCGTCTGCGCGAGAGTAGCGCCGCGATTTGATGGCTACAGGGGTACAATCAGTGGTCAGGTTGGGGAACAGTGAGAGAGGCTCCATGTCCATTTGAGTGAGGGCGCACACAGCAAGCATGTCCGGCCCACCGAAGTCTATTTCCAAACGTCCACGCCGCTTAAGGAAATCAAGTCCTAACAGAACGTCAGCACATAAAGCAGGTAATACCATGAGATACACATCCGGGAACGTGCGTCCCTTTATCACAAGTTTCAATTGACACGCCCCTTTTGTGCTCAACCGAAGTCCCTGAGAGGCCATGAAGATCCGGCGGGTTGTCCCGAGAACCGGCCACCCATGTTGATGCACTAGTCGCTGATCGATAAAACTATCCGTAGACCCCGTGTCAATCAAAGCTTGCGCAAAAACGCCCATGACCGTGAGCGGAATGATGGCCTGCGCAAGGCCGGCAGACCAGGCAGGTATTGTACCGGCCGGGTGAGAAGATCGCGCCTCGCGGGTGGATCCCATGCCGGCTGCAATCCTTCGGGCAGCGTCGGCAGGTTGGGCCTCAGCAGGAGCATTGAAGTCGTAATGCCCACTGCCAGAGGACGTTCCCACGCCGGCTGCAGTTTGCCGGTCATTCGGGCAGCCCGGGGAGAAACCCCATGACAAGCGCATAGTTGGCTCATCAGCAGTTTCATTTGCCAGAGTGGGTGTGGGTAGGTCGTAAGAGCCGCCGCCAGATGGCGCTCGAGTCACGTGAGAAGGATCTCTGCCATCTGCAGATTCATATGCCAAAGTGGGTGCATGTAATTCGTAAGAGCCGCCGTCAGATGGGGCTTGAGTCACGTGCTGCGTTTGCCGCACATCGAGAGGAGTTTCAAAAGCAGGAGCATGTCGCTTGTTTGAAGTAGGCGTTCAAACGCCAGTCAAGGTCGGTCGCGCTGTGGCCGGTCGCGTTCGCGCCATTTGTATCGGCGGCCCGGTGTATCTCACCAAGGTCGGGCGTGCAGCCAGAGGCCCGTGAGAAGGAGGGCGGCTCATCAAAGCCGAGTGAGGCGCCCCGTCCGGCGCTCGATCCGTTGGCTCCGTGATGAGCCCATTCAAGGTCGCGCGGGGACGCGTGCCCCGAGCGGCCTTCCTGCAGACCTTTGCAAAATGGCCCTTGGTGGAGCACAGGTGGCATATGGCCTCCCGAGCCGGGCATTCAGATCGAGGGTGCTGTCGATTCCCACAAAAATAACATTTTGCATACCGGTCAAGCCGTGGCCGGGCAGCGGCGGCAGCAGTTAGGCCGGAAGCGGAGTCCACTTCAGGAGCACCCAGAGCCTCGGCCGTGGTGGTCGGGTCCTCCTCCATATCCTCGGCGGTACCCCTCTCCGGTCGCGCGAGTTGTGAGGTCCCCGCCACGACTCGTGGGTGATCATAAGCGGTGGATTGTTCTCGGGCATCTGTATAGACACATGCCAGCCGTAGTGCCTCCGTAAATGTCAGCTCCGCGACCTCCAAGAGTCAGAGCCTCAAGACTCCAGAATTGATTCCGGAGATGAATGAATCTTGGAGCAAGTCGTCCTGCACTTGCTCGTGGGTCCGTACGTCCTGCACGCAGTCCGCCAACAGGTAGTGCAACTCCTGCGCATAGCGATCGATCGATTCAGATGGTTGTTGTCGCCGCTGGGAGAGTTGATGCCGGCCGTGCACAGCGCTCCGTGTTTTTACGTATAGGCGCTTCAGCTTGGCCAGTGCCGTAGCATACGTCACAAATCGAGTAATGCTCTGGAAAACGGAGTGATGGACCTTCGACTGTAACACGGACAGCTTCATCGCAGCGGTGGGCTCTGTTTCGTGAGCAGCAAAGTAATTCTCCAGCGTTTTGAGCCAGTGAGTGAACTCCGATCCCGATCCCTCAGCTTGAGAGTCGGCTCCGAGAATCAGTACCACGATCATCTTGTGGTCAGCCATTCCGGCGATCTAAATGATATTAAATGTCGTGAAAATCAAGCTCAGACACGACTTGACCTCTGGGTAGGTTTAATATCATTTAGATCTGAAGTAACATCCTGTAAAAATACATTCATGCAACAGGCATTAAAATCAGAGTATTTCATGGGCAATGGTCGATTCCAATAGAGAGAACAATCAGCGCAGCATATAGGGGCGTACATACCATTCAAACTACAGGACTATGTCACAGTGAGTGCCGCTGGAGTGTACGTGCACCCCGGTTGTCCCGGGTCTTATAGACGCCCCTTTTGAAGTGAGCACACCCTGGGTTCACCTTGGTATAATTTCACTACAAGGTATACTAAGTGGTCAGGAGGTAGCCTTTTGCTATGTACAGTTCTCATTTTTTTTCATTGTTGATTATACCACATGGATGTGGTGATACAGGAAATGTTATTTTTTTTTTTCAAATGGATGATTATGATATGACTACGATTATGATCGTGATGATAATCATTATGATAATGATTTTAAGATCATGGTGTTATGATTGACAGGAATGAGATCATGAGGGTTCATGTAAAATGATTGCACGGGCTTAAAGGACAACTTTTGAGCCCTGTAGGATTAATGATGCATGACAAGTATTAGGGTTAAATGAAGTGTCGAAATTTCAGCATGCTTGGATTAAAATTGGCAAATATTATGAATTAATTGTCATCCATTGGTAGAACATTTCAGGAGTTTTACGAAATTTTAATTGTCAAGAAGTAAAAATTGGGACATTTTCTCAGTGACCTGTTTCATACCTGTTTGATTAATCTTGGTTGACTATCTCACAAATGCAGGGTTGGGTTGCCTTCAGTGGTTGCTAAACTTGAATTTGTGATATAATGGCCAGACAAGATTGGGAAAATATGTCAGATATGATCCAGAGGCAGAACGGTGATTTGTCAATTGACAAAAGGTATGGGTCAAAGGTGACGACCAATGATCATATATCTCCGTCAGTGGATGGAACTGTCTGGCAACATTGGGAAAAGTTTTATGTATGGAGTTATTTGATTGATTAATGTGATTTATTGATGAATATTGATGAATTGATTTAATTGAATAAATTGATTAATTGATTGATGAAAGTGAAGTCTCAAGAAAGAAGTTTTGAGATATTTGTGAGACATTAATGTGAAGACAACCTTGGAAAAAGAGCAAGGTGGTGAGTCTATATATAGATATATGTGCGGTTACTATTCTGTGTGATTTCCCCTTCAACAGAACGGGATATCTGCAGATTCACCCATTTCATACTGACCCCTTTGACCCATCTGCAACACCAATCAGTGAGATTGGGGTTGTGCAAAAGCCACAGGTGAGAGAGATTCTCTGGACATCACTGTTTGAACAGGTGGAGAGATCCTTCCTGGAAGGACGAGTGGAGCTTTATAGGAACAAGCTAGGCAACAACGCATCCAACGCTACTTTGATAAGAGGTGGAACAAACCCTGGTAGATTTTATTTACAGTACATATAGTACAGGTGTGTACAGGTGTATTCCAAAGTGCAGATCCTAGTAATTTACCTGGTACATTGAGTGAATACTGAGTGTTATTCACATACAGGCAGAATGGGGAATGGAGCCTGGAAGAATACACAAGGACAACCAGATATTCCACAAAAAGGTACTTGTGCATATTATATGTATGACCGTTATGGTGCAGAGGCTATTAGAGAGGTTGAGAATTGGTATTTGTGGACAAAGGGACATGCGAAGGAGTTTACAAGAGATGATACATTTGAGCGAAGTCGATTGGAGAGATTAGGACAAGAATTGAAAGCCAGGAAGCAACAGAATTTAACAGTAGACTGGCTTGCATTCCATTATTGGGATGTTGAATCCAGGAATATGGGAACAGCAAGAACGGATAATGGACCGAGAACTTAAAATAAAAAGAATATAGGATACATTGGAGGAGATAAATGCACAACTGCCCTTGAAAATAGGAATAAAAGTGACAGTTGTCCCATCTGATTCCCATTTGTCTCCCCAAAAAGAACAGTACAGATAATTTTTTATGGTTCAGGAGATAACCAAAGATCGCAGTGGCAACCCAGGGATCCAGAGATGCAGCCCATCAATACAAGTGAGCAGGTGGGCAGATCAGGCAATGACAGAAACCGATGTTACAAGTGTGGAAATATGGGACACTGGAAACGTCGTTGTCCATATTCAAATAGGAAGACTAGTTCATAGGACAAACCAAGATCAAGGGTACCAGTGCTTACTGGTACCTCAGATAACGATTAGGCCTTCATTGCTGCAGATCCCAAATGACGACTGGCCTCAACAGATTAAATCATTAGACCAACATGAATAACTGTTGATGCTTCTTGTGTCTGAAAATTTTCCGGAGCTAGAATGACTTTTACTTTTTTGCTTGTTAAGCGAATTAATAATTAATTGATAAAATGCCAAAATTGGATATTCTTTTTTGGAACATGAATTAAAAGATCCAGAATTAGAGTTCATTCTGGAAGCCTCATATTTGCCAATTATAAATGTGGGTTTAGGGAGCATTTTGGGCAAAACATTAATTTTTTTAACTTACAAAAGTGTGGAACATTGCTTTGCAAATTTTTTGGAAACCAAGTGACAAGTGTCACATGATCATCAGGTGGGAATTTTGGACTATTGTTTTGCATGATTGATAGGTCAGTGGTCGACTGACCGGTCGACTGAATGGATGTATTGTCAAATTTGGATAAATTATTGTGGGAATCGAAAGGGTAATTTCAATGTGACATTATAGGGGTTTTTCTAAGAATAAACTTTTTGTCTATTTGTGTATTAGCGTTTCTAAAATTAATGGATAAATTTTAAAAATTGAAATAAAATTGACACCCATCTTGATCTGTTAATAATGGTTCCAACGCAACTAAATATACATAATCCTTGGGTTTGTGTATGTTTGTGTGTCAATGTTTGTGTTTTTGTTTTTTTGTGTGTCAATCTTACAAGATTGTTGAAACCGACAATGTGCTTGTCTGGAAATAGATAGTTTCATGTGGATGGGATCGAATATCCAGAAAATTCGTAAAATAAAATAGAAATATAATTTGATTATGAAAATTATCTCTTTTGTCAAGGGAGATGGAATATAAAGATTTGATGTGCTGGGTTATGAGCAGCCATTAATTAATAGTAAAATTGTGAGTAGTTTTGGGATTCCATTTTTGATAGAATTTATATGAGAATAAAAGCGATTTATGGATATGAGCTTCATTAAAAAATGAGGGAGTACAAAATTAGCCAAATTTGGAAGAGGTCTTACACTGACTTCCCAGAGTACTCTGCTCATGGATTTTTGACATATATAAACTTGACTTTTATCAGCATATAAATTGTGCTGTATGTATGGATATGTCTTAGGCATAGATGATATGGGAACATAGTAAAGAAAATTTTGCTGAATTGAACTATTGTGAGTTTTAAAATGGAATGCATTGTGAATCTTAAAACCAAGGGGCAGACATGAACGCGCTATGTTATTTAACCTCAGAACGCGATGTTACGTGTACCTGCAACATATTTGTTAATCTGGCACACCTATATTGGCATACTGGTGTCATTGGCATACCCGCTCCACCCCATCATGCATCTCTGCCATCAAATCAAATGGACTCCTCCGACGACCCAGGTACATTCACCGTGGCTCCGGTCGCAAGTTTGTTTATTTGCAATCAGGTCACTCCATCCCCGTCCTCTGGTCGGCTCAGCGCACTCTCACTCTTCGTCCCAGCGCACCTGGTCACAGCAACCCACACGATCGCACCTCTTGCCTACGAACCCTGGCTAAATCACCTGAATTCATCCCTGCTGTTCAAAACAACATCAAGCTCACCCTGTTCAACACCCGGTCCCTCAACAATAAATGCCTCATCCTGAACGAATACATCCTGGATAACAAACTGGACTTTCTCTGTCTCACCGAAACCTGGCAACAACCTCTGGACTACTACACACTCAACCTCACCACACCCAATGGATATTCCTACGTCAATAAACCACGCTCGGAGGGCCGAGGTGGTGGAATTGCCGTTATCCACCGTCAAGACATCAAGACCAACCTCATCTCCATCTCATCTGCTCCATCATTTGAACACCTGGCTTTAAAACTCTCTGGTCACACGCAGTCAGTCATGGCTGTCGTCTACCGCCCTCCCAAACCACACCCATCATTCCTGTCTGACTTCTCCTACTTTCTGACCCAGCTATGTTCCCTCTCCCCCTCAATCCTCCTCCTTGGTGATTTCAATATCCACATGGACTCCACTGACTCCACAATAACCACTGACTTCACTGATTTACTCACCTGCTTTAACCTCACTCAACATGTCGACTTTCCTACCCATATCCGTGGTCACATTTTGGACCTTGTCTGCTCCACTGGATTAAATTTGCACCATCTCTATGGCTCCGACCTCACCCTCTCTGACCACTTAGCCATCACTCTGACCATCAACATCCCCGCCCCAACACCAAGGCATTATCGCACAATCAACTTCCGTAAGCTAAACGCTCTTTCACCTACCTCATTCTCATCCACCCTCTCTGAAAAAATGTCCACTTCTCCCTTCATTGACCTCCACACCCCTTCCGACCTCACTGACTACTACAACCACACTCTCTCCTCCTGCCTTGACCAGCTTGCGCCTGTAAAAACCAAAACAGTTTCTTTCACCCATTCTGCTCCCTGGTTTACCCCTGAACTCCACCTGATGAAAACTCGTGCTCGCCAACTTGAAAGACTCCGCAATAAAACGGGTCTCACAGTTCACTCCCAAGCCTACAAGGACCACATACAACACTACAAAGATGCCCTCTCCCGCGCCCGCTCTGCCTACTACTCTCAAATTATCCACTCTGGCTCCGGAAACCCAAAAGCACTCTTCTCGACAATAAACAAACTCCTCCGCCCCCTGAACACCACCACCCAGTCATTCACAGTAGACAACTGCATCTCCTTCCTCTCTTTCTTCCAACGCAAAATTGACAACATCTACAACAGCTTGACCACCGCCGCACCCGCTCCCCCTCCAACCACCTGCCCCCCCTTGTCCTGCCATCCCCTGTCTCGGTTCTCCCCAATCTCTCCTACTGACCTCTCTGAACTCCTCATAGGAATGAAAACTGCCACCTGCACTCTTGACCCCATCCCCTCCAGCTTTGTCAAAGCCTCCCTCCCTGCTCTCTCTCCACTTATCATTGCAACAATAAACTCCTCCCTGTCTACAGGCATCGTCCCACCTTCCCTCAAAATTGCTGCTGTTACCCCCATTCTATAAAAACCTGGTCTAAACCCTGACACCCTAAACAACTTCAGACCCATCTCCAACCTACCCTTTCTGTCAAAAGTTTTGGAACGCGCTGTAGCCACTCAACTCAAACATCATCTCTCTGCCAATAACTTGTATGAAACATTCCAATCCGGATTCCGCTCCAACCACAGTACTGAAACTGCTCTCCTCAAAATCACCAACGACCTTCTCCTCTCCTCTGACGCTGGCAACCTCAACATTCTCGTCCTCCTCGACCTCAGCGCTGCCTTTGACACCATCGATCACACTATCCTCCTCACCCGACTTGAATCCACCTTTAACGTCACCGGCACTGCCCTCTCTTGGATTAAATCATACCTCTCTGACAGATGCCAGTTCATCTCCATCAATAACTGCAAATCCCCCACTGCTCCCCTCCCCCAAGGTGTCCCCCAAGGTTCAGTTCTTGGCCCCCTCCTCTTCATCCTTTACCTGTCCCCGCTCGGTCACTTAATCCGCCGTCATGGGCTCCAATTCCACTGCTTCGCCGATGACATCCAGCTTTTCATCTCCACCAAGTCCGTCTCCACCGACACCCACTCTATCCTGACAAACTGCATCACTGAAATAAAATCCTGGCTTCAAATCAACTTCCTCAAGCTTAACTGTGATAAATCTGAAATAATCATCATTGGCCCAAAAACGCTCACAAAATCCACCCATAACTTTGCCCTCAACATCGACGGTATCCCAGTATCCACCTCCCCTCACATCCGGAATCTTGGCGTCATCTTTGACCAAACCCTTTCCTTCGACAAATACACTAAACAGATCACAAAGTCAGCCTTCTTTCACCTGAAAAACATTGCCCGTCTCCGCTCATCCCTCTCCTCCACGTCTGCAGAAACCCTCATCCACGCCTTCATCACCTCCCGTCTGGACTACTGCAATAGCCTCCTCTATGGTTCACCCTCAAAAATCACCAATAAACTCCAATACATTCAGAACTCCGCTGCCCGTCTACTCACTCATTCCCGGACCCGTGACCACATCACCCCCGTCCTTTACAAGCTTCACTGGCTCCCCATCCCCCAGAGAATCCAGTACAAAATCCTCCTCTTCACATACAAAGCCCTCCATAACCTGGCCCCATCCTACCTGGCTGACCTCCTCTCCAGACACACTCCCACCCGCAACCTCCGCTCTGCTGGTACCAACCTCCTGACCCCCTCCATCCGGACCAAATTCAGATCCTGGGGGGACAGGGCCTTCTCCATCGCTGCTCCCACCCTCTGGAACTCACTACCTCACACCATCAGAGACTCCTCCTCACTCACCACATTCAAAACATCACTAAAGACCCACCTGTTCAACGCTGCATTCAACATTCAACCCACAGCATTTAACCCCTGACTATCTCTTCTCCTTCTCCCTCCTTTTGCTTTAAATATTTCCCTATTGATTCTTGTCTTTTTGCAATTGTTGTTTTCATGTATTGTTATGCATTATGTTTTCCACTCTGTCAAAGCGCCTTTGGGCTTCTGGAAAAGCGCTATACAAAATAAATGAATTATTATTATTATAGTAGTATTCACTAGTTGCATAGAAATGGATGAGCAACAGTTAAGGGGGCGTAAAACCACTTATTTGGATATTTTCTACAAAAGTAGGGGTTTCAATAAGTGGTAGCTGTACACATGGGATTCACCAAATGAAGTTATGGAGTTTAAACAATGTTACTGGTAAACAGAAGGGGAATGGATAGTAAATAAATTATTCGATGCTGGGTAAATTAAGTGAGATATTACAAAGACTTATAAGAGCTATTGTTCTTCCTTATAGCAGTGGGAAAGAAAAAATTAGATCCAACATAATGAATCTATAAATGAATGTGATAGGGATAATATCCTCAATTTGCGTTAATTATTTGATTGTGGGTAAAGGAATTAATTTATCATAGTGGATTGTTAACAGCAGCCTGAAATGTCCTGAGAGTGTGTATCCATGTAATCAGAAATCCCAGATTTGTTTTTAAAAACAACATTTTGGTAGAGGTCTTATGTGGACAAGCACTTGCTTGGTAGATAAAAAGGTACTGCATGTTGGCAGCCACTTTTGCGGCAATTTAGGCCAAACAAATTGAGAGGAAATTGCAGTTAAATACGTATTTTACACATGGCTATTTGTAAAAGGGAATTTGTTGAGATGGGAAACATTTTTGAAGGTTTATTAAAGTGTTATACTATGACATTTGGCAAGGCAAACTATTGGATGGGGAAAATTAGATCTGGTTATAGAATGAATTTGTTGACCTCTTGAAGTTAATTCGTCGAATAATTGTTTCACTAGTATTTTGAGTTCAAATTGGAAATAGTTTGGTAGAGCTTTGATTAAAACCTTTGATTGCGGTATTTTGGAACGAATTGATAAACCATAGGAGATTGATAAGAATAGAAACAAATATGTACCCAAAATAGAAAGATTTTGCGATGATATGAATGATACCGAGATTAAATGATTGAATCAAGTAATGTTGCAAATGAGTACAGTAGAGTTAAGATGATGGCATAATGAAAATGTTATGAAATGCGTCAGTTTTATCAGATCAGTGAACTCATATCACCATAAGTTACACTGTTAAAGAAAAAAAAGTGAGCAGGACTATGATAATAATACATTATGCATAGTTTGCTTGTTTGCAAGATTTGTTGGGAATTAGATATTCCTCTTTGTGATTTTAATCATATACACTCATTATTAATGCATTTATTTCCTTGCAGTAGTGTTAAAATAACTGCATGAGTTTAATTTTCAAACGATATTGATTTGAAAGCAATTTTAAATGTTATTCTTAGTTTAGTATTCAAAAAATATATACCTGATTTGAATATTATTTGTGTGACGCATATAAATGAATTTAACTTTTGAATGTTTTAAGGAAAACAACAAATGGTTGAATGTGAAACTGTCGGAAGATATACATGATTATGCTGATTTCATGGTAAGATGTACCCTATCTGATTCAGTGTGTGTGGAAAGCAGATTCAGATGTGATTGAGTAAAAGGATAAGACGAGATCACATTTTGAAGGGAGTGCTAACAGAATTGGGAAGAAGTTCGAGAAAGAAAATTTGTGGCTAAAAATGAAGTTAATCTTGGCATACACCCTCCTTCTCAAAGAATGATGAAGACATACTCCTTTGTAAGATTGGAGATGGATGCTTACCTTCACCAAGGAAAATTTATGTGACCATTTGCCTGGATCACACTGCAACATATGGAAGAAGGGCGATCACTTACTTTTGTTTGAATGCCTCTAACATTCATCACGTCAGCAATTGCAGGACGACGACATTTTACCTGCAACTTCCACGGGATGCGGTGACGTGTGTTACTACTTCACCAACTTCCGGGGAGCCAGCATGGAGTTGCAAGCGAACGGCTGTGCCTTTTCCTCCACAACAGCTGTGCATGATTCTGCTGGTTGCTCCTGATATGGACCATGGACGATTTGAGTACCATGGTCCCAACATCATTGTGGATGCATCCGGCATCCCTGTTCCACATCTTGCTGGCCAATCAACATCACATCAATACTTGCTCCATACTCATGATGAGTGAGGAGGCAAGTCAACGACAACTGGATGAAGGCCTTGTTCAAATCTACTATGGCTCACAGCAAGAGTGGCAAAGATGCTACATGCAGAGCAGGGTCAGTTTGTGACTCCGCCCAGCTATCACAACAGCAGAAAATCCTACGCAAAATAGTGTAGGTGCCATGGAGACATCAGAAGAAAATGTTTCATACTTGAATTTCAAACACGAGTGATCAGCCCCTTCTTTAAAAAATAAAAAAAAGTCAACATTTGTGTCGAAGCAAAACGTATTGCCAAATGTTGCAGATGCTTTATTATTATAAATGGTGAACTGAAATTATTGTGTTTTGGTAAAGGTGAAGTGTTCTATGCTTTATGCAAATGAAGTGAATTGCATTATCAACATGGAAAGAGAAATGTTTTGTGATCATATTCTTCCAGAATGACGGTGTATGCCTTATGTATGGGAAAATTGGATTACCAAATTTATGGTTCGAATATTAAATAGGTTGATGTTTAGATTAATGATTAATATAAACAAAAAGAGAAAATGAGGGATTGTGGAAGTATACAAATATATTTGTATATTATTTGTTCTCATATCAATCTTTTCCAGAATGTGTTTTTCTGTGTAACTCTGCAGAAATGAAACCTGGAGGAGAAAAAGCTAACTGCATTCCTGTTTCGGGCAGGTCATGAGGGAATGACCTATTGAGAACAGATAAGAAGTGCTTCATCATTTTAAATGATAACAGCTGCCCAAAAAGGCTTTTGGGACTTTTCAAGATATAAACCAGAGTTTTGCAAGTGTCTTGCTATCTGGGCCAAAAGGCCCTGTGCGGAATTCTGAATTCCATGCTCATATAAGGAAAGAGGCCTTTGCTATATAGATGGCTGGCCAAGGAACTGGGGAGCTGCGCAACAGAAGAAGACTGTGAAGCTTTGCCACGACTGGCAGAACGACGTGTCGTTAAGTTTAGTTAGTTCATTAGTTAGTCAATATCTTGAATTCGTACGTTTATGTAACAACCCTCTACAGTTTTAATAAACCTTGTGTGAGAAACAAATTGGAGTTTTCTTTGTCATAGGGATGAGGAATTCTTCAATATCTCCCACTCTGACCGCGTGCGTAATGGCGGCTTGGGGCCAGCAAACGCTGCAATACGGCTACTGGCACTTTGGAGAGAGCGAGAGATTGGGGATAATTGAAGGGGCCTATCTTATTTGATTAATACAACACAGAGTCAAACTATTGGAAACAGATCCTTACCTGAAACACATACTAATGAAATAACTAAAGAAGATCCTATGGTTTGCTACTTGTTGTACATGGCCTAACTAGGGTGCGACCCTAGTTAGGCCACCTTTACCAAAAATGGGAATATTTACAGGGGATTATTTATAAGGCGTATTATTTTACAAAGTGAAGGTTCTAAAAACCGTAACAATATATGTATATATATATATATATATATATATATATATATATATATATATATATATATATATATATATATATATATATATACAGTGGAACCTTGTCTTACGAGTTTAATTCGTTCTGTGACCGAGCTCGTAACTCAATTTGCTCGTTTCTCAAATCAAATTTCCCCATTAAAATGCATTGAAATGCTATTAATCCGTTCCAGCCCGCCAAAAACCACACCAATTTTTTTTTAAATATGCAGTATATATAAAAATATCTCGCGCTTTATATTTCACCTGTATGCAGCATACAAGTTGGCAGGATGGCCTGGACTGGAGGTACGCACACTTGACTCTAAACTGTCCAGCCTGGGTTTGAATCCCGACCCAGCTATAACCTGTCATGTCGGTGTTTCACAGGCAGGGTGATTCATCAATGTGTGTACCGCTAAACTGGGCGCCCCCTTTTGCGTCCCATTAGTTGATGGATGTTAAGGATCTCACCGTGTCTTCCACAAAGAGAAGGCGAGCTATCGCCGGCACTCTGAACAAGTTGTGGCCTGGCATGCTCTTCTCCTCTGCCGTTATATACGTCCTCCTCGGCATCTTTTTCCAGAAGAGCCCTGTCTCGTCACAGTTGAAGATTTGCTGGGGGATGTATCGTTCGGCTTCTATCAGTTCGGCAAAAGTTATAATAAAATCTTCAGCTGCCTTCACATCTGCCTCACCAAGTCGACAACACGCACACCTCGCTCATGTTTTTCGATGATTGCGTGTTTTATATCCAAGCACATCATCCTCTTCTTCTTCTCAGTACTGCCCTTGGCACTCAATTACTTAGGACCCATGGTTAAAACTAAGAAATTTTCCAAAATAACCAACATGCGAAAACAAAACAGCAGCGATATACGACAGATATGCTTGCACGGCAAGATAACCACGTGACCGGAACCTACCTGGTGGCGGCTGGCGTAAGCTCCAAAATAACCAACATGCGAAAACAAAACAGCAGCGATATACGACAGATATGCTTGCACAGCAAGATAACCACGTGACCGGAACCCACCTGGTGGCGGCTGGCGTAAGCTCCAAAATAACCAACATGCGAAAATAAAACAGCAGCGATATACGACAGATATGCTTGCACGGCAAGATAACTACGTGACCGGAACCCACCTGGTGGCGGCTGGCGTAAGCTCCAAAATAACCAACATGCGAAAACAAAACAGCAGCGATATACGACAGATATGCTTGCACAGCAAGATAACCACGTGACCGGAACCCACCTGGTGGCGGCTGGCGTAAGCTCCAAAATAACCAACATGCGAAAACAAAACAGCAGCGATATACGACAGATATGCTCGCACGGCAAGATAACCACGTGACCGGAACCCACCTGGTGGCGGCTGGCGTAAGCTCGTAACTCAGATCTCGGCTCACATCTCAAAGCAATAAACCGCCCGAGCGACGGCTCGTATCTCGGAAAACTCGTAAGTTGGTGCACTCGTAAGTCAAGCTTCCACTGTATATATATATATATATATATATATATATATATATATATATATATATATATATATATATATATATATATATGTATATATATATATATATATATGTATATATATATATATTTATTTATATATATATATATATATATATATATATATATATATATATATATAGATATATATATATATATATATATATATATATATATATATATATATATATATATATATATATATATATCGATATATATAGATATATATATATATATTGAAGGAACTGCGCTCCAACGCGAGTCCAAAGAATTGACGCGACCAAAGACGGAATTCGTCCGAGTTGCTTTATTGAAACAAAACAGCTCAGGTATTCTGACAAGCCCGTTTTTCGGGCAACAATATATATACACATTTATGTCGGGAAGTTTGCCCAGCAAAAGCTATACCGGGCATGCCCGGGTATCAAGGGCGAGCCTTGGAAAGGCGAGTCTGGACCTGCCCGGGAGTGTTTGGCTGCGGCCTGGCAAGTCGAGGCTGGGCGTGCCCGGGCGCTCTGGGCGAGCACTGGAAAGGCGATAGCGGGCATGCCCGGACGCTCTGGGCGAGCCCTGGAAAGGCGATAGCAGGCATGCCCGGACGCTCTGGGCGAGCCCTGGAAAGGCGATAGCGGGCATGCCCGGACGCTCTGGGCGAGCCCTGGAAAGGCGATAGCGGGCATGCCCGGACGCTCTGGGCGAGCCCTGGAAAGGCGAGAGCGGGCATGCCCGGGAAAGACGAGACCGGCCGTGCCCGGGAGGTTCGGGCATGCCCGGGAACGGTGAGTCTGGGCATGCCCGGGAGAGGCGCGTCTGGCCGTGTTCTGGCCGGTGCAAGGCGATTATGTACATCCAGCGGTAACCGCTACACACGCCCCTCCAGAATCGACCTGCACCGGCAGGGTCAATTTAAGGGGGGTCCGGATGACCCGGCCGAAGCGACCCCTGGCGGGTCGTGGGGAGGGGTCTGACGTGGTAGTGGGTGGTCGAGTGGGGGGAACTGTGGACGGGGGGCGGCCTCGCCGCGGAGGAAGGGCCAACCGTGGTGGTCGGTCGACGTCCATGTGCGCCGGTTTGAGGCGGTCCACAGAAATCCGGTCCGGCCGGCCGCCGAAGTCGACGATGAAAGACTTGTCGCCCCATCGCAGGACCCGGAAGGGCCCGTCGTACGGCGGCCGGAGTGGCCCCCGGTGCGCGTCATGACGCACAAAGACGTACTCCGCTGTGCGAAGCGCCGGGGGGACGTAGGACTGGGGGCCACCGTGGCGGGATGTCGGCATGGGGGCAAATCGTCGGGCGGCCTCCTGGAGGTCCGAGCGCTGGCGAGCGGCGGACCAGGGACTGGTAGCGTCAGGCACGAATTCGCCCGGGACGCGGAGTGGCTGGCCGTAGACGAGCTCGGCGGCGGATGCCTGGAGGTCTTCCTTGGGGGAAGAAGGCCCAAAAGGACCCACGGCAGCCGGTCGGCCCAACCGTCGTCCTGAAGGCCGGCCATGAGTGCGGCCTTCATGGAGCGGTGAAACCGCTCGCACAACCCATTGGCTTGGGGGTGGTAGGCCGTGGTGCGGTGCAGCGTGACCCCCAACGAGCGGGCGACCGTGCCCCAAAGCTCAGACGTGAACTGTCGGCCGCGGTCGGACGAGATTTCCGCTGGTGCGCCGAAGCGCGCGACCCAGGTGGCGATGAACACCTGCGCCACGTCGGCGGTGGTGGTGGAGGTGAGGGGCATGGCCTCCGGCCACCTGGTGGTCCTGTCCACCATGGTGAGCAGGTGGGTGAACCCCCGCGAGGGGGGCAGGGGACCCACCAGGTCCACGTGGACGTGGTCGAAACGCCGTTCAGGCACGGCGAAAGGTGCCAGCGGGGCCTGGGTGTGGCGGTGGACCTTGGCTCGCTGGCAGGCCGTGCAGGCGTTGGCCCAGTCGCGGATGTTTCGTCGAAGGCCGTGCCAGACGAAATGCGCCGACACCAGCTTCTGAGAAGCTTTCCGGCCCGGGTGAGAAAGGCCGTGGATGGAGGCGAAGATGCGGCGCTGCCAGGAAACGGGCACGATGGGGCGAGGCTGGCCCTGGGAGACGTCGCAGAGCAGGACGGTGCCCGCGAAGGGGATGTCGGCCAGGCGGAGGCCCGTGTCCGCCACGCGGAGTGCCTGCACCGAGGCGTCGGTGGTCTGGTCGGCCGCCATGAGCGTGAAGTCCACGCCGAGGTGGACCGCGTTCGCGCTGGCCCGCGAAAGGCAGTCGGCCACGGCGTTGTCTTTGCCGGCGACGTGCTGGATGTCCGTGGTGAACTCCGACACGGCGGAGAGGTGGCGCTGCTGGCGGGCCGACCACGGCTCCGTGACCTTAGCCATTGCGTAGACCAACGGCTTGTGGTCGACGAAAGCCGTGAACGGGCGGCCCTCCAGGAGGTGTCGGAAATGGCGAACGGCCAGGAATAGCCCGAGCAGCTCGCAGTCGAACGTGCTGTAGTTTAACTCGTTCGGCCGGAGTTGCCGGCTGAAAAAAGCGAGTGGCTGCCAAACCCCGTCCACCCATTGCTCATGGACGGCGCCCACCGCGTAGTTGGGGGCGTCCGTAGTGAGGGCGATGGGCGCGTTGAGCACCGGGTGAGCCAGCAGCGTTGCATCGGCGAGGGCCCGTTTGGCACTGGCGAAGGCCGCGTCCATGGCCACGGACCAAACAATGTCATGCTTGGCCGGCTTGCCCCGGAGGGCCTCGTAAAGGGGCCGCATGAGCTGAGCAGCGCGGGGCACGAATCGGTGATAAAAATTCACCATGCCGAGGAACTCTTGGAGGGCCTTGATGGAACAGGGACGCGGGAACGTGGTGATGGCCTCGACCTTGGTGGGCAGCGGCACGGCCCCGGTCTTGGTGATGCGGTGGCCCAAAAAGTCAAAGGTCGTCGCGCCGAAGTGGCATTTGACCGGGTTGACAATTAAGCCATGCTCGCTGAGGCGACCGAACAGTGTTCGGAGGTGGAGGAGGTGCTCGGCGCGGGACGTGCTGGCGACGAGGATGTCGTCCAGATAGACGAAAAGAAACGGCAGGTCGCGCAGCACGCCGTCCATCAAGCGCTGGAATGCCTGGGCCGCGTTCTTGAGGCCAAACGGCATCCGCAAAAATTCGAACAGGCCGAACGGCGTGATGACGGCCGTCTTCGGGACGTCGGCCGCCCGGACAGGTACCTGGTGGTAGCCCCGTATCAGTTCAATTTTCGAAAAGATGACCCGTCCCGCCAAACGGGCGGAAAAGTCCTGAATATGCGGGATCGGGTACCTGTCGGGGGTGGTAGCGTCATTGAGACGGCGGTAGTCGCCACACGGGTGCCATCCACCCCCCGGCTTTGGCACGATGTGCAGTGGCGAGGCCCACGCGCTATCGGAGTGCCGCACGATGCCGAGGTGCTCCAACGCGTCGAATTTGGCCTTTGCCACGGCAAGCTTGGCTGGGTCGAGGCAGCGGGCCCTGGCGTAGACCGGCGGGCCCGTAGTGGGTATGTGGTGCTCGATCCTGTGCCGCACCGCGACGGCCGAAAACGTCGGCCGCGTGAGGGCCGGGAATTCCACGAGCAGGCGAGCGAACTCGTTCGTTGCCGGGAGGGCGCATGCCAGTTCGGTCGGCGCGGAGCTGCTCATTGTGCACGCCAGGGAGCTGAAGGTCTCGGCGTGGACAAGGCGACGTCGTTTGACGTCGACCAGCAGCCCGTGCGCGCAGAGGAAGTCGGCGCCCAGCAAAGCCACGGGGACGCTGGCGGTAACAAAAGTCCATTGAAAGTGCTGGCTGCCGAAGCAGAGGGTGACGATGCGTGGGCCGAAAGTGCGTATGGCCGAGCCATTAGCAGCGACCAAAGAGGGGCCGCAAACTGCGTCCAGCCTGTCCTGCTCGGAGGCAGGTATGACGCTCAGTTGGGCGCCGGTGTCGCACAGGAAACGCCGTCCAGACGCTTTGTCCCGAATAAACAGCAAGTTGCCCGAGTGGCTGGCGCTCATGGCTGGGAATGAACGCCGGCCCGGCCGTTTCCCGACCTGCCGAAAGTGCACGGGGGCCGGCACGTCCGAGCCTTGTGTCCGAACCTGGCGTGGTAATAACACCACGCCCGGTCAGGTGGAGGCTCCGGCCGTTGTGTCGGAAGCGGGCGGTGCGGCGTGGCGGCCGCCAGTTGCACCGGCAGTTCGGCCTCCAACCGCGCAGGGTGCTCGGGCGTCGTGGGCGTCGCCTCGGACGGCGGCGGGCTCCAGGTAACCGCGCCGATGTGCTGGCCCGCCGAGGAGATCTTATCGGCTTCCCTGGCGAGGGCGCGGGAATCCGTGATCAACGTGCCAGCCAGGGCGAGGCGTACCGGGTTAGGCAGCTGACGGAGGAACAACTCCCGGAACAGGAATGCCGGAGAGTGCTCGCCGAGCAACGAGAGCATATAGTCCATGCGCTCGGACGGGCGTGTGTCGCCGAGCTCGGGCAGGTCAAGCAGGCGCCGTGCGCGTGCTGCCGGTGAGAGGGCGAAAGCGCCGAGGAGGAGCGCCTTCAGCGCGTCGTATTTGTCAGCAGCCGGCGGGTGCTGGAGGAGGCTCAAGGCGCGGGCCGCGGTGGTGGAACCGAGTGCCGCCACAACATGGTGGAAGCGGGTGTCGTCCGCGGTGATGCCTCGCAGGGCGAACTGGGAGTCCGCCTGGGCGAACCAAACAGCCGCGTGAGCCTCCCAGAAGGTAGGCAGTTTAAGTGTCACTGCCGTATCCATGTCGGTAGGTCACCAATGAAGGAACTGCGCTCCAACGCGAGTCGAAAGAATTGACGCGACCAAAGACGGAATTCGTCCGAGTTGCTTTATTGAAACAAAACAGCTCAGGTATTCTGACAAGCCCGTTTTTCGGGCAACAATATATATACACATTTATGTCGGGAAGTTTGCCCAGCAAAAGCTATACCGGGCATGCCTGGGTATCAAGGGCGAGCCTTGGAAAGGCGAGTCTGGACCTGCCCGGGCGTGTTTGGCTGCGGCCTGGCAAGTCGAGGCTGGGCGTGCCCGGGCGCTCTGGGCGAGCACTGGAAAGGCGATAGCGGGCATGCCCGGACGCTCTGGGCGAGCCCTGGAAAGGCGATAGCGGGCATGCCCGGACGCTCTGGGCGAGCCCTGGAAAGGCGATAGCGGGCATGCCCGGACGCTCTGGGCGAGCCCTGGAAAGGCGATAGCGGGCATGCCCGGACGCTCTGGGCGAGCCCTGGAAAGGCGAGAGTGGGCATGCCCGGGAAAGACGAGACCGGGCGTGCCCGGGAGGTTCGGGCGTGCCCAGGAACAGTGAGTCCGGGCATGCCCGGGAGAGGCGCGTCTGGCCGTGTTCTGGCCGGTGCAAGGCGATTATGTACATCCAGCGGTAACCGCTACAATATATATATATATATATATATATATATATATATATATATATATATATATATATATATTGTTGTGGATTTGGGAATTGTTGTGGTTTTGTATTGTTGTAAGTGTAATGAATTCTTGTAAATATCACCCTCCGTTTTGTGTGTAAAGGTCAAAGGTCGTCCTCCTAGTTAAGCCATATACATACACTTAGCCAATCATATACCCTCTTAAGTAGTTATCTCCTTATTATGTGTATTAGTTTAAGGCTCTGTTCCCACTAGTCGACTCTGCATTGCATCAAATGAAATAAGATTAGGTCCCTCCGAAGCCCCCATGGCATCTTCGAAGTGCCAGTAACTTTGGGTGGGGTTATTGGCATCACCATCGCAATTCGCATTGCCAACTGCATGCACCATCCATTACGCACGAGTTCATCTCGGAGCAGAAGGTGGGAGGAGTCCGCCCAGCACCAGGAACAAGGCGTGGCCTTGCCAACGCCTCCTCTAGGGGCGGGATCGGTGAGCCCTCGCAACCAATCAATGCCGAGGCGAGCTCACCGATGGGCGTGTCCTGGAGGCCGGAGGCTTGATCGCCCCAGGCGCAATATAAGCGCACGCACAAGATCTTTGAGTTGGGTGGAGAGAGACAGCAAGCCATTTGTGAAAGAGAGAGAGGCGTCAGAGTTGGCAGTCCACCGAAAGTGCGTAAGAGTTCAGCAGAGGATTTAGGGAGTCAAAGGAGCGAGGGAGCAGGAAGGCAGTTGCTGTAAGGAAGGCGTTTGAGTTGGTGAAGAGAGACGTGCAACCTGTGGGAGTACGAGTGAGGGAGACGCTGTTTCCAACCAGCCTTGCCACAACGGGCTCCAACGCGTTGCTGGGAGCATCCCGGCAGTGTGGACCAGAGGGCGGAGAGCTGGCGGCTGCTCGCTCCCGGCCCGGTCGTCCTACCATCCCACCTGAACCTTCCTCTCCTTCCAGGCATTCATCCCTATCATCATCCCCCGTGTAAGTCTGATTGTTCGTCCGTCTTCTGTGTTGTCCTGGGGTTTAAGTAAGACTGTTTGTAGGTAAGCTAGTATTTGCACTGTGTCTTCCTACTCCTTCTGTCTTTATTTTCTTATTCTTCCTCCTTCCTTGGTTCCTTTGATTTGTGTAAATATTAGTAATAAATTCCATTTGTATTTCCTACCCTCGTTCTTCTTCTTCATGCTAGTCCGGCCATTTTTGTGATTTCCCTAATTGAAAACCTGTGGCGCGATTTCGGCCAACGTTCCAGGATCGGGTTTCGTCTTTGGTAAGGGCTCGAACGTTGTGTTGCTAACACCGCTCGGCAATCATAACATCTGAAAACGGGGTTCGAGCGGGAGTCCCTCCCTTGCTCGTGGTCAGGAGTGGCACTCAGGTCCTTGGGACTTTTTGTAGACCAAATACCCTGGCTGCTCCCGACCGGGAGGAGCGTTGGGACCCCCAGGACTCACGTCGGTCAGTCGCGTACAAGGGGATTGATCCCCCCTCCTTAAGGGGAAAAAGGCCGACGGAGAGATCCGCAACAATATATATATATATATGTATATATATATATATATATATATATATATATATATATATATATATATTGTTACGGTCCGCGGATTAGATGTTATTTTTACCGAGCGGTGGTGTAACCGCGGCCGAACAGTTGTTCCCTGACTAAAACCCGATTTACCCAAACGTTGGCCGTATCGCGCCACAGCTACTCAATCGGGAAAACTCTAAAGCGACCGAATGCAAAGAGGAAGAAGACGTACAGAAGAGTAACGGGATTTATTATTATTTACACACACAAGCAAAAAGGAGCAGTCATGATTTTGTACAGGGACATGAGACGCAGGTGACACAGTGAATTCCTTATACAAGCTTAATTACCTTCCCAGGACAGAACAAACAAAGACGACTCACACGGGGAATTGCAGAGTGGATTAGCTGGAAGGAGGTGTGTGGCTGGAGGGGGGAGGACGGCACGGAGCTGGCTGGAGCTTGATCCCGCACGGGACGTCGGGCTGGACCTCGATGGCCGCTGATGCCACCGATCCTGTCGTGTGCGCGTGATCACGGGTCGGATCACAGGTCGGATCACGGGTCGGATCACGGTCGGAGCCGACGCGCTGGTGGGGGGTCTGGCGTGACGGGTTCTCTCCTCTCTCTTTCTTTGTCCAACCACTCTTTCTCCAATGCAACCACTCAACGCAACCACTGACCACCCCTGACGACCAACTCAGCTCTTGTCATGGACCTCTCTTTTCAGACTCATCTCCTTGTCTCAGTAAAAGCGCATCTCTGCTGATGACCCAGCTCTTTCCTTTGTACCTCACCACGCAGCTCAGCTCAGCCTTTCAGCTCCTCTCTTGGACTCATCTGCTTGTCTCCTCCCTTGCACTCCTTTTGGGAACGCTCCGCAGCGGGTTATATAGGCCCCGCCCCTCAACCTTTTCGAACCTCCCCCATCGCTCTTCCTCTGCCCTCTCAAACCAAACCCCTTGTTCATGGTTGGTCGAGTGGGGCTGGCTCACTCCTCCCCTCTCGGACGAGGTGGGGACCCGCCTTTCTTCCCCAACCCTGCCTCGTGGCCAATGGTGGTTGAAGAAAACCGCCCAAAATGCAGTTGGCCATTGAAATGAAATGAAAGGGGACCTATTCTTATTTCACTTGGTGCAATGGAGTATTTAAATTAATGGGAGACACAGCCTTACCCTAAGACACATAATAAGATATAACCTACTGAACAAGGGTTTTATCGGGTCCTGCAATGTGGTGTTTATGGAATAACTACCGAGACGCCCTTTGACCTTTACACTACCGAGGTATTTACAAGGAATCATTACATTTTACAGAGGGTGATATTTACAACAATTTACACTACAACAACAAAAAAAAAAAACCATTCTCATATCCACAACACTGCACCCTCCTCCTCTTAGGCACTGCCCAGGCCTACAACTTAAATTTAGTGTGACATGTAGGTGTAGTTCCCTCTACTTTTAACCTGACCCTGAGTGCGACAGTTTTAAAACATAAATAAATGTGTCCCGCTGCTCCATTGCACCCTGCCTAACAGACTCACGCCCACAGTTAACCGAATTGCGGAATGGTCTTCAAACTACACACTGACGGTGGGGAGCATTATTTACAATTGACGCTACTTTTATTTATAAAACGTAACCCAGGACCTGTAATTGTTCTTTCTGGGGGGGAGACAGTCTGCTCTGCATCGACGCACCATGAAAGCACCCAAAAACGCACCAAAACACCCTCAAGCACCAATCGGTGCAGTCACCACAGTTCATCAGTGTTCCTGAATAATCAAAATAAACCAACAACCCCTAACCCTGCAGGTGATCTCTTGCTCTTCGGCTCCCTCTGCTGGCTATTATTATTTCTTCCAGTTGTTGTCATTTTCTTTGCTGGCGGCCTATTTGCAATAAAACTTGCCCAAACGTGTCCATTTTATTTATTTTGTTTATGGCCCACAGGGCCGACTAGTGTGGTTCACCTGTGGGGCATCGGTGCCCTGTGGCCAAGGTCCGCCAGCAAGATTTCGGGCCCTCATGGCCGGTTCCCCCAGAGGGGCCTTGCCCCAACCCATGGGGTCCACCAGTGGTGCTCGGCCACAGACATGTGGTCCATAATGTGGTGCATCGATGCAGAGAGCTGGTTCTGGGAGTTCCGGGCGCACAATGGCCGACTCACGCATGCTCCCCTCGGCGCCCAATGGCGCACAGGTCATGTGGGAGACAAAAGGGGGACAAGACATTGAGCGAGGGGTAAGGTCACAAGGGTACACATCAATAAGGCATTGCAAGGCGAAGTGCGTACGGAGAGCGAAGTGAGAGAGCTCGTCCCTACCGTACGTCACCCCCCTGTCACCTACACTACCCTTGCCCTTACCCCATATGTACAAAATCTACACATTTACAAATTCGTCGCTACTGTCACGTCTTCCCCATATTTCCCCTACACTAAATTCGTCACCACAATCCCTCTAGCCAAAATTTGCCATCACCAATTCATCATCAATCCTCATAAGGAGGAAGAGATGGAACATCAAGCACAATGTCACACCCACGTCATGATGCGTCTCACCATCCAAAACATCTGCATCATAAAATAATAAAAACAACCTGGCATGGTGTGGAGGTACCTGTCACCTCAGGTGAGTGGATGTAGATGGTGCGAGGAGATCCTTCATCCTATCTACCCTCTAAATGACTTTAACACACGTTACACTACCCGGGGTCTTTCCCTGCCAATCCATTGGCCAACTTACACTATGGGTTCTAAAAACCAATTCCCATTGACCAAACTGTGGTGCTTCTCAATTTGGGGTCTCACTCCCCCGATTCATCTCCCGGTGCCCTTACACAATTTCTGGGCTGTGATGTGTAGGTCTCCCAGCAGGTCTACCCACCTGCACACCTCCACCACTGTAGTTGCCACCCGAGCTTACCTAGCTCCTCACCCTAACCTATCTAATTGGGGAAGGCCCCTCCTGGCTCTGTCACCCCTTGGTGCCCTCTGGCACTGGGCTACCCGGGTCCGTCCTCCGGATCCTCGGGCCCCATCCACAACAACTCTACCGGCTCCCAGAGCCCACCTGCGGCCTCACCTGGCCGACATCCTCACAGTGGTGGAGTGCCCAAACCAACTACACACACTAACAGGCTACACGCCCAGCCATTTCCACAACACTAATGCACCCATCCAAACATCATTCTTCCACCCGCACCACAGATGCCAATATCCAACCACAATTTACCTATACCCTCTACCTAACACTTACACTACCCACCCCGGGTATTCGTGATGGGGGTCCACTCTTCCCCCATTCACATCTTCGCACCACCCACTCCACTCCATAGTTTCCATCATACTCACTCCACTACCATCCATTCCAATACTCCAGATATTTCACACTACCATTTATTCCATACACCTGTTCCTCATACATGTTGTTGCACACCTGTGCAATCATACCTGGTGCCACCTGCACCCTCCTCCTCTTCCTGGACCAGTTGGTCAACACAACACACCTCACCATCACCATCACTCAAACACTGCTCCATCCACCTGTCCAGTTGCACACCTGTGCAATAACACCTGTTCAATCCTCACCTGTTGAATCCTCAAACACACGGCATCATCTCATCTAAATACTCCCCTCTGAAACTTGCGCTTCCCAGTCGCCCCTTTACACTATTGCGCTCCCACATCATTATAATCCACACTAAACTACCTGCGTCCCCACTACAGGTATCAGTCACTAAGTAACCTTAACGTTACCTCATGTCATCTTCTAGGTCCCTACACACGATATATCCTAACCCTCCCAGGCGAGTTTTCACTGCCATCAACCCCATAAATCTAGTGCTCCTTTGCCCCCCTCTGTGAGGGATGGTGGATTGGCCATCCCATCACATGGGGCATCTCTTACTATAAATTTTGCTTACCAAATTCCAACAAATCAAAAATTTGCCAATCATCTGCCAATCACTGTACCATTACCAATCATCACTCTGCCAATCCTTTGCCAATCATCAAATTTTGTTTTTCTAATTTCGGGGCCAAAACACTATCCTCGTCATCACAGTCTACTTACTAGTGCCTCTCGGTGCGCCAATTCACTTCCAGAGATCGGCTTCGTAAAGCCGAGCAATGAATGCGGGGTGTTTGGTGCCAGCGGCTGGATACGTCCGGCATTCGGTGCAGGGACGGGGGCTTACCCGGGCCGAGATCCCACGCACCACCTCGGCACGGAGCCATCCAATTGCCCGATCTCGACCTGCCGGAACGCTTCAACAAAAATGGGTCGCCATGACGACCCTTTCTATCGGTCTATCCGTTCCGCCTAGCGGAGCACGGATGCAGCCGTTCCAAGCGCGGCCCAGCGTGGATCACGTACGGCAGTCCTTTCGAACCCGCCGTGGTTCGGATCCCCGCTGGTCCTCGCGGCATGCGAAGCTGCCCTACGCGCACCGAGGGTCCGATTCGGCTATAAGTCGCTCTAACCTCTAACCCGGTTACCGTCGATGCCTCACCTGCATGCTTACACCCAGCAGCCCGTTCCTTGCTCATACATCCAGCTGTTCCCATGCTCCTCGTCGTACCTTCTCTAACACACCCAGGTACACTCATTCTGCTCACAGACTTGGTCACACACCTGACCACCGAACACCTTGGCACAGATTCGTCGTTCCCACACCTCATCAACACACCTCTTCGCGCCCCCTTCTCGGTCACCTCCTCTGTGACAATCACAGGTGTGCTCTCACTCGCACACCCAACCACGTGCCTCACTACTATTTCCAGCGTGCATTCCCATACACGCTCCACCATTCCAGGTGTGCTTCCTTCCATTCCAGGTGTACATCCTCTCTCACCTGTCACAACCAACTCATGCTCTATGTCACTCTTACTACTCTCACCTCCACTCTCGGTCACGCACTCACCCTTACTCTCGACAGCGCACTCTTTCCTCATGCACCTGTCCGTTACACACCTTTCTCGTGCACACTCTTGCGCACACTCTCCCGTTACACCCTCTGTAACACTCACCACAGGCATGCATTCTCCCTCACTCTTGACAGCGCACTCTTTCCCCATGCACCTGTCCATTACACACCTTTCTCGCGCATACTCCTGCGCACACTCTCTCGTTACTTCCTCCATAACACTCACCACACCGTGCTTCCATGTGCTCCCTCGCACACGCGCTACGACCGACTCACTCTCGACAGCACACTCACTCCTCGGCGCGCACTTTTTCCTCACACACCCCAGAGTTGGACATTCTCGCACACCTCTTCCTTCGCACACCGTACCTATCGCACACTTCACCAACGGCCTCTCACGAACACCCGGATCCAAATCAACCCCCAAGCCGACTGAAGCTTTCCTCACATCATATACATTGCCGAACATTTCGCCACTCACCTTGGCACCTCGTCTCCGCACCTCCTTCGCCACATGCAAACTCTTTATTTGGTTAGCGAGCACATCATTATGAGTTGAGCACCGACCTTGCACATACTCCATCACTTCCTCCCGTATTTCTCTCTTAGTTTCTGTCCGTCTCTTCTTAATTTCACTCACCTCTTCTTCCACTTCCTCTAATTTTTGTTTCACCCCTTTTATTTCCCGGTGCGTCTCATCAAGTTCGTCCTCTAAGGCTATCTTGACCATCTCTATGTGCGTCCTCACCTGCCGGTCCTTCGTCTCCATTATCTCTGTCACCTCGTCCAACCTCGTTGTCAGTCCCTCACGTACATCTGACATTGCCTCTGTGTCGCTATTAATTCATTTTTTATGTCCTTTTGTGTCGCTTTCAACCCCCCGATTATTGCAGTGTTCTTTTCCACTTGGTCCACGAGTTCCTTTTGTCCCACTGTCAGCTGTTCTACTCCCTTTGTCAGACCCTCTATGCCCCCCTGTAACCTAGCAGTATTATTCCTCACCTCTTTCTCTTTACGCTTTTCACCTCGCTTTACCTCCTCGCATACCCCCGAGACCTCCTCACTTACACCTCGTCGTATCTCCTCTTTCATCTCCTCCATCTCTTTTGTAGATGCCACCCTCATCTGTCCCAATTCATCCCTCTGAGCATCCAATTTACTTTCTAACCCGATTTTCACCTCCTCTATCTGGTTCCCCATCTGTTCGATTTCCCGGGCGGATTGCTCCCCTATTTCCCACAATTTGTCTTCCATCCTATTTTCTAACCCCATTAACCCATTTTTCACCCCCTCTAACTGATTCTCCTGGGCAGCCATTCTATTTTCCACCCCCGTTAACCCATTCTTTACCTCTTTTATCTCGTTGTCTAACCCCTCAAATTTAGCTTCTAGCCGTTCCCCCATTTCTCCCATTTTGCCCCCCATTTCGCCCATTTTGCCCACCATTTCGCCCCCCAATCGCTCACTATCAGCGCTCACTTCGTCCCTCATTCGCTCACTATCAGCCCTTGCTTTGTCCCTCATGCACTCATATCAGCCCTTGCTTCGTCCCTCATTGCCCCCATTTGCTCACCCTGCGTCTCCATCTGGTTCCCCAATTCATTCCTCAGGTCTTCACTTGTCTGGACCATGAGCGCCTTTATTTGTATCATAATGAGGTCCCAATTCACCGGTGCTGCTACGGTCACGGACGCCGCCAGATTTGGTGCCGATGTAACCGCGTGCGCAAAGGCACCATTTTGTGTGCCCGTAACCTCGTGCGCGAGAGCGCCATTTTGCGCGTCTGAAACCTCCGCAACCACATTGCCATTTTTCTCCTCCTCCCTTTCCTCCACATACATTTCCCCGAGGTCCTGGGTCGATTCCACCCCGTCTATCACTCCCACCGGCATCCCGTCGCCTTGACCAGCCATGGCGCGATTTCAAAATTCGGGTTTTGCTTTAAAACAACACAAATTTCCAGCAGCTCCAAATTTTGACCAAATTTTTTTTTCTAGATGTTTTTTAAAAATTTGGTTCGGGCCTCGAATTACACTCCCAGACACCAATTTGTTACTGTAATAACACAATTGGTGTCCAAAATTTGGGCTAAATAAATTTAGTCCCAGGTTCGAATCCCAACTCCTGACTACCAATTTGTTACAGTCCGCGGATTAGATGTTATTTTTACCGAGCGGTGGTGTAACCGCGGCCAAACAGTTGTTCCCTGACTAAAACCCGATTTACCCAAACGTTGGCCGTATCGCGCCACAGCTACTCAATCGGGAAAACTCTAAAGCGACCGAATGCAAAGAGGAAGAAGACGTACAGAAGAGTAACGGGATTTATTATTATTTACACACACAAGCAAAAAGGAGCAGTCACGATTATGTACAGGGACATGAGACGCAGGTGACAGTGAATTCCTTATACAAGCTTAATTACCTACCCAGGACAGAACAAACAAAGATGACTCACACGGGGAATTGCAGAGTGGATTGGCTGGAAGGAGGTGTGTGGCTGGAGGGGGGAGGACGGCACGGAGCTGGCTGGAGCTTGACCCCGCATGGGACGTCGGGCTGGACCTCAACGGCCGCTGATGCCACTGATCCTGTCGTGTGCGCGGGATCACGGGTCGGATCACGGGTCGGATCACGGTCGGAGCCGACGCGCTGGTGGGGGGTCTGGCGTGACGGGTTCTCTCCTCTCTCTTTCTTTGTCCAACCACTCTTTCTCCAACGCAACCACTCAACGCAACCACTGACCACCCCTGACGACCAACTCAGCTCTTGTCATGGACCTCTCTTTTCAGACTCATCTCCTTGTCTCAGTAAAAGTGCATCTCTGCTGACGACCCAGCTCTTTCCTTTGTACCTCACCACTCAGCTCAGCTCAGCCTTTCAGCTCCTCTCTTGGACTCATCAGCTTGTCGCCTCCCTTGCACTCCTTTTGGGAACGCCCCGCAGCGGGTTATATAGGCCCCGCCCCTCAACCTTTTCGAACCTCCCCCATCGCTCTTCCTCCGCCCTCTCAAACCAAACCTCTTGTTCATGGTTGGTCGAGTGGGGCTGGCTCACTCCTCCCCTCTCTGACGAGGTGGGGACCCGCCTTTCTTCCCCAACCCTGCCTCGTGGCCAATGGTGGTTGAAGAAAACCGCCCAAAATGCAGTTGGCCATTGAAATGAAATGAAAGGGGACCTATTCTTATTTCACTTGGTGCAATGGAGTATTTGAATTAATGGGAGACACAGCCTTACCCTAAGACACATAATAAGATATAAGCTACTGAACAAGGGTTTTATCGGGTCCTGCAATGTGGTGTTTATGGAATAACTACCGAGACGCCCTTTGACCTTTACACTACCGAGGTATTTACAAGGAATCATTACATTTTACAGAGGGTGATATATACAACAATTTACACTACAACAACAAAAAAAACAAACCATTCTCATATCCACAACAATATATATATATATTTATATATGTATATATATATATATATGTATATATATATATATATCTATATTATAATAGCCGTAGATGATTCTGTCTGTCTGTCTGTTGGGTGTCTGTCCAGGGTGTGGCTTACTCGGTTTGCAGAGTAGCTCCACCCATAGCTCCACCCATTCTGGGAGTGGCTTCATATAATTATAAACAAATATCCACCATTTTATTAACTCGCATAGCTTTGAGGCCTGTTTTGTAGGCCCGTGGTGTCTTGCTCTCTCTCCCAGTTTTATTTCAAATCAAATTCGATATATCATTTCATTTTTCACAGTCGCTAACATAGTTGTAGACTCGGTTGAAAAAAAACGGGAAGAAAATCCAATGAAAGTTGCCCTTTATAGAACTAAATGAATTCTCAAACGCCTGTAACTTCAAGGCCATTGAGTCTCTCTCACGCCTTTATCTCCAATCTAACTCATCATATGATTTCATTTTTATCGATGGTTTCAGACTCGGTGTCAGCAATAATTGAGAACATTCCACACACGCGGGAAAATGCAGAGATATATTTTTTTAAATCGCGTCATGGTGTATCATACACCGCCCAACATGACACCGACGGCAACGTGTCAATATATACACAAAGAATTAAGTTAAGCACCCCTACACAACGAATTAAGGTAAGCACCCCCTAATATATATTCTTTGTGTATATGTATACATTGGCATATATTCTAAGGTATGTGAGATCAAATAATGATTGGTATGACATTAGCAATTATCCATTGATGAAATTGAGTGATCAAAGTGAAAAAAAGTGATTGGTTGAGTCAGTGATCCGATCACGTGGGTCCTACACACGTTATTGACGCAAAGATCGCTAGAGGTCTTCTCAGAACAATGACTGTACGTTAGAAAACATAAACGTCATCCACACTGTCCGTGATGGACCTATAGCTCCATACTTAAATTGAGGTGAAAATATGCCTAAAATTCCCAAAAAATTTCACCTTAAATTATTCAGAATAAAATATTGAAAACGGCATGATTGTTATGTTTTTATGTGACCACAATATCACTTCTCCAGAAAATATAGCAATATCATGGGTATATTACACTGTTTTGACGACAACAAACTTGTAATGTGCGAGGTTGTAAAAAAACGGGGGGGGGGTGCTTAACTTAATTCTTTGTGTATATATTAAAAATTCGCTTTTGCTTTTCCGTTAAGATATATTGCTTTTTCGTTTGATGACAGTCGTCACAAAAACGTCAACAATGATGCCGACATATATTTCTTCGTTTTTATTTCGTTCAACATTATTAGCCGGAAGTAAAATATGTTTCAGGAAATTACCGAGATATTTCTTCGTTTTTTTTATTAGTTATGTGCGCATACACTTTAAATAGGTTTATTTGAAATCTTTAATTTTCCACAAACATTCCACATACGCGGGAAAATGCAGAGATATATTTTTTAAAATCGCGTCATGGTGTATCATACACCGCCCAACATGACACCGATGGCAATGTGTCGATATATATTAAAAATTCGCTTTTGCTTTTCCGTTAAGATATATTACTTTTTCGTTTGATGACAGTCGTCACAAAAACGTCAACAATGATGCCGACATATATTTCTTCGTTTTTATTTCATTCAACATTATTAGCCGGAAGTAAAATATGTTTCAGGAAATTACCGAGAGATATTTCTTCGTTTTTTTTATTCGTTACGTGCGCATACACTTTAAATAGGTTTATTTGAAATCTTTAATTTTCCACAATATAATTTACTTGCCATTTATCATTTGATGATTATGAGACACTTCCTCTTGAGGATCGTGACAATTCATGCGCTGCGTGGAAACTTCTATTTCCAAAATGAATGAGACAATCGATGAAGAACGCAGACTTGAACAGGATGTAGCAAGAAAGCGAATGAGACGGGCGAACGAGTCCGTCGACGAACGTCAATGCAAACTTGCGGGGTTACCCGTGGGAATCCCACGGGCATGGATGTGTGTGACATTTCGACATATTGAGTTAGATGCTGCACATTCATTTTTACAAAATGGTTACTGGCAAGTCATCAGATCCAGAAATGGTGTAATGAACACAATTTATTTACGCGCAAGCAAGAAAGCAAGACGGCCCGATTTCCGATTCCGAAGGGCCGATGGGCGAGACGGGCCGACGGGCCGAGGGGCCGACGGGCGAGATGGGCCGACGGGCAAGACGGGCTGATGGGCGAGACGGGCCGACGGGCGAAACGGGCCGACGGGCAAGACGGGCCGACGGGCGAGACGGGCCGACAGGCGAGACGGGCCGATGGGCGAGACGGGCCGACGGCGAGATGGGCCGACGGGCGAGATGGGCCGATTTGGAGCAAGAAAAAGAACGAGACAGGAGAAAAACGAGAGAAACGAGACGTGGAAAGCCGATTGGAGGGGCGAGTGAGGAGCGATTGGAGAGGCGAGTGAGGCGCGATTGGAGAGGCGAGTGACGAGCGATTGGAGAGGCGAGTGAGGAGCGATTGGAGAGGCGAGTGAGGAGCGATTGGAGAGGCGAGTGAGGAGCGATTGGAGAGGCGAGTGACGAGCGATTGGAGAGGCGAGTGAGGAGCGATTGGAGAGGCAAGTGAGGAGCGATTGGAGAGGAGAGTGAGGGATTGGAGAGGAGAGGAGTGTGAGGGATTGGAGAGGTGAGGGATTGGAGAGGAGAGGAATGTGAGGGATTGGAGAGGAGAGGAGTGCTAGGTGGAGAGAGGAGAGTGTCAGGTGGAGAGAGGAGAGTGTCAGGTGGAGAGAGGAGAGTGTCAGGTGGAGAGGAGTGAGGGGTCACATATTATGTGAAATAAATAAATTGTGTTCATTACACCATTTCTGGATCTGATGAATTGCCAGTAACCATTTTGAATGTGCAGCATCTAACTCAATATGTCGAAATGTCCAACGGGTGACCCCACTATATTTCTTCGTTTTTATTTCATTCAACATTATTATCCGGAAGTAAAGGTTCACATGTTCATTTCACGTGTGCAAAAACAAACTCCATTTCACGTGTGCATGGACATGAAACACAGACGGGAAATTGCTAAGAGATATTTCGTTCGAAGCAATTATACACCGCCCAAATAAAATATTTCACCGATACACCGAGCGAATTTCAGCGAATTTCAGCGAATTTCACCGAGTTTCAGGAAATTACCCAGAGATATTTCTTCGTTTTTATTTCATTAGTTACTAGCAGAAGTACTCAGCGTTGCCGGGTGGGGGAGGGGGGAAGGGCACGTACACTTTAAACATGTATATACATGTGGGATGTGGGATATATACATGTGGGACGTGTGTGTGTGTGTGTGTGTGTGTGTGTGTGTGTGTGTGTGTGTGTGTGTGTATATGTGTGTGTGTGTTTGTGTGTGTGTGTGTGTGTGTGTGTGTGTGTGTGTGTGTGTGTGTGTGTATGTATGTGTGTATGTGGGTGTACATGTGTGTATGTGTATATATATGTGTGTGTATATGTGTATGTGCATATGTGTATGTGTGTGCATGTGTGTCAGTGTACATGTGTGTGTACACATGTGTATGTGTGTGTATATATGTGTGTATGTGTATATATGTGTGTGTCTTTATGTGTATATATGTGTGTCTGTATGTGTATATATATATATATATATGTGTGCATGTGTGTGGGTGTACATGTGTGTGTACGCGTGTGTGTGTGTGTATGTATGTATATGTGTGTATGTGTAATTGTGTAGGCATGTGTGTGTGTGTGTATGTGTGTGTGTATGTGTATATGTGTATGTGTATGTGTCTGTGTGTGTATATGTGTATGTGTGTGCATGTGTGTGTATCCATATGTGTATGTGTATATGTGTGTATGTGTATATGCATGTGTCGGTGTACATGTGGGTGTACGTGTGCGTGCATGTGTGTGTGTGTGTGTATGTGTATGTGTGTTTGCGTGTGTGTGTATATATGTGTGTGTGTATGTGTATATGTGTGTCGGTGTACGTGTGTGTGTGTGTGTGTGTGTGTGTGTGTGTGTGTGTGTGTGTGTGTGTGTGTGTGTGTGTGTGTGAATAAGAGGGAGACCGAATTGTGAGATACAGAAATGAAAAAACGAGGTGTGTGTGTGTGTGTGTGTGTGTGTGTGTGTGTGTGTTATTGTGAAACAGGTGCAGCATCTAACTCAATATGTCGAAATGTCACACACGTCCATGCCCGTGGGATTCCCATGGGTGACCCCACTCGTATATATATATATGTGGTAAGTGGCAGGTAAGTAAGGTAAGTAAGTAAGAGTGGTAAGTGGCAGACACAAGGAGGAACGAAGTGGTGGGGGACATCGAAGGATTGGTGAGACTTGCAGAGCCAGGTGTTCCATTTGATTTGTCAGAGCCAAAGATGTCTGAGATTGAGGCAGTTTTGAAGAAGGCATGGGCGGCATCGGCTCCAGGACCAAGTGGAGTGCCATACAAGGTGTTTAAGAGTTGTGTCGGCATCAGGCAGTATCTGTGGAAGGCTCTGAAGGTGATATGGAGGCAAGGAGTGGTGCCCAGTCAATGGACTAGGGCGGAAGGAGTTTATATTCCAAAGCAGGAGGAGGCTGTGACACTGGAGCAGTTTAGACCAATATCATTGCTCGATGTAGATGGGAAGATATTGATGAGTGTCTTTGCGGCACGGCTCTCAGGCTTCATCAGAGGGAATGGTTTTGTGGATGGTTCTGTGCAGAAGGCAGGAATACCAGGATCACCAGGATGCATTGGACACTCGGCAATGGTCTGGCAAGTGTTACAGGAGGCAAAGAGGCAAAGGAAGGATGTGGCGGTGGTATGGCTGGATTTGGAGAATGCATATGGGTCAGTGCCGCATGCCTTGATCAGGTATGCCATGGATTTCTTTTGGGTGCCACGGAGATTTAGGGATTTTTTGATGGCATACTATGATCAGTTTTGGATGCGGTTTGCGACACAGTCCTATGTAACAGAGTGGCAGAAGTTGGAAGTGGGGATCCCGATGGGATGTACCATCTCCCCGATTTTGTTTGTGTTGGTAATGGAGTTGTTGATACGTGCAGTGAGTGGACATGGGAAAGAAGTGGAGCTAGCCCCTGGTCAGAGGTTGCCAGCAATGTTTGCTTTCATGGATGACCTGACAGTTGTCCAACAGTCCGCTGATGCAGCAGTAGAGGTACTGGGACGACTGGAAAGGTTGATGCGGTGGGCAAGAATGGGATTTAAAGCAAGAAAGTCGAGGAGTGTGGTAGTGAGACGAGGAGTGGTGGATAACATGCACAGGTTTGAGCTGGGAGGGGAGGTGGTTCCATCATTGGTTGAGGCCCCTGTGAAGAGTTTGGGAAGATGGTATACAGTGAAGTTGAATGATGTGGGAAGAGTGGAGGAGGTCAGAAACAAGCTTTTGAGAGGTTTGAAGAGGATTGATGGATGTGGTTTGCCAGGTAAGTTGAAGGTATGGTGTTTGAAGTTTGGGTTGATGCCACGGGTATTGTGGCCATTGATGATGTATGATATTGCAATTGGGCATGTAGAGAGGATGGAGGTTGTGGTGAATGGGTTTGTGAGGAGGTGTTTGGGAGTGCCACGCTGTTTGACGAACATTACCTTTCATGGTCAGGGTGGAAAACTTCAGTTTCTCTTGACATCATTAACCGAGGAGTTTAAGATGGTGAGGGTGCGGGAATTCATGATGTTGCGGGATTCAAGTGATGCAGTGGTAAAGAATGCTCTCCCAGAGAAGAAGGGAAGTCGGAAGTGGAATGCAAGAGCGGAGGTGGACGAGATGGAGGAGCGGTTGCAACAGGAGGAGGTCATGGGGATGGTACAGCATGGGAAGCATGGCTTGGGGTGGATGGAGCATGAGTGATGGGGAAAGGCATGTGTGAAAGAGAGGAGGAAGATGGTTGAGAGGGAGTTGAGAAGAAAGGAAGAGGAGGGGAGATATGTGAAAGCAGTCGGTCAGGCACAGCAAGGTGCTTGGACTAAGTGAGAAGGTGTGCGGGTGAGGATATTGAAGTGGCCATAGATTTGGAGGATGGAGCCAATATTGTTGAATTTCCTGTTGCGGGCAACGTATGGAGGCTGATGGGGGAGAGGTGTGGTTTGTCAAAGAGGGCCAAGTGGAAAGAGGTGGAAAGAGGAGGAGGAGGTGGAAAGCAAGAGGGCTGTCAGATGCTTGTGATTGACAGGTGGTGGCAGACCTAAATCCACAATTGGTATTCCCAGAGGAGATCTGTGTGACAGGGTTGCGGCCTGACATTGTCATTTGGTCAAGTGCAACAAGACAAGTCATCTTAAGGGAGTTGTCGGTACCTTGGGAAGATAACATGGAGGAGGTGCATGAGAGGAAGAGAGGAAAGTACAGTGAGCTGGAGGCAGAGTGCCGGGAGAAGGGTTGGCGCGTTTCGTGGCAGCCATTTGAGATGGGGTGTAGAGGGTATATTGGCAATTCCTTTTCTGCATTTCTTGCTGGGCTGGGAGTGTGTGGGACAGAAAGAAGGAGGATGTGTGACAAGGTGGCCCAGGTTGCCTTGAAAGGCTCATTTTGGATATGGAGACACGTCGAACGGTGTAGGTTGGTTGTGTGTGTTTTTTTTTGTTTGTTTTTTTTTGTTATTATTATTACTTCTTATTTTGTGTATATGAGTGAGTGGGTGAGTGTGTGTGTTTTTGCATGAATTAATTTTTGCATGAGTGTGTGTTTTTGTGTGTTGAGTGGTGTATGATGTAAGTGTAGGTGGTTGTTTGGTTGGTGTTCTGTATGTATGTGTGTATATGGGTGTGTATGTGTGTGTGTGAATGATCTGGTGTGTTTTGTTGGTGAGTGGTGAAGGGTATAAAGGTGGGTGTTTGAGTGTTCCACCATGTTTGTTTGATGCTGTGGATTCTGGATGTGGAGGTGTTGTTGTTGTTGTTGTTGTTGGTCACACTGTCTGGGGGTGGAGGTATGTACGCATCCAGATGCAGTTGCTGCATGTGGATGTGTACGTGCCCCTGCTGGCCCACCTTAGCTGACCGTATCGAGGTTGAAGGGCCGAAACGGGATGATGCTGAGGCCCTCGACTGAGGACACGGTCAGTGCGGCACACTTGTGACCAGGTGTGTTTTGAACTTATATATATATATTGTTACGGAAACGGAGTACGGCGCTTCCCTTAGCGGGGGGGGGGGGGGGGGGGGTTAATCCCACTTCTATTTGCACTGGCCGTCTCCGATCCTGAAACTATCCTGCTTCTTCGTGGGGTGAGATTGGCCGAGGTGATTGGTCGAGGGAGTCCCGTGCACCTCCGCCAACCTCTCCACGAAGCCGGTGGATAGCTCCGTCGAAACCACGGACAAGATGGTATTTTGCCGAGCTGTTTTATCAGCCCGCGGTTCGAACCATTAACAAATACTAAACCCGATTCATATGCGTCGGCCAAATCGTGCCACAGGTACTCAATGGGGGAAATCACAAAGACGATCAGATGTGGAAGAAGAAGCCAAAGTAAGGAGGAACAATAATTTATTAACCAATTATGTACAAATCAAAGAAACCAAGGGAGAAGGAAAGAAACGAAAATAATTTACAGAAGAAGAAGACACAGTGCAATTCTAGCGTATCTACAGGCTTAACTTAAATCCTAGACAACACAGACAAACAGACAACAGTCAGACTTGCACGGGGATGATGACAGGAATGGCAGGAGGTTTGTTCATCTGGCGAGGTTCTGTTCCGACCCACGACTCTCTCTCTCTCTCTCTCTGTCGGTAACACTGGGATTCTCCTCTCCAGTACCTCAAACCCAACTCCAGCCTCGAACCCAGCTCAGCAGCACGCACAGCTTCTCGTACCAGTTCAGCAGCACGTACCAGCTTCTCGTACCAGCCTCTCGTACCAGCCCACTAGCATGTACCTTCTTTGCATGATTGTCGCATGCATATCTCAAGCGGGGGCGTGACACGCCCTCGGCCATTTGGGTACCGCCCCCGTGCTCTGTTTTGTGGCCTTATATGGCAATGCCACGGTCTTGTTACCTTATTTGGGTATGGAGCTGAACAGCCGCCCCCCGTGGCGAGCCACGGCTTGTAGCCTTACTTGGGCATGGAGCTGAACAGCCCCGCCCCCGTGGCGCACCATGGCTTGTATCTTCTCGGCGACCCCGCCCTTCTTGTCCAAACAGAGCAGGGAGCACATATTCACAATGGCAGCGAACGCCACTTCCAAACCAGGCCCAGTTGAGAGGGCGCGCACCCCATACTTGTCAAGCGGTTTTGCACAGAGAGGGAGAGTTTGGCTGGGAAATGCAATCCTTGAAGGGGACCTATCTGATTTCATTTGGTGCAATGCAGAGTCAATTAATGGGAAACAGAGCCTTAAACTAACATAAAATAAAGAAATAACTATAGAGAGGTTCTATGATTGGCTACGTGCTTGTACATGGACTAGCTAAGGTGACGACCTTTGACCTTTACACAAATGGAGGTATTTACAAAGAATTACTATTTACAGAGGGTGATATTTACAATAATTACACCAAGTGCAGGGTTTCCCAAATCCGTTACACTGCACCCTCATCCTCCAGGCACGTCCCGGGCCTATAAAACTTTACTTAATGTGGCACGTAGGTGGAATTCCCTCTGCAATTAATCTGACCCTGAGTGTGACAGTTTTAAAACACAAATAAGTATGTCCCGCTGTTGCATTGCACCCTATCTAACAGATTCACGCACACAGGATAACCGAATTGCGGAATTAATTCGCAAACTAAACATGTACGGTGGGGAGCATTATTTACAAGACACATTACTTGGACTATTTACAAAACGCAACCCAGGACCTGTGATTTTTCTTTTGGGAACAAAAAGGAAAATCCTGTGGGAGGGGAGGAGACAGCATGCACTGCATCGACGCACCAGCACCAATAAAGAGCACCAAAACACCAAAGCACCAGAAAGCACCATCCAGTGCTCATTTCACACCATAATAATAAAACACAAAAAAAAAACACACTGATGCTGGTCTTCCTCGTTCTGCTCTGCTGGTCTGTCATTCTTCCAGATGTTGTCATGTTCTTTTCTTGCGGCCTATTTGGTGGAAATAAAAAGGCACACAACGCGTCCATTTTTTATTTATGGCCCACAGGGGCCGACTATGCGTGGTTCACCTGTGGGCTTGGTGCCACCTCACCGGGTCCGCAAGCAATATCTTGGGCCATCGTGGCCGGTCCCAGCAGAGGGGCCATGCCCCAACCCGTGGGGTCCATGAGTGGTGCTCAGCCACAGACATGTGGTCCATAAGTGGTGCGTGGATGCAAGCAGCTGGTTGCGAGGATTTCGGGCACACCGACGCGGCCTCCCGCATGCTCCCCCTCAATGCCCAGAGAGCATGATCCTCGGGTCAGGAGAAGAAAGACAGAGAAGACAGGTGAGTCATGGGTCAGGGTACAAGGGTACACATCAAACAAGGCAATGCAGAATGAGGGGCGCATGGGAGCGAGCTGAGAAAGGTTCATCCCTACGTATGCCCCCCACATGTGACCTACACTGCCCCCCTTGCCCCTCCCCATATTTACAAAATCTACACACTTACCAATTCGTCACTACTGTCCCGTCTTCCCCATATTTCCCCTAATACCAAATTCGTCACAATCCCTCTAACCAAATTTCCCATCATCCCAATTCCTCATAAGGAGGAAGAGATTGAACATCAAGCACAATGTCACACCCACGTCATGATGCGTCTCACAATCCAAACATTTGCACAAAAATAACCAAAACATGGCATGGCATGGAGTTACGTCACCTCAGGTGAGTGGATGTAGATGGTGCGAGGAGATTTCAATCCTAACTACTTCCTAAATGACATTAACACACTTTACACTACCCGGGGTCTTTCCCTGCCAATCCATTGGCCATCTTACACTCTATGCGGTTTTAAGAACCAATTCCCATTGACCAAACTGTGGTGCTTCATCAATTTGGGGTCTCACTCCCCCGGTTCAACTCCTTGTGCCTTTGCACAATTTCGGGACTGAGTCGTGTGGCTCTCCCAGCAGGTCTACTCACCTGCACACCTCCACCACTGCAGTTGCCTCCGAGATTACCTGCTCCTTACCTAACCTATCTAACTGGGGAAGGCCCTCTCTGACACTTACCCCCCTCGGTGCCCTCTCTGGCACTGGGCTACCCGGGTCCGTCCTCTGGATCCTCGGGCCCCACTGAACAACTCTACTGGCTCCCAGAGCCCACCTGCGGCCTCACCTGGCCAACATCCTCACAGTGGTGGAGTGCCCATTCAACTACACACAATAACGCCACACGCCCAGCCATTTCCACGTCACTAATGCACCCATCCAAACACCATTCTTCCACATGCACCACAGATGCCAATATCCAACCACAATTTACCTATACCCTCTACCTAACTCTTAAACTACCCTCCCCGGGTATTCATGATGGGGTCCAACCTCCCCATACACTCCCTTCGCACCAACCACTCCACTCCATATTTTCCACCATACTCACTCCACACCATACATTTCATACTCCATGTATTCCATGCCATACATTTCATTCAACTATCCTTCATACACCTGTATTGGCACACCTGTGCAATCACTCCTACACCTGGTGCTTCCTGCACCCTCCTTCCTCCAGGACCATTTGCTCAACACAACACACAATCACCATTACTCAGTCATACACTGCTCCATACACCTGTTCACTTGCACACCTGTGCAATCACACCTGGTGCCTCCTGCACCCTCCTTCCTCCCAGGGCTTCTTCGTTCAATACAATACAACTCACAATCACAATTATTCACTCATACACTACTCCGTACACTTTCAATTCTCTAAACCATTGCCTCAGGCACCCAGATTTTCCCACGCTCACAGACACGTCCTTCCCGAGCGTTGCCTAGCAATTCCTCATTTGCTCAACATCAAGATTCTCACACATATGGCATCATCTGATCTACCTGGTGCCCTTCTAACTTGGTGCTCCCCGTCTTCCCTTTAAACTAAGCACATACCACGTCATTAACAAACAGCTAATCTACCTACGTCCCCGACTACCTGCACAATGTCGCTACTTACTCCTCATGTCACCTATGGGCATTTCTAAGTCCCTATACATTATCCAAACCTTCCCTCGGCCAGCTTACACTGCCATAAACCCCATAGCTAGTGCTAATGTGCCCCGTGATGAGGGATGGTGGATTTGCCATCCCTCCACCTCGGGCGTCTTCTACTATAAATTTTGCCCATCTAATTTCTTGCAAATCAAAATTTGCCAATCACTGCCAATCATTTTACCAATCATCAATTTGCCAATCATTACTGCCAATCCTATTCACTATTCCAAAATTTTGAATCCACAACACTATTACCATCACAGTTCACTATATCCGAGCCTCGGTGCGTCGTTACCTCATTAAAACTCGGCTTCGCAAAGCCGAGCAATGAATTCGGGTGGTTTGTTTCCTGCAGTTCGATCCATCCGGCACTCGGTTCAAGGGAGGCGGCATGCTCGGGCCGAGATTCCACGTACCATCTCGATGCGGAACCTTTCGGTCTCCGGCCCGATGGCTCGATCCCGCCCGGCCGGAACGCCGCAACCACAAGGGGGCGCCACTCCGGTCCCTCCTATCTGGCCTTGAACCGGACTGATCGCTTTGCCCGGCAAAGCCCGGACTCGACTGTGCTGGGCGGGCCTAGGCCCGAATCGGGCACGACGCTTTGAAGAGAAGCGACGCAGCACTGATCCGTGGCGAGCCTAGCACCCAACAAAGCGCATCGCACCCCGAGTTCTCGCGTCGGCTATCCGTCGCCCTAAACGCTGCCCCGTTTAACGTCGATGCCTTACTCGCCTGCTCACACGCATACGCGACCCTTTTCACACTCACAAAACCCGGCGTCTCGTCACCTCCAGTGCATCCCACACACACCGTCTATTCCACCACCGCACACCCTGTTACACACCACACCTCTCACGCACCCTCTTGCGCACACTCGCCGTTCGCACACTTCCTTAACACACCTCGTGCACTGTCTTGCGCACTCTCCCTCGGTACGTACTCCGTACCACTCATGGGGGTGCACTCTTGCATGCACCCACTCATGCGCTCTGATGTGCCCTCCCGCACACGCGCCACAACCAACTCAGGGGTGCGTTCTCGCACACTCTCAACCATTCCAAGCGTGCATTATCGCACCCGCTCCACCCCCAACTCACTCTCCGGGTCACTCTCACCCTCGCACGTACACTCCGTATCGCTCTCACTCCCTGTGTCACACTCCGTACACTCTGACGTGCATTCCCGCTCGCACTCGGTTTTACTCCCACACTTTATAACACACTCACTCGACGACGCACACTTTTTCCTCACACGAGTGCCATTCTTTTGTACACCACGCCCACGGACCTCCCACAAACGCCCGGGTGCCATATCGACCCCAATCGCGTGACAATTCTCTTCGCGCCAAACACTTTGCCGAAAAACCTCTTAGCACCATATACAGCATGACTCACCTTTGGGATCCTCCTCTCCACATGCACCTGCAAATCTTTATAAGGATTAGCAAGTACGGCATCAGGATGTGATTTGGGACTTTGTACAATATCCATTTCTTCCTTCAATTCCTGGGCTACCTCCGTCGTCTTTTCAATTTCAATTCCCGCAATTTTTTCTTTGTTCACCTCGACGACCGCTGGCTTTATTAAAATTCCCTCTTCTACCTCAGTGGTCGCCGGCTTTTCCATACCCCGGGTCGTGATCTCTATACCCGTCATTTTACCCGCGCTTTGCTCTGCCTCACTCAACCAGCGCTTCTCGACCCGCTTTACCTCGTCGTGCACCCCCGCAACCTCCTCGCTCAACCTGCGGCTAACGTCCCTCTCGGCTTCCCTTACCTCATATGCGGCCTTGTCCCTCGCCAACCCCTCATTAATTTATTTGGCTTGGCCAATTATGCCCCCCAGTTTGTCCCCTAATCTGCTTCCGAATCCCTCCAATTTGCTTCCCAGCTTGTTTCCCAATTGCTCACCCTGAGCCCTCGTTTCTTCCTTTTGGGTGTCTAATTTGGCCATTATTTGCATCATAAATACTCACATGTACTCCGACATCTCGGGCTCGGCTGCCGCAACCATGTGCGAAGCGCCGCCATTTTGTGCGCCTGAAACCTCCGCTACCACATCCTCATTGCTCTCCTCCTCTCTCTCCTCCATATACATTTCTCTGAGGTCCTGGGTCGACTCTACCCCTTCTATCTTCCCTACCGGCATCCAGTCGCCTTGATTATCCATGGCACGATTTTAAAATTTAGTGGTGTTAAATAAAATTTTGACCACTCGTAATTTTGAGTGCGCTAAGCACACTTCGGGTCCGAATCTCGCTCCTCCTGACACCAATTGTTACGGAAACGCAGTACGGCGCTCCCCTTAGCGGGGGGGGGGGGGGGTGGGGTTAATCCCCCTTCTATTTGCACTGGCCGTCTCTGATCCTGAAACTATCCCGCTTCTTCGTGGAGTGAGATTGGCAGAGGTGATTGGTCAAGGGAGTCCCGTACACCTCCGCCAATCTCTCCAAGAAGCCGGTGGATAGCTCCGTTCGAAACCACGGACAAGATGGTATTTTGCCGAGCAGTTTTATCAGCCCACGGTTCGAACCATTAACAAATATTAAACCCGATTCATATGTGTCAGCCAAATCGTGCTACAGGTACTCAATGGGGGAAATCACAAAGACAATCGGATGTGGAAGAAGAAGCCAAAGTAAGGAGGAACAGGAATTTATTAACCAATTATGTACAAATCAAAGAAACCAAGGGAGAAGGAAAGAAACGAAAATAATAATCAGAAGAAGAAGACACAGTGCAATTCTAGCTTATCTTCAGGCATAACTTAAACCCCAGACAACACAGACAAACAGACGACAGTCAGACTTACACGGGGATGATGACAGGAATGGCAGGAGGTTCGTTCATTTGGTGAGGTTCCATTCCGACCCACGACTCTCTCTCTCTCTCTCTCTCTCTCTCTCTCTCTCTCTCTCTCTCTCTCTCTCTCTCTCTCTCTCTCTCTCTCTGTCGGTAACACTGGGATTCTCCTCTCCAGTACCTCAAACCCAGCTCCAGCCTCGAACCCAGCTCAGCAGCATGCACAGCTTTTCGTACCAGTTCAGCAGCAAGTACCAGCTTCTCGTACCAGCCTCTCGTACCAGCCCAGTAGCATGTACTTTCTTTGCGCGATTGTCGCACGCATATCTCAAGCGGGGGCGTGACACGCCCTCGGCAATTTGGGTACCGCCCCCGTGCTCTGTTTCGTGGCCTTATATGGCAATGCCACGGTATTGTTACCTTATTTGGGTATGGAGCTGAACAGCCCGCCCCCCGTGGCGAGCCACGGGCTTGAAGCCTTACTTGGGCATGGAGCTGAACAGCCCCGCCCCCGTGGCGCACCATGGCTTGTCTCTTCTCGGCGACCCCGCCCTTCTTGTCCAAACAGAGCACGGAGCACATATTCACAATGGCAGCGAACGCCGCTTCCAAACCAGGGCCATTTGAGAGGGCACGCAACCCACGCTTGTCAAGCGGTTTTGCACAGAGAGGGAGAGTTTGGCTGGGAAATGCAATCCTTGAAGGGGACCTATCTTATTTCATTTGGTGCAATGCACAGTCAATTAATGGGAAACAGAGCCTTAAACTAAAATAGAATAAAGAAATAACTATAGAGAGGTTCTATGATTGGCTACGTGCTTGTACATGGACTAGCTAAGGGACGACCTTTGACCTTTACACAAATGGAGGTATTTACAAAGAATTACTATTTACAGAGGGTGATATTTACAATAATTACACCAAGTGCAGGGTTTCCCAAATCCGTTACAATATATGTATATATATATATATATATATATATATATATATATATATATATATATATATATATATATATATATATATATATATATATATATATATATATATATATTACATATATATATATATATATATATATATATATATATATATATATATATATATATATATATATATATATAAAGATATGTATATATATATATATATATAAAGATATGTATATATATATATATATATATATATATATATATATATATATATATATATATATATATATATATATATATATATATATATATATATATATATATATATATATATATTAGGGTGGTCCTCAAATGTACACCAAAAAATAAAACTGGACTTTTTTCAGGTGCTTGTTGCTAAAATTGTTCCTTATTTTGAAAAAATGAAATGTGCCAAAGATGGTTTCTATACGACTTTATTTACTACTGTCACACATGGGTTGAAAATTACAATGTTTCAGTATCGACACACAAAATTGTTTTTAATAAACTAACACTCAGAATGTAATCCCAAATCAGTAAGAATGTATGACAATCATCTTAAACACAGAGTGAGAGTCCTCCAGACCATTGAATCCGGTTCTGTGGTAAATTATTTCCTCCTTATCTTCTTTGCGTCGGGGAACTGATGGCGATGCCACTCAACAACTAGCAACAGGTACTGGCGCTGCTGTTCATCCTTTGTCAAGACTTGATTGTAGTCCTGTATTAATGCTACACCACGTTCTGCAAAGTCATTGACAGTGGCAATACCACGCAAGACTTGCTGTGATGACTGAAATTATGGGTCATCGGCCCACTCACCAGGGTCCTTTTCTAGGAAGTCAGTATTGACTTTGAATGCAGTAAAAATTCGTAGTGAGGCAGAAGTAACAAAATCTGCAACAGTCTTGGCAGCGATGGCTTATTTTGCTGTAAGATCCACATGTATCCGTGGTTGAGGATTCTCTTGGCATTCTTCTTTAAGAGCAGCTACTATAATTCACTTGACATCAAGCTCAACACTATCGTCAAACAGAGCAAGTCCTGCCAGTTCTTCGCTGAGGTACCACAAGTGATTGGAAAGCTTTTTGCTGGTGGCTTCGGCAATCACTGAATCAGGATAGAAAATGAGTGCTTTTAAGAGAGCTAGGTCTCCAGCGGGAGCACCAATGGCAGATGGAGCGCTGAACCAGGCTTTGGTATACACTGCTCCAACAAATGCTGTAAAACGCTTTATGCCAGTGAGTTCCTTTGGGGTCAGTCGAAACTGATCACGGAACAAGTAGATCTTGATTCCATAAATCACACGGGCCATCCATCTTGCCCGATGCATGGCTCCTGGCTGCATGAACCTGAATCCTCTCGGAGGACGCTCACCAAACAGAACAATAGTCAACTCAAGAAGTTCACGGTAGTCATCTCGTAGTTGGCCCGATTCCAGTTTCTGGATGCAGAATGAAACGACATCTTCTTTGCAACTTAAAAATACACCTGAAACTACAGAGTCCAGGTCATCAGGCATCATTGGCTTAAACTTGCTTTGGTCAATGGAGTTCCAGTTTGACTGGAAACACTTGAAGACGGCTATCTCAGGTCCTTTTGATGGACCAAGAAATGGTTTGAATGCTGCCATTGCTGCCTCTACCATTAGTTCCAGAATGTGATGCCGGCATGCAAAATGTAATAGTGGTCGTCCAAGCTTTTGCTGCAAAATAGTGCATGCACCAAGTGCTGAACCAGTGTTGCTGGCTGTCATGTCAAAGCTCATACCTGCCACCATGTCTTGCAAATGCCATTCTTCGAGGCATTGCATAACAGCAGCAGCTGTTGCTAGTCCAGTTCCTGCTGGCAGCTTTGGCACACCCAGAAGCTTTCCAGTTCCTTGTGGGTCACTGACAATGACAGGAAGGCGATCAACTTTTTTAGTCCCATCGTCTGGAAGGAGCTTGCCATCCCAATGAACCACCAGACTTGTGTTTGGAGCATAGGATGCCTGGATGTCACCTGCAATTGTCTTCCATTGGAGCCGCCTGGATTTCCTGATCGATGTGCGGTTGATGGCCAACTCTGAAGGGTCGTGTCCCAGAGCAGAGGCTGCTGCTGACAAGATGTGAACAGCTGATTGATCGCGAACCCTGGTGCGGTCGAGAGCTGCTGTTAGGTCCGGTGTAACAATGCTACTTGCACGCTTTCGGCTCTGCCTCTTTGAAGCAGATAGAACAGCACTGTCGTCATGATCACTGGCGTCAGCACTGCTGACTGTTGATGATGCTAGCTCAAGAGTCTCCTCTCGGGCTGCTTGCTTCTCTTTTTCATGCTGCTCTCTTTCAGTCAACACCTTGTCGTGTTGTTGTGTCCGCTCCTCTTTTCCTGCTAGCACCTTGTCAACACCAACCATAAAGCCCCGTCGACCTGGCTCCCGTTGTGCCTAAAGGAATTCACGGTCCTCTGGTATTTTAATCAGATCAAGGACATCAACATGAGCAATGTCAAATAAGTCACGTAGACCGGTTTGAAACTGCTCTTCTTTCTTAATCTGAGGGACAGATCGCCGGCTCTTTCCTTTCAGGATGGATCTGTATTGTTCTACTTTTCTCTCTAGTTTTGCAATGATATTCTGCTCATCTGCAGTGGGGATCCGTGCTTTCTCCCAGATGCATAATGTCTCACGAACAACAGTTGTTGCGGCACTGCTTATGTCCAATTTCTCAGCATGATGTAGCTTAAAGTATCGCTGCAGAATCTCTTGCCAAGATGGGAGCTGAGTTTCTGGTAGTTTTTCAATATGGCAGCCTATCAGCCACACATGGTTCTTTTTTCTGGTTGTTCTTCTTGAAGTACTTGCACTCGCCATCATAACTGAAACAAACCGAAATAATTTCTGTATAGTGCTGATTAGCAGATTAGCAGGGGCCATGTGACAGTGGTAAAAGTTTTCAAAATGAAATGAAATTTTACCCAATTTGTTCTCTGTACAGGTGTAATAAAAAAATGGAAAAGCACTTTAGAAAAGTTAATGTTTACATTTGAGGAACACCCTAATATATATATATATATATATACATATATATATATATATATATATATATATATATATATATATATATATATATATATATATCTGTGCAGTGTCTGTCCTGTGTTGTGATGTCTTGTCACTGAACTACTTTCTCAAACTTTTGTGAAATCGTACCAAACTTCTGGAATGCACATGTCTCTCCCGTCGGTATGTCCTAAGGGTATTTTATTTGAAAAATTTGAGAACTCACACAGATAACATCATTAAAGGTTAAAGGTTGCACCCCATAGATAGGCCATATGCAACACGTAGGTCACCTTTGGAAGTCAGTTATTTCATAATATGTGTTTAGATAAGGCCATGTCCAGTAGTTGCATATGTGTTGTGCCAAACAAATAAGAGTAGGACCCTTTCATTCATTTTGGCAGCCTCCCTTCATCGACGCCATTAAGCGCTCTCCAGTCTGCACCCCATCGCCCCTCCCAGTTGTTACGTTCCTTGGCCAGCAGCCTTCACTGCCCTTGGGCTCGCTCAACCCAGCCTAATTGCCACAAGGTAAAGCACGAAAAAGGGGGCGGAGCGCAAGGGAGGAGGTGCGGCCACGTCACGCAGCCATCAAGGCGGAGCCGGTAAGCCGTCACCAGCCAACCAGGGCTGAGGGGAGATTGCCTGACCGGGAGTGGTTGGGGCTTCCGAGAGCGTTCGCTGTCTTGGCGGATAAAAAATGCGCACGCAAAGCCCTCGAGAGGACTTGAAGGACTTGAAGGACTTATGAGAAGGACTTACGCAGCAGCGCTCAGTACAAAGGACTCGAGAGTATAAGCGCTTTACCAAGAGAGGTCTGAGGGGGCGAGCGCGTTGTTGAGAGGACTCGTGCCAAGAGAGAGTGGAGAGGAAATGGTAAAAGGACTCGTTGGAGAGCGCGCTAAAGAACAAATGACTTATTCTGTTCGGCGTTACAATTACGTGCGTCGGTGTTACACGTTACAACGTTGTTACAATGACTTATTGCAAGAACTCGCGTTATGAGCCTTGATTGAGGTGGCTGCTTTGGAAGGACTTGTGTGAAAAGCGCTTCGTATAACCGCCAGTTTACCGACCTTCCCCTGTATAATTGTCCACTCACGCCTACGCTACATGGAGAGCTGTCTGCCGTCCACCATCATCGCCTGGTACGGGTCGAGGACCGGAGCCGGACCGGAGCCTGAACGCCATTGCCGGACCTTCCACCCTACCTTCGTCATCCCCGTGTGAGTGAATCTGAGAGTGATCGGGCCCGTGTCCAGGGAATATAATCAGACTGTTATTAAGGCTGCCCTGTGTACTTTTTCTTCCTCTTCTTCCCTGTACATTCTTCTTTTTTCTTCCTCTTCTTATTAATTGTACAAAGTGTAATAAATTGCTTGTTCTTCCTGGTTTCTTCCTAATCCAATCGTCATAGTCTTTCCTCAATTGGGTAAGCGTGGCACGATCCCAACCGCTATAATCGGGTTAGTCATTGTTAACAGCTCGGATCGCGGATCGCTATCCGCTCGGTGTTTCCACCTGATATCCGTGATTCGAGCGGGAGTTATTCCCTCGTTTCCGGTCAGCATTAGTACTTAGGTAATAGCGAATCCCTAGTCCTAAAAACCCTACCTAACGCTGCCCGGGAAGGACGTTATAACTTATAGGATCGCGTTGGCCAGATAAAAGACAAGGGGATTAATCCCCCCTTGGTAAGGGGAAGGCCGATCTTGGATATCCGCAACAATTGGTGTCAGGAGTGGGATTCTGAACCTGGGACTAAAATTTTTTAGACTAAATTTTGGACCCCAATTGTGCATATTGGCCACAACAATTGGTGTCTGGGAGTGGGATTTGGGACCCGAACCAAATTTTTTATCTTCTGGACAAATTTGGTCAAAATTACGAGCGACCCAAATTTAGCATTAACATCTAAATTTTAAATCGTGCCATGGATAGCCAAGGCGATCGGATGCCGGTGGGGGTAGAAATAAATGAAGAATTAATATCCCAGGACCCCCGGGAAGAATTGGGAGGAATGGAAGAGGAGATTGAAGAGGGTGCAGCAGTAGGGGTTGCAGGCGAACAAAATGGCGGCGCCTCACACATGGCGATGAGGGCCGCGCCCGCTGCACAAGTGGGGGGAGGGATGGATAGGCAGAACTTCATTGCGCAGCTACAGGCAGCCATACAAATGGAGATGGGAAACCAAATTGGGGGATTGAAAGATGGGTTAAGTAATGTGGGAAACCAAATTAGGGAATTGAAAAATGATGTGGGAAATCAAATTGAAGTGTTTAGAAACAGAATAGGTGGCCAAATAAAAGAATTTGGGGAGAACATAGACTGCAGGTCGAGCGGGAAAGGCACACGAGTATGCGACGGGGAAGCGCAACTTGAGAAGTGTGGGAAAAGCGAGGTGGAGCAAAGCACAGCCGGGTGGACCGGGGTAGAAATCGCGACACGGGGTATGGAAAAGCCGACGACCGCCGAAGTATAAAAGAAAATTTTATTAGCGCCAGCGGTCATCGAGGAAAGAGAAAATGAAATAATTATAATGGAAATTGGGGTGGAAGATACGGCGGACATAGAAAAGCAATCGTGGGAAGAAAAGATGGAATTTGCACAAAGTCCGTGTTCGCATCTGTAAGGTATCTCAACAAACTACGATCAATTGGAGTACACGTTTATTCACTCTGCCGATACAGGCCCGATTAACTGCCGTGCCATCCGAGCTGGGGCATCGGGATACAACGGTGAATATTTGCAGCTTCACACATGACATCCTCCCCTTTAAGTCCAAAATTACCAAGAGCATTACGTGCTAGATTTCAAGAATTGACATTTCAAAAGCAACATTTCCAAAACATGTGAAAATATGTGTGCAAACGATTATGAGAATAATGAAAACTAGCCGAAACCTGTGGAACATCCACGGAAGGGAGGATGTGGTGTATGGATAGAGTGTACCATTATGGATGGCATAGGGGATTTGCTTGTCCGAGTAAGAGTTAGGAAGAAAGATGAGAATGAAGAGTGCATATATGAACAACGATCGCCGACACCAGCACAAATGCATGCTCTGGATTGTCCACTCAGTGGACGGCTTGCTGTCGCCTTCGACTGTCCAATCAGATGGGACAGCTGGCTTAACGTCCTCTGATGTGACGTCACACCTGCGAGGTATCAGGAGGCAGGAACCGAATCCAAAACAGAAGCGAAAGTAAAGACCATCGGAGATATTCTGCGGCAGCGTTTCTAACCGATGTGGTAAAGTACAGTATGTACAGTAAAGGACATTCTCATTGATCCGTTGATTAACTATAACTGACCTGCGCCGCCCTGCTGTAGCTTGACATGTTAGCAGGTACTCTGACCTTTTTCACAACTTCAAATGGCGTTTCATAAAATCCTGCTGTGACTCGACATACGCCGCACCATAATCATTGGCTCATAAAACCCTACACTGCTACAGAGGATTATACTACCACCGGAAGTCGGCACTTGGTTGTCCACAGAGGGAGGGAAGAAACACACCATGTGGAATGAAAAACAAAATGCTTTAAAATATTCAAGAAAGAAACATTTTTTTTCATTTAATATTCCGTAAGTATTTATTGTACGACTAACGATTGTCAAAATAAGAACCTGCTTTGGGCAATCGCACACTATACCATGGAGGCCGCTTTTACAGAATAAGAAGGAAATAATTAAATTAATGCTTTCCTATTTACATCGTTGAGTCAATACGTCAAAAAATCATTTTTTAAACCTGTAATCACTGGTTGTAGGGAATGCAGATTTGACGATCAGCTGATTTATGTGTGTGTGTGGGTGTGTATTTTAGACTTGGACAATATAAGAAGGAAAATTGCTTTGCAATACATGCCCATTTGCAAGTTTCAGATCAATATCAGTAAGCAGTAAGCACGGCCCATTATTTAATGACACCACTCGACTGTCCAATCAGCGGACGGCTCGCATCGCCTTAGCCCAGCAGACGCCAATACGATGGCGTCGAAAGATGGCGTCGTATCGGCCATTAATCGGATGCTTTTGGGCCCCAAAGTCGACTAATTCCGATTTTTCGAGTCTGGCTGTACGTGATAAACAAAGAGCGCGGTTCGTAGATCGTAAATCCATTAGTGCCGTGGGCATCGGGTCACTGGGTGCGGCGTAAAAGGGATAACAAAGTCGAGTCCTTACGGTATTATTATATAGATACGTGAAAATAGAACATGTGTCACCGTGAAAATAGAACATGTGTCACCGTGAAAAAAAACATCTTCAAAGATTCAACCGGTCGGGTGCTTTTCTCTCACGCATTGAGCGTCGCGGTGTACCAGTGGATACAGAGTCCGAGGTGATTCCTTTGGGTCACGGTGTACCAGTGGATACAGAGTCCGAGGTGATTCCCTTGGTCTCCACGAAGGGTGTAGCGTTCACAGAGGTTTTCGGGGCATCCGAGCCGGCTGGAGCGGCCACGACGATCTCCGGCAGTGGCGGGTCGAACTGTTGTCCTGACTGTGACGATGCTGCAGGCTCTATCGACTCACAGTGACGGTAGGTTATGTGGTCCTGATGTCGACGAATTTCGCGGCTGTCCTGCAGGCGAATCACGCAGGACAGTGGACCTGGCCTCTCAATGATGTCCCCCGGTAGCCACGTCGCACCTGCACCAAAATTTCGGGCAAACACTGGATCTCCAATGTTGATACATCGACTGTTGGACGTCTTATCGTGCACCAACTCTTGATTAAGTTGGCTCTGATAAACATTTGATGATATGTCTGGTTTGAGATTGTCAAGTGTCGATCTCAAGTGTCGTTTCATCAATAACTCAGACGGAGCTGCACCGGTTGTTGATTGTGGCGTGATGCAGTATTTGAACAGGAGACGAGAAAGCTTTGTTTCCAGGGTTCCCTCCTGAAGTTTCTGCAATCCGGATTTGATGATTCCCACGGATCGTTCAGCCAAGCCATTTGAAGCCTGGTGATGTGGGCTGACAAACTTATGTTTGATGCCGTTCCGACGTGTGAACTCGGCAAACTCGGGACTGGAAAAACACGAACCGTTATCACTCACGATCATCCTGGGCAGACCATGAGTGGCGAAACAGCGTCTGAGTCTTTCGATGACAATGGCTGACGTAGTACCACGCGTCACATAGGCATCAATCCATTTTGTGTGCGCGTCCGTAATTATTAGAATCATGCTGCCGTTAATAGGCCCGGCATAATCGAGATGCAGGCGATGCCACGGTTCGCTGGGCCATTCCCAGGGATGCAGTGGCGCTTTCGCAGGTGTATTCCAGGTGCTCTGGCAGGGGTAACAATGTTGAACATGATGTTCGATATCAGCATCAAGATTCGGCCACCACACATAGTTTCTAGCGAGTGACTTCATCTTCACAATCCCGGGGTGACAGTCATGGATTTCATCCTTGACCCTGGAACGCAGATTTTTCGGGATCATGACACGACATCCGCAGAGTAGGCAACCATTTCCCACGCTGAGTTCGTTTTTATGTGCTTTAAAAGCCGCAAAATCTGGGTCACCCTCAGGTAGCAAATGCCATCCAAGCTGTACAGCATGGACAGTTCTGGACAGAACGGGGTCTCGTCGAGTATGAGTGCGGATCTGGCCGGAATCGACAGCACAATCTTCCAGATGATCCATCAGTGCGATAATGGATCCTGGTGTAGGCGAATCATCAACGGATTCTGGTAGGGGTAACCGACACATGGCATCGGCATTTGTGATAGACAAACTGGGCTTATAACATATGGTGTAGTCATAAGCAGCGAGAAACAGGGACCAGCGGATGATTCTGGGTGGTAGTGTGTCAGATGTCGCCTTAGTTGGACCAACCAGACTGATAAGCGGCTTGTGATCAGTGCGAATCGTGAAATGATGTCCAAGAAGGTACTGGCGAAATTTGCTGACGCCGAAAACGACTCCCAATCCTTCCTTGTCAAGTTGGGAATAGTTCTTCTCTGCCGGGGACAACGTTCTGGATGCAAATGCAACCGGTCTTTCCGTAACATCAGGCATCACGTGTGATAATACACTCCCCACTCCATACCGACAGGCATCGCATGTCAGCACAAGATCCTTCTCTGGATCAAAATGAACGAGAACATTGGACGATTTGAGCAGATCCTTAGAGGTCTGGAATGCTGATTGTTCAGTAGACTCCCAGCTCCAGGAGACTCCTTTCCCCAAAAGCCGATAAAGGGGGCCCAAAACGTCGGTCACATTCGGGATGTAACGACCATAGAACTGAAGCAAACCGAGGTATGACTTCAATTCGGTCACGTCTCGTGGAGCAGGAGCATCCTTGATAGCTCGGACTTTCTCATCTGTCGGGGTGTAGACCCTCGGCATCAATCGTATGACCCAGGTACGTGACTGATGGCACCATAAACTTGCACTTGTCTCGACGCAAACGCAGGCCGGAGTCCGAAATCTTCTTCAGAACTCTATCCAGGTTTTGTAGATGTTCCGTGTCCGTACGACCAGTAACCAGAATATCATCCTGGTAACAAACGACGTTGCGTTCGGCGGCAGACAAACTGTCCATGACACGCTGATAAAGTACAGGTGCAGGTTTCACTCCAAAACTGAGTCGGTGGTGATAGTCGATACAACTCAAAACTGAGTCGATACAACCCACGATGCGTGTTGATGGTAAGATACTGTTTCGAATTCTGATTCCACGTTTCGAATTCTCGTCCAAGCGGAGCTGTAGATAGGCGGATTTGAGATCGAGTTTCGTAAAAGTCTTGCCTCCCGTGAGACGAGCATAGAGGTCTTCAATTCTCGGGATTGGATATTTATCCAATGAAGAACACTTTTTCACGGTCATTTTATAATCTCCACATATGCGGATGGACTGGTCCAATTTTATGACTGGAACGATGGGCGCCGCCCATTCGGCATACTGGATTTGCTCGATGATCCCCAGATTTTCAAGATGATCCAGTTCCTTGTCAATCCGCTCCCGCAGGGCAAAAGGGACTGGGTGAGCTCTGCAAAATATAGGATTGGCATCCCGGTCAACACTGAGTTTAGCCGTATGTCCTTTCAAGGTTCCAAGCTCATCCTTGAAGACATCCGGGTACGTTCCAGCACATTTTTGAGTGTGTATACTGCGGTAGGAGAAACGTTGGCTGCCTCGAGTTGATGAATGCTTTTCCACTTCAGTCGAATTATGCTCAACCAGTTCCTGCCGAGTAAGGAAGGGCCCTTTCCAGGAATGACGATCAGGGGTAGGTGAAACTCACGGTTATCGTAGCCCACCGTGACGTCACATGTACCGCAGGGAACAATCTTCTCACCTGTATAGGTGGAGAGTCCATAGGTAGTAGGTTTCAGATGGGGTCGGTCAGCATCACTCCACAGGTTTGTGAAAACAGCATGGCTGATGAGCGAGATGGCCGCACCAGTGTCGACCTCCATTTGCAATGGTCGATTGTTGACGACAACAGTGGCAAGAAGAGGGTCCCACCTATGGTGAGAATCAATATGAAGCAGGTCATATGATTCTGAGTTGTCGGAAACAGCACTCACCTGGTCAAGCTCAGGTTCCTCTGAACCGATAAACTGATGAATCTTGTCAGGAGCTTTTCCGTTTCCCGATTTGCGAGTGATGCAAGCTGGAGCAATATGGCCAGTATTCGAACAGAAATGGCAGGATGCATCTTTGAACCGACACGTCTCCGGAGGGTGCTTTCCGTTGCACCGAAAACATTTGTTGTGTGTTTGAGACTGCACTGGCTTCTGACGAGGAGCGTTGTTCCAACGTTTTGGCTGAACATGATCCAACCGATTCACAGCAGGGCTGGTACCAGATGAGCGAGTGGCACCGATGCTTGTAGCGTTGCGTTCAGCACTTTCCATGGAAATGGCGGTGTCTCTGGCATTTTGGAACGTCAGTCTTCTCTCAGCAAGCAGGCGTCTACGAGTGCGGTCATCGGACATGCCAACCACCAGCAAATCACGGAGCATGTCATCAATCGTGTCCCCAAACTCACACAGATGTGACAGTTTTTTGAGGTGTGCAATGAAGTCTGCGAACGACTGACCTTGATGCTGTCTGCACATGTAAAAATTAAACCGACACAGGGGGACTGAAGGAGATGGATTACAGTGTTCCTTCAAAGCGGCCTTGAGCTCTGCATACGTGAACTCCTGGATTGTCCGAGGCCGAATCAGGTTTTTAACGAGTGTGAATGTCTCACCTCCGCAAACGGACAGGAAGACGGCCTTCATCCGGGCTTCGGTCGCGATGCCATTCGCCTGGAAGTAAAAAGACAACCGCTCAGAATACGTGTCAAAATCCCCCTCATGAGGGTCGAATTCATCGATATGGCCGAAACAAGTCATGGTCTCGATGTTTATCCTCGTCGCCATGTAAGGTATCTTGACAAACTACGATCAATTGTAGTACACGTTTATTCACTCTGTCGATACAGGCCCGATTAACTGCCGCGCCATCCGAGCTGGGGCGTAGGGATACAACGGTGAATATTTGCAGCTTCATACATGACAGCATCATGATGCCGTACTTCCTAACCCAAATGAAAGTTTGCAGCTGCGTTTGGAGAAAAGGATCCCGAAGGTAAGTCGGGTTGTATATGGCGCGAAAAGGTTTGGCGAGAAAGGCTTTTTCATGCGCTTGGGATCCCGGCGCCACCCGGGCGCATGTGGAAGGTCCATGGTGCGCTGCATGAAAGAGAATGGCACGCATGTGCGAACGGCGCCGGAGCGCGAGTGTGTTACAGAATGTGAAAGTGAGAGTGAGTGTGACACAGAGTGTGAGATGGATGGAGAGAGTGTGTGAGAATGCGCACCAGTGATGGATGGAGAGAGTGTGCGAGGATGCACACCAGAGATGGATGGAGAGAGTGTGCGGGGATGCACACCGGAGCGGGCCAGTGGTTATCTGCAGGAGTGCACACCCGTGGTGTTTACAGAGTACGTAATGGGGGAGAGTGCACAGGAGGAGTGCGTGGAAGAAAGGTGTGTAACAGAGGAGTGTGTGATGATGGAGTGTGCGCGTAGAATGAGTGCGCAAGAATGTGCCCGAGAGTGTGGAACGAAAGAGTGTGCACAAGAGCATGTGGTGGCAGAGCCAACGGAATGTATGGGCAGCGCTGGAGCGCCGCGTTTGGTAAGTGTAGAAAGGGTCGCGAGGTGTGGATGTGAGAATGCGGATCGAGCATCGACGCAGACTGGGGCAGCGTTTAGGTCAACGTATAGCCGACATGAGCTCTCGGGGCGTGGTGTTCTTTGTGTGCTGCGGGGGCCGGCTGGGATCGTTGTCGCGGCGCTCTTGCAAGGAGCGCCGTGCACGGTTCGGGCCGGGCTCCGCCCTGTATGGTCAGTGCCGCGCTTTGACAGAAAAGCGATCGGCACGATTCTGGGGGAGAAAGGCCAGGTCAGACCTTCACCCCCTGGGGGGGCGGTGTTCCGACCAGGGGAGGTTGGGTCATCGGGCCGGAGACCGAAAGGCTCCCGACCGAGATGGACCCTGGAATCTTGGACCAAGTATGCCTCCTCCCCAGAATCGAAAATGCCGGATGGACCCAACCAACAGGAGACTGACCATCCACACGCATTGCCCGGTTCTTCGAAGCTGAGCAGTGACAAAGTATTGCCACACCGGGAGGCTCAAGGATAGTGGACAAATGGCGATAGTGATGTAGAGGGATGGTGGGTCTACCATCCCTCACATCAATTTTGTGGGCAAAGGAGCAGTAGTTTATGGGGTTTGGCAGTGAAAGCTAGCCAGGGCGGGCTAGGATATTGGTAGGGAATTAGAAGTGACTTTAGGAGACTTGAGATTTAAGTCGTGACTTTTGTACAGGTAGAGGGGACGTAGTCAGATTAGGTGGTTGATAATGACGAGGGATGTGCTAGCGTAAGGGATGACAGGGAAAGCACTAGTATTAGTGGAAGGAGTTAGCTAAACGATGCTTTGTGTATGAGCAGGAGGATGAGCTTTAGGCGGAAATGAGGAATTGGGAATGAAAGTCTTGGTGGTGCTGGTGAGCAAATGAGGCAATGCTCGAGAATTATGTGTGTGTGTGTGAAAGTGTATAAATGGAGTATTGTGGACAAGTGTAACTGTATTGAGTGAATGGCTTGCATGGGCTGCAAGTGAATAAATGGTCTGGAATAAATGGTGTGGAGTGAGTAGTGTGGAGTAAATGGTGTGTGGTATGAGTGGTGTGCAGTGCATGGTGCGAAGGAGTGGATGGGGGAAGATGGACCCCTTCACGAGTACCCGGGGAGGGTGGTTTAAAGTTAGATAGAGGGAGTAGGTAAATTTGTTGGATATTGACATCTGTGTTGCGTGTGTCAGGCATAAGGTTTTTTACACCATATACCCCATGTGACTCAGGTCACATGGCATGTTGACTGCTGTATATATTAAATAATGTGGATAACTCTTGCTCGCTTTAAACCAGCCTTGCGTAGATTACCGGTTGGGACACGCAATCGCCTCGTTATGTGTGACCGCAGGCCATGGCACGAAGGCTCCTGACCACATTGTTTACTGCATTTAAAAAGAATGCTTGCTTCTTCACTGTATTGGAATTAAGCCTGTTATATATCTCACATAGTTTCAATGTATTTTGCTGTCCAACTGGGACAAAGAATGTAACCGAATTAATGTTTGCATTAACAGCTAAATTCATTTATGCCTTTTGCTTTAGAAATGCTGATGATTACTCTTGCAAAGTTCATGCTTTGGTCAAACTGCCCTTGGAGATAACTTTTACAATCCCTGTCCTTGTAAGAGCTGGGGCCTGGTAAACATCTGCCAAGGGGAGATAAGAACTTAAAGAATGTTGCAATAACAGTCTTCCCCTTCCCCTATACTATTCCCTGGCACAGCACTTCAAGAGGATAGGACAAGGGTTGTGTTTGAAATTGCTTAGCTTGCAGAAATTAGCGGAGATTGCTATCTCACTTTGGCTGTATTAGTGGGGCGGATATGTGTAAAATTCACCAGGATTGTGGGTTTGGTGGTAAAAGCACCAAAATTGGCATATATGTTGCCAAGATGGTACTAATTAACTTGAGATATGGTCCCAAGCTGGATTTTTTCTGAGAAGCCCGTAAAGTGCGAAAATTCAAAATGGCCACCTGTAATGGCCAATGTAAAATTCACCAGGATTGTGGGTTTGGTGGTAAAAGCACCAAAATTGGCATATATGTTGCCAAGATGGTAATAATTAACTTGAGATATTGTACCAAGCTGGATTTTTTCCGAGAAGCCCGTAAAGTGCGAAAATTCAAAATGGCCACCACCCTTGGAGATATCTATTGAAAGAATTGAATTGGAGAATTGAATTGAGGAGACTTGAAAATATCTATTAATTGCTGTATCTTCGTGAATAGTTAACATATAAACTTAAATAAAGTATCCTTTTGTATTTTTTCAGACATGCAGAATCAAATGGAACCATCATTTGGTTGAAAAAATGCATATATATCAACATAGTGGTCAACTCTATGCTAAAATTCAAAATAGCCGCCATTCGAATTGTTGATATCTACCACCCAAATCATATAATACCAAGTAATTTTGTCATAAAACATAGATGAAGTTTATTTATTAATATATTTCAGGCATAATGGCACCATCAATTAAAACAATACAAATGCATAGTGAACCACCTTCGGTTGTTGTTAAATGTTATGATTACGAGCGTCCGAATTCCCAAAAGCGACCGGTTATCTTATGAGAAAAGTAGACTGAGCAGCTAGCTATACTTGTGCAAAACAAAATCATATTTTGAACAAATTAAACATTTTATACATCTCCAATTATAATGTGTAGAATAACCTTTATACATTGAATACTATCAGTAGGCCCTATGCATTTATACACCCATGACACCAGTACACATTGCATACTAACAATTATACCGTACATTGGCGTGACTTATGCATTCACAGAGCAGTGGGTTTGGCAAAAATCATGATACTATTTTCATAAGTCGGAATATTTCAGCACTTCATTTATGCGTCTAGATTATGACACACGAGTATGGGGCATGGTGTGTAGAAGTGCATAATCAGTTCCTACATTGCGAACATTATGTGATATACTAGTAGCCTCTCTCCAGTGTGAATGTTCATGACGATGTACATGTCATAATGTAACAACTTTTAGTTGCCCTCATTGTGATCACAATTGCCACTGCAACGGCAGAGTGATGTACACTTAAGAGCAGCCCTGACACATTTGCATAGTCCCCTACAACCTTTCTGACATCCACATCGCAGCAACTCTGAACAAGACGCCACAGCTTCTGGTAGTGTTGTCCACACCGGTTGCCAGCCCTGCATGGCACTCTTTTGCCAACCGCATGCCTCTGGAGATGGAACTACTGGGGAACGCACAAGGGCCTGTCCCCATACATGTCCACCCTGGTATATCGCCCGTTTTGTATGCTGTAACAGTGCTGCTCCTGTGGGCGGTATAGATTCGATGGGCCTAGCTTTGGTAGTGAAGATGTGCTTCCTGGCTGGGTCGACAGTAGTTTCTGTGCATGTGCGGTCATACAGTAGAACAACATACGTCTCCAGAACAGACATGTAGTCGTCATTGAACTTTGATGGATCCATCGACAAAGTAGAGAATACCGGCGTCACTTCGTCGAAAGACTTCCAAATGGCAAATGCGGTCTTTTTCCGCCTGCCAGCAAACGATGATACTGTATCACAGCCTGTGAAGGCGTGAAACATAGGAAGTGCACGTGCCTTTCTACTTCCAAGCTGTGAGGCGATATCGTGAGTAGGAATGTACCTGAAATGCTTCCCAGTGCCAAAAGCGACCCACATTTCTGTGTTTTCAAGCAGTGCCACAGTTGAGACAGCCAGGACGAGCACGTCGGTGTCCACAGTTCGTAGCACGATTCTGCGATACCCTATGTTTACGGCATCGACTGCATGAAGTAGCATTCGCGTGTCTGCCTCTTCGTGGGTACATGGTGCCAGCGATGTAGTGTCCTGGTGAACTCTTGTGCAGAGCACATTCTCACCGCATGTGGTGTAGATGTCCTTCTCTGACGTCAGATTTTCTACAACCTAAGATGGCCAATAAAACAAGCCTGATTAAACTGTATGTCATTACGGATATTGCATATAAAGTGATGTAGGAATTACACTCGGTCGTTATCATCCACATATTTTGAAGTGTATACCCGATGATACGTGTATATGGTTTGCGAAAAACAATCATGGGTAAAAATCTCGCGAGATCTCGGAGATGGTGGGAGGGATTTTCGAAGCTCCACACGGTCTCCACGTTTTTCGAAGTTAAGTCTGTTCACAATTGTATTTTGTCGAAACTGTATTTATCTTTCGGTGTGTGAAGTTATTGTGTGCAACTTTGGTTGTTTCTCGGTGTTTATCTTTCATAAATTGATCGTCTGTTTGCCGTGTCGTGTCTTGAGGCCTTGTACAGTGTGCACTGTACAACCTTGAGGCTTTGTTTTTCTCTCAGCGGTCCGTCGTTTGTGATCCAATAACTTTCGTTCTCTGTATTCCCAGGCTTTTCACCCATAGCCTACTTCCTTGTGTAAATCTCAACTCAAAAAAAAAAAAAAAAAAAAAAAAACATTTCCTTCTCTGTTCTCATTCGTTTATTCATTCTTATTCGTTCGTTCGTTCTTCGACCACGTGTTTCTCCCCCATTTCCCCAGATAGTTTTCACTCATTAACCTTCAATGTTTACACTTTCCCCTCAAGTTATGTATTCCGTCATATTTTATAACACCTTTTTCTTCTTCTTCTTTAAAAGGCTGCTTTCGACTTGCTCACCAAATCAATTCATCCCAAAAAAATTATCCATCTCCTATAGTGCCTTTTTTCTACATTCCCTAAACTCTCCTGCACTCCATCCTCCATCCAGCGTCCTTAAACGTATTTTTAACTCGAAGGTCACAAGAAACTCATTTTGCAATAAATGTTCGTTTCCCATAAATCGTACACTTTCAAAAATCCAATCTCACCCCTCCCCTCCAAACCTTCCCCATAACCCCTCCCCTCCAAATCTTCCCCATCACCCCTCCCCTCCAAATCTTCCCCATCACCCATCCCTTTCAAATCTCCCCCCTTGCCCCCTCCCTCCTAAACTACCCCCTCACCCCTCCCCGCCAAGACGCCCCCTCGCCCCTCCCCTCCTAGACTCCTGCCTCACCCCTCCCCTCCAAATCTCCCCCATATCCCATCCCTTTCAAATCCCTCCCCTTGTCCCTTCCCTCCCAAACTCCCCCCTCACCCCTCCCCTTCAAATCTCCCCACCCTCATTGCTTCGCAATTTCCCCCCTGTCACTCCCCCTCCTCAAAGCGTCCTCCCCGCTTCTTCCCCCTTCAAACTCTCACCTCCATCTCCACCAACCTTCTGCCTCGCTCTTCCCCCTCCTCAAATAACACCTCATTGTGGCTCACCCAATCACCATCAAACCTTTTGTCCGCCCCATCCTTCCCTTTCTCCGAGCTATTCTGAAATCTCTGACACACCTTCAACAGCTCTCCCTATCTCTTCCACCTCTTCCACATCTTACCCTACCCCTCCTCCCCCCTGTTCTGTATCTGATGCTCCCCCTTCCTCTTCATTAACGGTATGGACCTCAAACATCCGGGGCCTTCGTTCAAACTTAACTGATCTCTCCATACAGGTTGCTTCTGTCAAACCAGACGTGATCTGCTTAACAGAAACTTTCCTCCTTTATGATGTCTCTGATTCCATAGTATCTCTCCCGGGCTACTCCCTCCTCCGGTATGATAGACCTGAGCCTCGTCCTGGAGGCGGGGTTGCTATCTTTATCAAAAACTCTCTTCCTCACTCGCCCTGCACTGCACTCTCTCCACCTCACCCCCAGGAATACCTCTGGCTACGGCTTCCCCTTCGCTCCCACCTCTTGTTCATATGTGTGTTGTACCGTCCACCAAACAGTGATGACTCCATCTACATCTCGCTGTCTGATGATATGGACCAACTTCTATCTACTCATCCCAACTCTCTCTTCCTCATATGTGGTGATTTCAATTGTCACCATGCCAGTTGGCTGGGTGTGGGTACCTCTCTCACCAGCCATGGCTCTTCAGCAAAGGACTTCTGCGACTCACTGGGACTGACACAATCTGTCAATTTCCCGACCCGGATCTCAGTCAACGGAACATCTTCTCTTCTGGACTTGGTTATGACTAACTTCCCTGAAAATGTCTGCTGCTCTTCTTCTGCTCCGATCGGATCATCTGATCATGTCCTTGTTAAAGTGGACATCTCTCTGACCATCCTCAGGGAGCCTGCTCAGCGTCGACGAGTCTGGCATTTCACTCAGGCCAACTGGCACGGTCTTCAAGCAGCCATCAATCATCTGGACTGGTCTCCCATCTCTACCACCTCTGACATCAACACATCCTGGGAATTCTTCCAAAGTAAATTGCTCTCTCTCATGCACAGATTTATCCCATCTCGTCTTCAGTTGTCATACCCTTCCTCCCGTCCATGGTACACGGAATCTTGTGGTGAGGCTGTTGCCCAGAAACAACTTGCCTTCGTCTCCTGGAAAGCAAATCCAACGGAAGGAAATCTCATTTCCTTTCACAAAGCCCGAAACAAGTGTGTGTCCACCCTCAGGAGAGCCAGGAAACAATATCTCTCCGTTCTCAAGACCGAACTCTCTTATCTGTCTCCCTCTTCCAAATCCTGGTGGCGTCTGGTCAAATCCGTTTCTGGTGTTTGTTCCCCCTCCATCCCCTCCCTTACCTCAAATGGCTACACAGCTGACTCCGCACGTGAAAAAGCTGAATGCCTCAACTCTGTGTTTGCCTCTAAATCTTGTGTCCCAAACCCATCCCTCTCTGTACCCACCATACCCAGTCGTACCCTGCTGCTCCTGGACTCCGTGTCCTTTCCTCCTGACAAGGTGGAAAAGTTTCTGTCAACCCTCGACTCTGATTCTGCAACTGGACCTGACAGCATCAGCCCACGGGTCCTAAAATCCTGCTCTGCTGCTCTATCTCACCCTCTCTCTGTTCTCTTCACCCTCTCTTTTGCTCAAGGTCAACTGCCATCTGCTTGGAAATCAGCCAACATCACCGCTTTGCACAAAAAAGGTGCAAAAACAGATCCTAGCAACTACAGACCAATCAGCCTTCTCCCAATTATCAGCAAAGTCATGGAATCCATCATTGCTTCGGATATGAAATCTTTCCTCTTCTCCAATGGCTTGATCTCTGATCATCAATTTGGTTTCAGACCAGGTCACTCTACTCTGGACATGCTGCTTCTGCTGTCTCAACAATGGATGGAGGTCCTCAATGCCAAACAGGAAATTAGAGCTGTCTCCCTCGACATATCACGTGCCTTCGACATGGTCTGGCACCCCGCTCTGCTCACCAAACTCTCCTCCTTTGGTATCCATGGAAATCTCCACGCATGGCTGGCGGACTTCCTCTCTAGTCGTCGTCAACGTGTGGCCCTGAATGGGTTTCTCTCATCTCCTCTTCCTGTTCAGGCTGGAGTTCCCCAAGGCAGTGTTCTCGGCCCCATGCTTTTTCTGGTCTTCATCAATGATCTCTCTGACTCTCTCGAAAATCCTCTCTATCTCTTTGCTGATGACTCCACTCTCTGCCGCTCCAATCCTCTTCCCTCAGATCGGCAGTCTGCTGCCTCCTCACTCTCTGAAGACCTGGACAAAATCACAGACTGGTCAAACAAGTGGAACATGTCTTTCAATCCTGACAAATCTCACACTCTTACTATGTCTCTCCGAAAAGATCGACTGGACAACCCTCCCATCTACTTTCTCAACAATCCTCTCCAAGAAGTTCTGTCGCTCAAGATTTTGGGTCTCACTATCTGCCATGATCTTTCTTGGGAAAACCACATTTCCAAGCTGGCCTCCAAAGCCAGTCGCCGACTGGGCATCCTCCGTCGTGCGAAGTCCTTCCTCGGCACACCTGAGCTCCTCACCACATACAAGGCTTTCATCCGCAGCTCAATGGAATACTGTTCTCCCCTATGGGCCGGTGCTCCTGCCTCACACCTAGCTCGGCTTCACGCTGTTGAAACCAAAGCTTTCAGAATTATTGGAATCTCCCGCGATGAAGCTATCTCTGAGGGCCTTTCACTCACTCACCGCAGGCAGGTAGGTGGTCTTTCTGTCTTCTTCCGACTCCTCTCCGGCCTTGCACCCCCAGCTCTCTCTGTGCTCTGTCCCCCAAATATTCCTACAGGTCGCACAAGATCTGCCAGCAACCCTCTGATGGTTAAACTGCCGAAATCTCGGCTCTCTGCTCACCTTCACTCTTTCATTCCTCTTTTCTCCCGCCTCTGGAACAAACTCCCTCACTCCCTTCAATCCCACTCCTCCCTCCAGGTCTTTAAAACAGCTGTTCACCACCATCTCTTATCTTCCCCCATCCAAAACCTTGATCTTTTCTACCCCCGCTAATTCACCCCAGATCCACCTTGTTTGAAATTCCAACTTCTTTCCTGGAAGTCCTGGCAGTGTCCATATGTTTTATACCTCTCCCACCACCCCCTTCCCATGCCCCCCCCCCAAAGCCCTCGCCCTCTCTCAGATCTCTCGATGTCTCCATGTCTCTCGGTCCCTGCTCTCAAATGTTGTGTTTGTGTCCTTCCCCCTCTCTCCCCATATTGTCTACCGCTCCCGATGTTATATGTTTTATGTGTCGGTTTGTCTTTCTGTGTGATTAATGTTCGCTCTTTCACGAGCCTCGATCTTGTATACAAAAAAAAAAAAAAAAAAAAAAAAAAAATGCAATACTGGATGGAGTCTTACCTGGTGTGCCAAGAAGTCGAATAGCTCTGTCTTGTTGTCTGCCAATCTGAAGAACTCCTGCCAATTTCCGGGAATCTTGTTGCATGGCGCAACACGCCGCCGAACACCTTTTCCACGGTTCTCTCTCGCAGTGGATTACAAACTGTCTTCCAGGTACACATCCCAAATGATGTCGAGTCTGTTCACGTTTCGCAGCTGCGCTTTAACGTAAGGGAGAAACACCTGTGTGGCATATTCTTGGAATGTTTTGATGCCGATGGGCTTCAGCATGTTGATGATTGCAGCACCATCCAATATGACGACATCAACTGATGGGGCATCTCCACATGATGTGCAGTAGTTCTCGAGACATTCGAAACTGATCATCATCAAAACTGAGCATGACATCCCGGCCTTGTTTATATGCATGAAGCCCTGGCATGTTTGCGAGTATTCGATTTTTCAAATCAGTGGAGTGTATACGTCCACTTATTGCAACTCCCAGTTCTGCCAGTCAGTTGGTGTATAACTGTAGAAGATCCACCAGTTTGAAAACAGGTGCAATAGCCTTGTCGCTCAATTTCGTCTCTTCTATGTATCCCATAAGTTCCACCAATGCTATACCATGAGACACTCGGTAAACGTTCTCTTTTTCTCCCTGCTCTGTCTTCCTGTTGCTAGCATTGTACAATTTGACAAGACAATTGGCATGGTACTTCGCTTCTTGGGCCACAATGTCACGAGAACTGATTTGTGCAATTAACTTTTGATCCTGCAGTTTCAATGCACATTGCCTAACTCTCTGTGTGAGTCGTGGTGTCATTGCTTCATGCAGAGGTATCGCCTCCGTTCCAGCTACATCACAGAAGAAACACTTGAAATCTTCTAGAGGATCTGTACGTTCAGCCTGCCATAACATGTAAGGTCCTCCTAGGGTATCGTCAGATGTACATGTAGTAGGTTGTGAAGCTAGATGAACTCTGGCGAGGCGACTGGCACAGCACTTCAATCGGCATGATTTGTGCGATTGGGCATGATTACGTTCCAGTGTGCTTCCAATTCCATCCCCTTCATCAAGCCTACGTATGTCAATCGGTAATGGTTGGTTGCCCACTTCAAGAAATTTGCTCAAGTTTTCACCCAGAGTATCATATCCAACACCAACGTCTGTGCGTTTTGATTTCGCTGGACATTGCAGTGGTTTATCCGAGTGTTCTTGGCATAAGGCACACATACTTCAGTCTATCGGTTGACATGTGTCTACAGTTGATCTGTGTCTCGCCGTGAACAAGTTTGCATTTTTTCCGTGTCGACATAATTCCCGTTCACTCACCTACGAAGAGAAGAAATACAAATTATTACAACAAGAAACAATAATTCCTTTTTCTTTCCCTTATTATTCCATGATTGCAGTTCGTCACAATGGATAGTATGAAGATGATGATCCAACGAGGTGATGATATACATTCCTCCTGTAGGAGAGTGAGAAAGATTCATGCGAGTGCGAAAGTACTCGTCCCATGATATATATGCATTTTTTCAACCAAATGCTGGTTTTATTGGATTCAGCATGTCTGAAAACATAGAAAAGGATACTTTATTTAAGTTTATATGTTAACTATTCACAAAGATACGGCAATTAATAGACATTTTCAATTGCGGCGGCGGACATTTTGAATTTTAGCACTTTATGGGCTTCTCGGAAAAAATCCAGCTTGGTACCATATATCAAGTTAATTAGTACCATCTTGGCATCATATATGCCAATTTTGGTGCTTTTACCACCAAACCCACAATCATTTCACATATCTGCCCCACTATATATAAGACACGCCTGTTGCTGAGTTTCTTTAGTGTAGCTCGGACTTGCATTGGTTTACGTGATAAAGCTCTGCATTTCGGTCACGCTCCACAATTGTGTTTGGTTGATTCTTATTAAACTACTGTTGCTTCAACTTGCCTCTTCTTTCCTATGAAGTGAAGACCCACAGATGGTGTCAGAAGTGGTGTACATCCAGCCACAGGTTCGAGGAGGGCTCCTTAGGACGGGAAGGGGGAGGCTGGCGCCAGCAACAATTGGCAGAGGTAAGAATATTTGCACACCTAAATTGAAAAGCCTCTTCCCCTCCCTTGGATGTGGCGGACCTCCATCGACTGTGCCTGAGCGTGTATCCCGAACCAAATTTAAGCGAAACACCAGTGGGTTAACGAATCAAGCAAGGAGGGCGCCCAGGGAAAAAGGGGTAATAAGGATTCCAGAGGAAAGGGGGTAGTGAGGACAGGGTGGCATCCCTGATCTAAGAACTACCCAGGAGGGATCAGCCTATGAAAGGAAGATGGGAAATAAACCAGGAAAAGAGGGAGAACCCCTAAAGAATACCCCGGCGTATGAAATGAAAAGGGAGCATGGATATGTTGCCGTGCAACCGGGGAAAGCATGGGCTGAGTTAACCAAGGATCTGAGTAATCCTTGGCCGGAAGAAGGGTCATTTGCATTATGGAGCAATCAAGTCAGAAGTTGCTGGTAGCTCGGATGAACTCCGAGGTTCGGAAGAACTCCGAAAAGGAAGAGCTGTTGATGGTAGCTCGGATGAACTCCGAAAAGGAAGAGCGCAGGTACCAGGTAGGAGAAGCCTGGCAGGCAGGAGAAGTGCTGAAATTTCAATGGCAGAGGAAGCAAGCAGATAAAGCACAGGAAAACAGAAATCCAGGTAGAAACAAACAGGACAGGTGAACCTGAAGAGAAAATAAATAGGCTCACAGCAAGGGGCCAGGTAAAAGCACAGGTAGGAAGGATTGGAGTGGTTCTTGAAATATTGAAAATTGAAGCAATAAGCTGTAGTATTGAAGCTACAAGGACAGAGGACAATTAAGGGAATAGTCAAGCAAGTGAACCAGCGACAGAAGCCGCTAGTTCAGGATCAAGACCCCGTGGTAGGGGAGGTAGTTACCAGATGCCTACCCTCCCAAGACCTGGGCCCTGTCCCCGGGCTCCAGGCACCACCCTCCCTGCCCCACCCTTTTCACCCCAATTCACCCTTTCCACCCCATCCTCAAATCCCCTTTCCTTTGAATGGTGTGAGACGTAACATGAATGAATGGGGATTGTTGACCAAGATTGTACAAAGAGATGCGTGTGCATGAATTTATGCTGTAATGTATGTGGTTAGTGACAAGTTGGTCGGATAGGCGTTGTACACGACTCACTCAGGTCATTGTGCTGTGAATTTTACGACTGTTAACAACACTGGGTGTGCGCAGTGGTTTGAAATGCGAGCCGGTACGAAGTGTCAGTCACGTGGTATGAAGAATGTATAAGGGAACGAATGATTCGAAATATGTTGCATCAGTGGGCATGGGAGTGATGGTTGAGGGTATATAATCACGCAACGTCTGAAAGACCCACTGGTATATGATTATGAATGAATGAATGAATGTATATGTGGATATTAAAACTTGTATAGAAGCATGAAAGTGCGCACCGAATCAAAAACGGCATGACGTCATCACGTTGAATTGCTTGCGTCAGGCTGATTGGCGATCTCATATTTGAATTTAAATCGAATTTTTGTCATTGACGTGTGTATTTGTGTTCATTGTGCCATGGGAATGATGTGTGGATGGGGTGTGTGATGCCTCTCGGAGATGCGACGGGGCAGAGGCACGAGGGAGCGTCGAAGCAGTTGGCTTGATGAGATGGCTGCGTTGCGGACAGTCAAATGTCGGAGGCTGAGGTTTTTGGTCATGTGACATGTGGGGGCTGAGTTGGAGGGATGCGTTGAGTGAGCACAGGTGCAGAAGGTGTGCACCAGGTAGAGATGGTGCTGCATGGTCGAGCACGCCTCCCAAGAAAGGCTGTGAGGTTTTGAGGTGAGAGCAAGTGTTCCGCATTTCAATTATAGATCATTAGAGGTGGCTTGTGTTAGCAGGAATTCCTGGGCAGATTGTTGAGCGGTCATCAAATTAATCTCGAGCACTGTATTGTGATAATTAATTAATAAGTTTTATTAAGTGAAGTCGGTTCGACCTCTCCATTACATTGGGATAAGAACAACAAGGAGATATGATAGGGTTTCCGTTAAAACTCGCCACATCTGTTGGTCGAGTGTGGATTGACTGTCCAAGGGAGGTTGATGAATCGTAAATTGTATTAATTGATATACAGACTTGGCATTTAATATGGAATATTTTTTTTGTGGGGGTGAACTTACTTTTCAAGATGTCTTACAACCAAAAGTTCATTGGAATTATGTTGAAATTATTCTAGATTTTGTTAATGTGACCTTTAAAAGAAACAAAAACCACATTTGACATTTCGAAACAAATAAATTGATCCTTGAAAGTGATGTAAACTGATATCGAACTCAATTCACGGACAGTACTGTGTTAAACTTCTGTACGTTTTCCAGAAGTATCTCTCTATTTTGCACATTAGCTAAAAAAAATTTTAACAAAAACAAAAGTTAAATTATGACTGGGATTACGGACAGTAAAATTATAGTTCAGTACTTCGTGTAACCCCCATGAGCATTCAGGAGAGCACGTACACGTTGAGGCATGCTGTTCACGAGATTTGCCAAGGATTGGACAGGAATCGCTTGCCTTGCAGTGACAATAGCCTGCTGCAATTCACGTGCAGAGGTCGGCTGCTGGTCCAAGTGGTCGATTTGACGCGTTAATTCTGCCCACAAGTTCTCTATCGGATTTATATCCGGCAGGCCACTCCATATGCTCTACACCACAGTCAGCAAGAAAGTGTTGGATCATGCGAGCACGATGAGGCCGTGCATTGTCATCTTGGAAGACAAAGTTTCCTCGAAAGGCTGCATGAGCAAATGGAATCAATGTTTCTTCCAGAAAGGCCCTGTACTTGAACTGGTTCAGGTTTCCATTCAGAACAACCAGGTCAGTTTTGCCCCCTGCATGAAAAGCAGCTGAAACGGTCACCCCACCACCTCCAGCTTGGACTCTTGGCACTATACAATCTTTGTTGTAGGCTTCATGCACTTGTCTGCACACTCGGACGCGGCCATCTTGACGATAGACCAGAAATCTAGACTCGTCACTGAAGATCACGTGATTCCAGTGTCCTGGCTGCCATTGACGGTGCTCTCTGGCCCACTGCAATCGGCGCTGGTGGTGTTGTCTGGTCAGGCGTGGCTTTCTCAGGGGACGCCTGGCACGATAGCCTGCTTGAAATAGTCGTTGGTTGACTAGCCTTCTGGATACAGGCACATTTGTCAGTTGCTGCCACTCAGCCCTAAGCCGATTAGCTGACTTGGTACGGCCATTGCGGACTAACCAGAGCAGCTGGCGATCATCCCTCCTTGTGGTTCTGCGGGGACGTCCTGGCCTCGGTATTGGAGTAGGGACACCCCTCTGAACATTTTGTTTCAGGATCTTTGACACCTGACCTTCAGTGATGCCATACTGCCGAGCAATAGCACGCTGTTTCATGCCGTAATTTCGTAAAGCCACCACTCCATGACAAACAGCATTGTCGAGTTGACGGACCATCTCCAGAGGAAGCGGCAATAACTTTTGGAGACGTGCAGCAGTTGTTTTCCACTAATACAGAATGCAACAACCCTTGTATACCCGACTGTGAAGCCAATCATCAAATGCACCTGTCCGTACATTTTGCCACGCCTCCTGTGATATAAACCTGTTGTTGACTTCTTGCTGCGACAGACAATCAGTGTCATGGTTCTTTTAACAAATAAATCACCAAAGTGTAAAAGAAACTCACCAGATTGATATACTGAGTTAAGAAAGTAAACCCCAGTCAAGAAGAAAAAAAAATTCCATATTAAATGCCAAGTCTGTAATTGGATTGTGTTTCGGGTCAAGTGTCGGACATTGCTTCAATAATAGAAAAGAAAAATAAATAATAATAATAGAACTGGGCGACTTGATGCAAAGTTTAAAGAGAATATTGATTTCTGCAATTTGTTGTTGTTGTTGTTGATGTTTGTTGGTTGCTCCGGGGGACTCAGGAAAATAAACAGATTTCCGGTGTCAACCGGAAAGCTTCTGTTACAGTATGCTTTGAATTTAATTTTAATCCTGCACTCCATACAAAGCGCTAAGTACAGTGTGCAGTGGAGCTTCTCATCTGTACCGATGTTTATCATTGAGCTCTAGGTTATTCATGTTAAATGGATGACATTTGCAATGGAGGGTGCAGGGAGATGCAAGAAGCGTGGTGTGGTTATGTTTATGGGTACGTAATACATCTCGGAGATGCCGTGTTTTCGTGCACCTGACAATGGCTTTATGGTTGCGAATAAGTGTCATGCGCGCCATGAAGATTGCAATGAGCATGCGACAATACAGAATGATTAACATACCGATACTGTACAGATGGGAGAACCATGCTTGCCGGGTTAGGCTACGTAGCGGCCGGTACTTGAAGTAATTAATACAGGAAATATTGCAGAGTGCGTGGAGAAACGTGGGGGGTGCGGCAGCGTAGACGCGGAGTCGCCCTCCGGAGCCGTTGTTCAACCGGCGTGGATGCGTATGTACTATGTGAATAAGGCTGCAGGAACGTATGTACCGAGGTGCTTTGTGGAGTAGGCATGCTTGTGAAAGGACATGGCTTGGAGAGGGTGTGTGCCCAGGTGTATTGTGGGATATCAGAACTTGCCGATTATGGAGGTGTGCACCAAGTAGAGATCGGGCTGCATGGTGGAGCATGCCCCCCCAAGAAGGGCTGTGAAATGAGGACGGGTGAGCTCGGGTGCACCTGCGGTGGTTGGAAGGTGGTTTGAAGGTGATTTGGTGTGAAGTTGGGATGTGTTGCTAGGGGTCTGGGTGGCTGCACTGTCGGTGTAGTTGAGGGGTGGGTGGCACCTCGTGTGGTTGAAGGTTGCAGTTGCGTGGAATGCAATAAACATGCCCAACTTTTGGCTTTGTGAGGCTCCAGATAGAGGTTGGCATATAGATACTGTAGATTAGATTGCGCCTGTCTGGAAAAGTGGTGTCCTTTGAAAGTGAGTTCGAGTTTGGTTGGGTTCTGGGGCTTGTGGTTCGCCTCTGTTGTCTGTCTGTATGTCTGTGAGCAGGACGTCTCAGGAAGGTGTAGACGGATTTGTACGCAATTTTGCAGGGTTAGGCATTGTGTGATGGCTGGTTACATCATTTGCAATTTTGGGTCAGAGGTTAAGGATCAGATATTCTGCTGTTGCGATAATTTGCGAACTAGGGATGAGATACTGACCAAATTGGGTATGATGGAATGATGTTATGTGAATCCTCTGTCCAGTGTATGATGTCATGTGAAAAGACGTGTCTGTCTGTCTGTCTGATTGTAAGTCTGTGGTGCGATTCCATGGAGGGCCAATTGAGTGCACAGGTGCTGAAGTGATTTAACATCGGAATGCATCTCTCGGAGGACCACCAGCTGTTCCAGGGAGGTAAGGTGTGAAATATAGCGACGTCATCTTCGCTGGAAATGTGGTTGAGAATGGGATGGCAGTGAGGAAGGAATCGTTGTTGTGGTACCGTGTACAATGTCATTGTAGAAGAACGTCGGGTGGCGAGTGCGGACATGTTAATTGGCCAGGATGTTGCGGAACTCTGTTTTATGTTGTGGCCTCGTTGTTGACAACATCATTGCCCCATTGGCAACAGAGGGTATCTCTAGACACACCAACAGAGGAAGGAGTAAAACAGGACACCTGCACTCAGACAGTGAGAATTGACGAGATTGAGTCACAGTGGGTGAGAATATTGACCAGACCGTAAGACATATGAGACCTATGTTTATTTTCAATAAACAGACCAGGTTATTTTTTTATTATTTTTTTATTTACGAAAACTAAATAAATAACAGGGGGAGGTTAATGGTGGTTTGTTGGTGGTAATTCTAGTTGAAATTCTAGTTGAAATAATTTAAATGGGATATTGGGATATTGGGATATTGGGATTCATAGTAGATATTGGGCAACTATTGGGATATTGGGATTCATAAAATAGATATTAGGCAACTATTGGGCCAGAGGCTGAAACAGGTGCAGGAACAGGTGCATGTGATGCTGAGAGATGAATTAGAGAAAATTGGATTGAATTTAAATTGAAATGAAACTTGAAAAAGTGTTGAAAAAGTGGATTCGGAAAATTGGTTTGTTGAGAATAACCATTCAATGAATGGTTTCGGTTGGATGCAACAATTTTGTGCAAATTGATTGATCCAAGAGATTATGCCCGAACCAATAGAAGCATGGCTATCCACACCATCCAACCGAGACCAGGTGCTCGTGAAGCACTTCACCCGCAAGAACGCCCTGGAACGACGGTGGACGGGACCATTCCAGGTATTGCTGACTACACCAACCACTGTCTTTTGCGAGGGTAAGCCCTCCTGGATCCACACCACGCACTGTAAGTTGGCTATCCAAGCACCAGACACTACACCACAGTAATGATGTTTTTGGCCACAGGCATAATGCTCCTGATAACCATAGAAACATGCACCAGCATTGACGGATCATCCATTAGTACCGCCAAAAGGGGGGAAGGCAGGAAAAATTGCTGCCACCACAACTCAGCATAGCGCTGCACCAGGAAATATCTCTACCATGTTTTCGTGAAAGATCCAGATGGGGCCATGATAGTGTATGGAGAACCGTCATTTGGGAAGCGTCGTTAAATGGCAGTAGGTTTAGACAGGTATTGAAAAGGTCCGTGCAATATCATTTTGGGGGGTAACCACGCTTCCGGTGGAGGAGCAGCCGGGATACAAATGGGGGTCGCCCAATTTAAGGATACGGACGTGCACACACCTGGAACAAGGCATGTTCCTGGAGCTTAGGTGTAAAGGTTAGTTGAAAGGGGGAATGACAGATGGCCCATTGAAAGCAAACTCCGAAATAATACTCAAACCATAACCCGGGATAAAGCTCAAGTGAGAAACGTGGAGAGCACATTGGAAATTAGCAAGAGAGGTGGCGGCCATCCTGGATAGGACTCAGTGCTGGTCATGCATGCAGTTTCCCCAAGCAGGCACCACGGGAATACAAATGATAGTGCTACCCCTGTCCCTGAACGATCCTTGCTCACAACCTATCGATTCCCCATGTTTAGTCACCACTCTGGAAAGAGGGGGTTTAGTGATGACAAGAGTTGTAACCGGCAGTTTAATTATCGCCCTTCAATGATTGCCCATGTGGCCGAGAGGCCTGCCCCGCCTGGGTCAAACCACAGAAAGGAATGGTCTGCCTCCAGGGCTCCAGCCACTTGCTTATGGGGGAATCAGAAGGTGCCTACACTCTCCCCGGGAAGTTGAAAAAGGGAAGCACCGGGACTATTTTACCAAATAATTGGGGTGGTGATCTGGGGAGCACTAATGAAGGTTTTAGTCCTATGTGTGAGAAAGTATTTTTCAGCATGGACGACGAAGAAAACGCCGACGACAACCATGATCGTGACCGTCGACCTGAACGTGCCCCTGGGCGATGCTGATGTGTTCGTTGCTTCTGAAGATTGTGCTGATTTTTTATTATTAATTCTGTGATTTCCTTTGTTACGTTGATGTGATTAATCGGAAACAAAACCCGAATCGCGGCACTAAAAATAGAAGATGAATTAGTACACATGCGAACCATGGTAATGCAGAATCGGGTAGCTTTAGATATGTTATTGGCAGAAAAGGGAGGATATGGCTTTGGGGGTCTATGACTCCTGGCATGGCACCAATGACCATGCCAATCCTGAGTGGGATTCCTTTGAATTTAGTAGTAAAGGTTCCTTTAAGAGCTATTATGCAAGCAGTGAGGACGGAATGACGAACAAATGTCCGGGAGTACCACCATTTGTCACAAACATTTTCGGGTTACCCCCTCAATGCAAGGCACCCGACACCACGGATACGGATACTGATTCAGACAATGAGGGTAAGGAGTTTTGTGATAATGGATATGCCACCCTCTCTCCCGCAGAACAATCATATGTGCGAGGCTTGATGGCATTGGACGTCGATTGTTTGCCTTGATTCGCGAGGAACGCGCCTGCATAAGGAGTGCCCACCAACAGGCCGGCAACTGGGTTGCACCTACACTGCAGGAAGGGTGGACTCGGAACCCGACCGGGCATCAGCCATCTCTGAACCAGGCGCCTTCATCGCGAATTACGGTCAACAATATGCGTTGGATGTTGGACAGCCGCAGTACCAGGGGTCGGTACCCCTCCCGGAGTATGCGCAGTGCATTGAGCACAAGGCATGCCTGGGAGGGCCCCGACCTGCTGGGTATTTAGTTCATGCATTGTCTCTTACGATACGTTGTCTCGTAGAGACGAAAGGGAGGAATTGTCGGGCATAACGTTTTTTAGACCATATACCCCATGTGACTCAGGTCACATGGCATGTTGACTGCTGTATATATTAAATAATGTGGATAACTCTTGCTCGCTTTAAACCAGCCTTGAGTAGATTACCGGTTGGGACATGCAACTCCATGTTTGGAGTTTTGGCGGATGTGTGTAAAATGTTTGGCGGATGTGTGACCGCAGGCCATGGCACGAAGGCTCCTGACCACATTGTTTACTGCATTTAATAAGATTGCTTGCTTCTTCACTGTATTGGAATTAAGCCTGTTATATATCTCACATAGTTTCATTGTATTTTGCTGTCCAACTGGGACAAAGAATGTAACCGAATTAATGTTTGCCTTAACAGCTAAATTCATTTATGCCTTTTGCATTAGAAATGCTGATGATTACTCTTGCAAAGTTCATGCTTTGGTCAAACTTCCCTTGGAGATAACTTTTACAATCCCTGTCCTTGTAAGAGCCAGGGCCTGGTAAACATCTGCCAAGGGGAGATAAGAACTTAAAGAATGTTGCAATAACAGTCTTCCCCTTCCCCTATACTATTCCCTGGCACAGCACTTCAAGAGGATAGGACAAGGGTTGTGTTTGAAATTGCTTAGCTTGCAGAAATTAGCGGTGATTGCTATCTCACTTTGGCTGTATATAAGACACGTCTGTTGCTGAGTTTCTTTAGTGTGGCTCGGACTTGCATTGGTTTACGTGATAAAGCTCTGCATTTCGGTCACGCTCCACAATTGTGTTTGGTTGATTCTTATTAAACTACTGTTGCTTCAACTTGCCTCTTCTTTCCTATGAAGTGAAGACCCACACGTGTAGTAGCAAAGTAGTGCTTGGAGGGGTGCGTAAGTGTGTGGCATGGCTGGGTGTGTGGCTTAATTGGTATGTATGGTTAAATGAGCACTCCGCCACTGGTAGTCTGTCGGCCAGGTGAGGCCGCAGGTAGGCTCTGGAAGCCAGGTATAGGTCAGTAGAGTTCAGCGGGGCCCGAGGCTCTGAGAGAAGGACCCGGGTAGCCCAATGCCAGAGGGGGCATTAGTGGGGTGAGAGCGCCAGGAGGGCCTTCCCCAGGTTAGGGTAGTGTGAGGAGCGAGGCAAGCTCGGGTGGCGACGTCAGTGGCGGAGGTGCGCAGGTAGGTAGACCTGTTGGTAGAGCCACACGACCCAGCCCCGAAATGGTGCGAGGGCACAGAGAGAAAAAATGGGGGAGTGAGACCCCAAATTGGGAGAGCACCACAGCATGGTCAATGGGAATTGGTTTTTTGAACCACATAGTGTAAAATGGCCAATGGATTTGCAGGGCAAGACACCGGGTAGTTTAAAGAGTTAATGTAATTTAGAAGGAAAGTTAGGAGAAAATCTCTTCACACCATCCACATCCACTCACCGAGGTGATAGGACTTCACACCAGATTTTGCAAATGCTTGGATTGTAAAGACGCATCATGACGAAGTTTTACATTGTGTGTTTATTCCATCCCTTCCTTCTTGGGAGGGTTTGGGTGATGAATTTGGTTTAGGGGGGATAGAAAGGACAAAACGTAGAGACGAATTTGTAAAAGTGTAAATATGGGGAATGGCAAGGGTGGAGTAGATTGACATGGGGGGTTACAAACGGCTAGGGATGGGCTTTCTCCGCTCGCTCGCCCGTGCTCCTCATGACGCATTACCTTGTGATGACGTGTACCCTTGCACCCTTGCCCCCCGCTAATCTCTGCTTTGTCTTCCTCCCCACTCATGGACCTATGGTCTTTTGTCGAGGGGAGTGTGCAGGTGCCCTGAGCGGTGAGGCCACACTCTTGCTGCCTGCACCCTGCTGCCTGCCTGCTGCCTGCACTGATACACCATATGGACCACACATTCTGTGGCCTGGCACCTTTGCTGGAGCAGATCATTGCTGCCAGCGGTATCTGGCTTGCGGACCACTGTTCTTTAGTGGCACACATGCCATGCAGGCGGACCACCTACGCTGGCCCTGCTGGCCAAATAAAAAAAAGTGGACACGGGTTGTGCCCTTTTTATTAATTAACCTTTGGTGTGCCCAGACAACAAAGATGGTAAACTTTTACGATGGCACACCGAAGAAGAAGTTGCAGCCAAGATCCATCGGCCCAGCAGTCAAGACAAGGACAAGGCATCATTTATGATTGTTAAAATGTTTTTGGTGCATTTTATTATGGTGCATTTTGTGTGCATATGGGTGTATGGTGTATTGGTGCAGTGCATGGCAATGGTGTTTCCTGTTTTCAAAAGTTCTTCTTTTTCCCACAAAAGACAGGTCCTGGGTTGTAATTTTGTAAATAATAAGTAGCAGTCTTGTAAATAACATGCTCCCCACCAGCTGTATGTGTAGTTTGCGAATAATTCCATAATTCGGTTAATTGTGGGCGTAAGTCAGTTAGGTCGGACACAACGCAGCAGGTGGGACATATCTAGTGTTAAAACTGTCGCATTCCGGGTAGTAGGTTAAAAGTAGAGGGTAACCACACCTAAGTGTCACACTAATGTTAAAGAGTAGTCCTGACCCAGGTATTGGTTCGGCTTGGGTCGAGCCTGGCAAAAGGAGGGGTGCAGTGTTGCGGTTTTGAGAACCCACACAGATAACATCATTAAAGGTTAAAGGTTGCACCCCATAGATAGGCCATATGCAACACGTAGGTCACCTTAGGACGTCAGTTATTTCATAATATGTGTTTAGATAAGGCCATGTCCAATAGTTGCATCTGCGTTGTGCCAAACAAATAAGAGTAGGCCCCTTTCATTCATTTTGGCAGCCTCCCTTCATCGACACCATTAAGCGCTCTCCAGTCTGCACCCCATGGCCCCTCCCAGTTGTTACGCTCCTTGGCCAGCACCCTTCGCTGCCCGTGGGCTCACTCAATCCAGCCTAATTGCGACAAGGTAAAGCCCGAAAAAGGGGGCGGAGCGCAAGGGAGGAGGTGCGGCCATGTCACGCAGCCTCAATGCGGAGCCGGTAAGCCGTCACCAGCCAACCAGGGCTGAGGGGAGATCGCCTGACTGGGCGTGGTTGGGGCTTCCGAGAGCGTTCGCTGGCTTGGTGGATAAAAAGTGCGCACGCAAAGCCCTCGAGAGGACTTGAAGGACTTGAAGGACTTATGAGAAGGACTTATGCAGCAGCGCTCAGTACAAAGGACTCGAGAGTATATGCGCTTTTCTAAGAGAGGTCTGAGGGGGCGAGCACGTTGTTGAAAGGACTCGTGCCAAGAGAAAGTGGAGAGGAGATGGTAAAAGGACTCGTTGCAGTGCGCGCTAAAGAATGGCATGACAATGACTTATTGCAAGAACTCGCGTTATGAGCCTTGATTGAGGCGGCTGCTTTGGAAGGACGTATGTGAAAAGCGCTTCGTATAACCGCCAGTTTACCGACCTTCCCCTGTATAATTGTCCGCTCACGCGCTACGCTATGTGGAGAGCTGTCTGCCGTCCACCATCATCGCCTGGTACGGGTCGAGGACCGTAGCCGGACCAGAGCCTGAACGCCATCACCGCACCTTCCACCCTACCTTCGTCATCCCCATGTGAGTGAATCTGAGAGTGATCGGGCCCGTGTCCAGGGAATAGAATAAGACTGTTATTAAGGCTGCCCTGTGTACTTTTTCTTCCTCTTCTTCCCTGTACATTCTTCCTTTTTCTTCCTCTTCTTATTAAATGTACAAAGTGTAATAAATTACTTGTTCTTCCTGGTTTCTTCCTAATCCGATCATCCTAGTCTTTTCTCAATTGGGTAAGCGTGGCACGATCCCAACCGCTATAATCGGTTTAGTCATTGTTAACAGCTCGGATAGCGGATCGCTATCCGCTCGGCATTTCCACCTGATATCCATGATTCGGGCGGGAGTTATTCCCTCGTTTCCGGTCAACGTTAGTACTTAGGTAATAGCGAATCCCTAGTCCTAAAAACCCTACCTAACACTGCCCGGGAAGGACGTTATAACTTATAGGATCGCGTCGGCCAGATAAAAGACAAGGGGATTAATCCCCCCTTGGTAAGGGGAAGGCTGACGTCGGAGATCCGCAACAATATATATCTATATACATATATATATATCTGTGCAGTATCTGTCCTGTCCTGTGTTGTGTTGTCCTGTGTTGTCTTGTCACTGAACTACTTTCTCAAACTTTTGTGAAATCGTACCAAAGTTCTGGTATGCACATATCTCTCCCATCGGTATGTCCTAAGGTTATTGTTTTTGAAAAATTTACCTTTTTTTTTTTTTTTGTTTGGAATTATTTTTTTTCAACTTCAATTGTTTATAAAATGTGATATCACGTATATTACAAATACATTTGTGCAAAATAATTGTTTGAATTATGATTGGTTTAAACCATGACAAAACGGCAACTCGGGTACAGTCATTTATCTATATATCTACACATCTGTGAGGTGTCTGTGTTGTCACTTAACGACTCCCTCAAACTTTTGTTTCCGTGGTTGTGAAGTGTTTTAAATAACGTTGTGGTGGTTTTGAATCACGTGGTGGTGAGGTATTTTGAATTATGTGGTGGTGAGGTGTTTTTAAATGACGTGGTGGTGAGGTGTTTTTAAATGACGTGGTGGTGAGGTGTTTTTAAATCACATGGTGGTGAGGTGTTTTGAATTACGTGGTGGTGAGGTGTTTTTAATTATGTGGTGGTGAGGTGTTTTGAATTAGTTGGTGATGGTGTTTTTAATTACGTGGTGGTGAGGTGTTTTTCATTTCATGGCTGTGAGGTGTTTTTATTATGTGTTTTATGGCTGTGAGGTGTTTTCAAATTCGTGCTGGTGAGGTGTTTTTATTACGTGTTTTATGGCTGTGAGGTGTTTTCAATTTCGTGGTGGTGAGGTGTTTTTATTACGGGTTTTATGGCTGTGAGGTGTTTTAAATTACTCCGTGGTGAGGTGTTTTGAATTACGTGGTGGTGAGGTGTAATCGTCCCAAACTTCCAGTCTTCACCTATCCCTCCCCTATGTATGTGCTGAGGGGTTCTTTCTTGAAAAAAAAAAACATTCAACCTAAATTGCCTATAAAAATGTAATATGACAAACACGACAAATACATTTGTGCAAAATAATTGTTTGTATTATGATTGGTGTAAATCATGACAACACAGCAACTCAGGTAGTCATTAACCTCAGCTAAAATAAGCCCGTTCCTCTGTAACGACGCTAGCATATATATATATATATATATATATATATATATATATATATATATATATATATATATATATATATATATATATATATATATATATATATATATATCTGTGCAGCGTCTGTCCTGTGTTGTCCTGTGTTGTGTTGTCTTGTCACTGAACTACTTTCTCAAACTTTTGTGAAATCGTACCAAACTTCTGTTATGCACATATCTCTCCCGTCGGTATGTCCTAAGGGTATTTCGTTTGAAAAAAAAATCCAATTTTTTTAAATTATTTTTTTCTGATTTTTTGGGGGAATTTTTTTTTCCAACTTCAATTGTTTATGAAAAGTAATATCACGTATATTACAAATACATTTGTGCAAAATAATTGTTTGAATTATGATTGGTTTAAACCATGACAAAACGGCAACTCAGGTAGTCATTTATCTATGTATCTACATATCTGGGCAGTGTCTGTGTTGTCACTTAACGACTCCCTCAAACTTTTGTTTCCATGGTTCTGAAGTGTTTTTAATAACGTGGTGGTGAGGTATTTTGAATTATGTGGTGGTGATGTGTTTTTATTACGTGTTTTATGGCTGTGAGGTGTTTTCAAATTCGTGGTGGTGAGGTGTTTTCAATTTTGTGGCTGTGAGATGTTTTTATTACGTGTTTTATGGCTGTGAGGTGTTTTCAATTTCGTGGCTTTGAGGTGTTTTCAATTTCGTGGTGGTGAGGTGTTTTCAATTTTGTGGCTGTAAGGTGTTTTTATCACATGTTTTATGGCTGTGAGGTTGTTTTCAATTTTGTGGTGGTGAGGTGTTTTTAATTTCATGGCTGTGAGGTGTTTTTATTACTTGTTTTATGGCTGTGAGGTGTTTTCAATTTCGTGGCTTTGAGGTGTTTTCAATTTCGTGGTGGTGAGGTGTTTTTAATTTCATGGCTGTGAGGTGTTTTTATCACATGTTTTATGGCTGTGAGGTTGTTTTCAATTTTGTGGTGGTGAGGTGTTTTTAATTTCATGGCTGTGAGGTGTTTTTATTACTTCTTTTATGGCTGTGAGGTGTTTTCAATTTCGTGGTGGTGAAGTGTTTTCAATTTCCTGGCTGTGAAGTGTTTTTATTATGTGTTTTATGGCTGTGAGGTGTTTTCAATTTCGTGATGGTGAAGTGTTTTCATTTTCCTGGCTGTGAGGTGTTTTTATTATGTGTTTTATGGTTGTGAGGTGTTTTCAATTTTGTGGTGGTGAAGTGTTTTCAATTTCGTGGTGGTGAGGTGTTTTCAATTTCGTGGTGGTGAGGTGTTTTCAATTTCGTGGTGGTGAAGTGTTTTTAATTTCGTGGCTGTGAGGTGTTTTTATTACGTGTTTTATGGCTGTGAGGTTTTTTTAATTTCGTGGTGGTGAGGTGTTTTTAATTTCGTGGTGGTGAGGTGTTTTCAATTTCGTGGTGGTGAGGTGTTTTTAATTTCGTGGCTGTGAGGTGTTTTTATTACGTGTTTTATGGCTGTGAGGTGTTTTTAATTTTGTGGTGGTGAGGTGTTTTTAATTTCGTGGTGGTGAGGTGTTTTTAATTTCGTGGCTGTGAGGTGTTTTTATTATGTGTTTTTATGGCTGTGAGGTGTTTTTAATTTCGTGGTGGTGAGGTGTTTTTAATTTCGTGGCTGTGAGGTGTTTTTATTACGTGTTTTATGGCTGTGGGGTGATTTAAATTTCGTGGTTGTGAGGTGTTTTTAATCTCGTGACTGTGAGGTAAAGTATATATCTACATGCATTGTGGTTAAAACTAAGCCTGGTGTTGGCTTAGCGGTTAGGGTGCCGGCTTGGGATCCTAGGATCCTGGGTTCGAATCCCGGTCGATGGTTGAATTAACGCCAGGGGGGTTAACTCAGCCTTTAACTACCTTCCGAGGTCGGCAAATTGAGTACCAGCTTGCTGGGATGAATGATCCCGGTGTGTACCCCGGCTTAGAATAGGTACACCGTATCCCTGAGCATCGTAAGAGGCGACTAAGGGTTGGCACCAGGAAGGGCATCCGGCCATAAAAACATTGCCTCAAACAGGGAACCATGATTGTCATGGGGCCCGCAAGACTAACCCCTGCTCAAGCGGGGAAAATGGCCTGAAAACGACAATTCATTCATTCATTCATATTGTGGTTAAAACATACCTGTACCTTTTTAACCACATGAGGCATGCAACTGAAATACTTTATTAATAAATTAATATCAAACGCGTATTTGTTCTGCTTGATAAAGAACGCGCGGTATTTATAAAACCACGTTGATGCCGCTCATTGACATTTTTTTAATGTTGCTTTGAAAATGCCTCAAATGAGTGGAAGAGGAAAGCGAGTTCTCTCCCGCAGTACATCAAACACCCAATGCAAACATGTACCTCGAGCTGAGGAAACCGAGGCTGACCATGCATCCCGACTGCAACGACAGCGTCCTCACAATAGAAAAGGTATGCAGAGAGCTCGAGCTGAGGAAACCGAGGATGACCATGCATCCCGACTGCAACGACAGCGTCCTCACAATAGAAAAGGTATGCAGAGAGCTCGAGCTGAGGAAACCGAGGCTGACCATGCATCCCGACTGCAACGACAGCGTCCTCACAATAGAAAAGGTATGCAGAGAGCTCGAGCTGAGGAAACCGAGGATGACCATGCTTCCCGACTGCAACGACAGCGTCCTCACAATAGAAAAGGTATGCAGAGAGCTCGAGCTGAGGAAACCGAAGATGACCATGCTTCCCGACTGCAACGACAGCGTCCTCACAATAGAAAAGGTATGCAGAGAGCTCGAGCTGAGGAAACCGAGGATGACCATGCTTCCCGACTGCAACGACAGCGTCCTCACGATAGAAAGTGTAAGCAGAGAGCTCGAGCTGAGGAAACCGAGGATGACCATGCTTCCCGACTGTAACGACAGCGTCCTCACAATAGAAAAGGTATGCAGAGAGCTCGAGCTGAGGAAACCGAGGATGAGCACCAGTGTAGGCTTCAGTATGACCAGCAGCAACATAAAAAAAACAAGATGTAATGAAGCAAACAATCTTGCAAGGAATGCACAAGGTGTGCTCCTTGGTACCCAACAAGTTGGGGAAAATAACATTGGTGCACTTATCAAGCCTGATGGTGCCGCAACAGGTGAATGTGGCCATTGTCATGCTTTGCATTGGAAACGTGAAACAAAATCCATGTGCTGTGGTGGAGGGAAAATAAAACTGGAATCATTTTCATACCCACCTGATAGATTAATTCAGCTATGGGAAGGAACAACCCCAGAGGCCCGACTCTTTCGGGAATTTTCCCGGCAACTGAACAATGCTCTTGCCTTAACATCACTAAAGGTCAACCAATCACCACCAACAAGAACCTGCTGGAATCCAAGTGTCATCATCCAGGGCAAGATGTATCACTTTGTTGGACCCCTTCAAGCGAATGCAGGTATAATATCAATATTACCAGGTGCCTTCTGATGACTCCAGCATTCCTCTCCTCCCCCACCCCTCCCCTTATCAGGATATCATGATGACTCAATGTTGCATATAATTATATTTGTTTCACTAAATAAACAGCATCATACACGATTCTTCTTAGAAGTGGATTTAAGTCGAAGCATATACATAATCTCGAAATTGAAAAAGTATAGAAATAACAAGTAGAACATTGTGAATAATTCACAAGAAAAACTTTATTCACTTTATTTACATTTAACTTATATCTGTATATATTTCTTCACCATACAGGCGAGACACCTCGCTTTGCACAAATTTATGTGCATGACCCTCAACAAGACAAAGAGGAGGCCTCCATTCACCTGGGTAACATTCAACTTCCCACAACCACAAGCACTCATCAACAAAATATGCTGTTGACTCTGCTGCAAGACTTACAAACAGAACTTCATAAATGCAACCCTTATATACATGATTTCAAGCAGGTATGTGAAATCCCTTCAACAGAAATTGGTCAGGCTCGATTTGTAATCAATGAAAACAGTCAGCCCCAAGGTGAACATGTGCGACATCACAATCGAAGTTTCAAGGAGGTATCAGTTTTAATGGGTGATGAACCTGGTCGGCATGACTTGATACTGCAGCTGAGAGGTGGTGGATTGCAAACAATATCTGAAACACATCGTTCGGCAGACCCTCCTCACTTTGTTCTTCTTTTCACTGGTGGTACAGATGGCTGGCACCTTGGTTTAAACCACGTCAACCCACAAACAGGGCAAACTATGAACAAGCACATAGTTGCAAGAGAGTTCTATGCATACCATATCCAGCAGAGATTGAACCAATCATATGCACTGTTCAGATCAAGACGTCTTTTCCAAGAATACTGTTGCACGGCATTTGCAACAGCAGAAAACCAACGTCTCTACTACCTACAGAACAACCATAAAGCACTACGTGTTGAGCTGTACAACAACCTTTGTGATATGGTCCATGCTCATGACATTGCTGGTACTCCTGGAAATCCTGTCATTGGCAAAAGTGTCATCTTCCCACCATCTTTTGCTGGAGGGCCACGACACATGCACCATCGGCTTCAAGATGCGATGGCCATCACAAGAAAGAATCACAAACCTGATCTGTTTATAACATTTACATGTAATCCTAACTGGCAAGAAATCAAGAATGTTCTTCTCCTTGGACAAAATGCTTCAGACAGGCCAGACATTGTGGCAAGAGTCTTCAAGAAGAAGCTTAGGGAGTACCTTGATGAGATTTGAAAAAAAGGACACCATCTTTGGGAAAGCCGTTGCACACCTATATGTCGTGGAATTTCAGAAGAGAGGATTACCACATGCTCACATTCTTATTATTCTTGAGCAAGCTAACAGACTGCGCTCCGCTGATGATGTGGACAGTTTAGTTTGTGCAGAACTACCTTCTGATCCGACAACATTTGAGGAGGGTTCCTTACAACGTGTTCAAACACAACGCCTCCAGCACATTATCTTGCAGTGCATGGTACATTGGTACATGGACCTTGTGGACCAGAGAAGCCAAATTCCCCTTGCATGAAAAATGGGGTGTGTGACAAGGGTTATCCCAAAGCATTCTCTAATGTTACAAAATGGGATGACAACCATACCTACCCCACATATCGTCGCTGCTCTTCACGGCAAGGTGGTCGCCAAATCATACACAATCGCCGCACTGTGGACAACAGCTGGATTATCCCATATAATCCATACTCCAGCATCAGATATAAGGCTCACATAAATTGTGAAGTATGCTGCTCGGCCCTTGCAGCAAAATATCTATTAAAGTATGTTCACAAGGGCAATGACAGAGCTATGGTGCAGGTGCAATGTGCTGAGGCAGATCGAGAAACTACTGCAAGCTCACGGAATGAAATAAAAGAGTATCAAGATTTACGTTCCCTTGGCTCTATGGAGGCATGCTGGCGTCTTTTCTGTTTCAATATTAGTGAGCGCCATCCAGCTGTGTATGCCTTACGTGTACACCTTCTTGTCCACCAAATGGTCTACTTTGAAGAGGGTCATGAGCGTCAATAGTAGGTGATAAATGTTGCTTCTGGGACACCTCCGTTTAACATGGGAAATCCCTATCTAATGTCATTTACCCCCCTGTCTTTTTCAAAAATCATAAACACCTCTATTTCTCCCTCTATGAACCTATAATCCTTCTCACCTTATGAACCTATAATCCTTCTCGCCTTATGAACCTATAATCCTTCTCACCTTATGAACCTATAATCCTTCTCACCTTATGAACCTATGATTTTCTTCCTTTATGAACCTATAAATCCTTCTAGCCTTATGAACCTATGATCCTTCTCACTTACATGTAATTTTTACCCTATTCCCCCCACTAGCCCCTTAATGTAGTTCCTTAGACCACTCTACTAATGAGCCTATAAATATATTATCTCTTTCTAACTTTTTAAAGAGTTCCATTCTCCTATAGAACTCATCCCCATCAAGTATATTTCTAAAGTATACAGGTTCCTTAACCTTTTGTTGTGAAAGTATAAAGTGGTATGTTTCACGGAGGGTTCTTGTTTGACCTCCTCCTCTCCCACATACCATTTTAAAATTATAATATTTATTATCTGATTGATAACCATTAAAGTTCTCACTCCACTCTAATATATTTTTCTTCCCACCCTCCATTACCCCACTTAACAAATGAATATGTTTATCCGTCTTGAGAACCTTCTGACCAGTGATTCTCTCAACCTCTTGAATCTGATATTTTTCACATTCGTTATGTTTTCCATTTATATACCAAGGTTGATTACACCTCCACTCTTTAGTCTGGTTGATACTTGGTTCTATCATTTATATAATAGTAAAAAAGGTGGCGGTAGCCCGTTAAAATCCCGAACCCCCCTTTTTAAATTATCACTTATAAATATATATCTTTTCACTTATATATATCTTATCACTTATATATCTTATCACTTATATATCTTATCACTTATATCTTATCACTTATATATCTTATCACTTATATATCTTATCACTTATATACTTATATAACCATAAGGGAGACTATCAATTCCATTTTCTAAAATAAACCTCTTATCATCAAAAGCCCCCAATGCTTTCTTATTCACCTCTTCTGAATATAATTGATGTTTATAACTTCTTATTCCATTAATCTTTCTAAACTCTTCTTTCTTTGTTGTTAAACAGTTATAATAATCCTTAAAGTTTATTGTTTCTTTAATGACATTTTTCTTTACACCTTTTAACTTCTTATCAGTCTTTTCAACGTTATTCACAATGTCTTTATAAGCATAAGCCTTCGACCTCAATCCCACAAATTCACTCATAACATTTCCTCCCAATTCATCCTTGATCTTTCCAATCACCTTTTTATTTTTAGAAGAGAACAACTCACTCTCTGGACTGTAATTACTTGTATCATAGATATTAATGTCCTTTTTCATGTCTGAATAAACATCATCAGTATTAATTTTCAAAATAAAACTATCAGTATCCATATACAACAATGACACATTATCCTTATACTTTGATTTTAGATTAATATAAAAGTAATCATACATTAATGACTTTGACAAGTCAAGAATTGATGTTCCAATGTAAAGAGGTTTGTCCATTTCAATACTCTCTTTAACCAAATGGATCGCACAAAAGTTCTCAGTAAAGACCTCAGCTCTAGTAAAACTCGGTCTATTAATTAATTTTGATGCTTGTTCCCAAGATGTTGCTCGTCTGATATTTTGTCTTTTCCTCACATTCGCCATGGTCTTACCAAAGACCGCATTATTCATCAATTTATAAAAGTCTTTCTCAAAATCTGTTTTTGACTCTGTTCTTCTTTGTGTATTAAAAGCAATGTACCCCTTTAACCAATGTCTTTGATTGAACTTTAGAACCCTGTGGATCTTCTCTACTCTTAGACCTTTTGATAAATATTGTGGCAAATTTATTTGGTGTAGTACATAATTTTTCTTGTTATATAATGTAGTAAGTAATTTTTCTGTTGATTCACCTATATCAAACGATCGTTGATAATCACTCAACCATTCTTTCTTTGGACTTTCTTTCTCACAAGCAAATGGAAGATCTTTATGTTTGATATGAAGTTCTTCAGGATATTTTAAATCGACCTCAAAATAATAACCAACCTTTGAATCATCCAATTCTTTTTGTGTAGAGATACATACATCTTGTAAAACCTTTGTGTAGTCTTTTTCCTTTACCCATCTTAGTTTCCCATAAGGAAGAGCTTGAGACATTGCCCAGCCATACAAGTTGTTTGCGTCATAGTACATCAAGTAAGAGCTCTCTTTCGTTGAATCATAATTTGGAAGATATTTGTTATTTGCTTTTGCGTATCTGCTCGAGCATACTTGTGAAATTCCACCTCTTTTTGCCTTTTCAATCATCAAAAGCATATCGACATCGGTTATCAAATCCAAACTTGTTTTGTCATTTTCAACATCGCGCTCCAAGCCAATCCAGGTGCTGTGTAGTAGTGAGCAGGATCCAATCCATATCCAGTGTGACAAACAGATCTAAAGGCTTCAAATACATCGGCCAATAAAAGCACATCCGTTTTGAGATACAAATCGTGATACTCGCCAAGATTCTTGATGTTATATTTTTCCCAAACATTTTGTGCGTGTACATAATCTTTATCAGATATATGACTGTTGTTTAATTTGTTATCGAAATTTTCTTTTGAAGGAAGTTGTGTTTCATTGAATCTCTCAAATGAGTCCATATAGTCATAGGGGTAAATTCCCTTTTGTGTTAGAAAATCTTTATCTGAAAAATACTCTGAAAGACATGGAAACTCTTTTAGATTTTGAACCAAGTTAGCCAATGGACTTGCCATGAATTTAAATGTATCAAGAAATCTGATATGAGTAATAGGAGATGTGTGAATTGTTTTTGTGAATGAAATGTATTTCTGATCTGTGTTTGGAATTGCTGAACTGTGTCCAGATGTCTTTGAAAGTTCATTAATAAATAGATGCGTATCATAATGAGCGTTGTTATGAAGAAAGACAGGAATGAAAGAGGGGAGTTGATAATTAATATTACAACTTTGATGAGCTGGACCTCTATATTTACCAGTGAGATGACAATGATCTCTAACCTTTAGACCTTCACCAATTTTCTCCTCACAAATATGACAAACATTGTTTTTTCTAAATTCCCTTTTCTGTTCACTCGTCAAGGACATTGGTTTATTAGTTTCTCTCATTATCTTGGTTAATCGGACACAGTCTTTTTCTAGTCGTTTCACAAACTCCTATGGGGTATTTGAGCCTCTATACTCCTCTAACTTGTAATATTTATCACCAACGGATGATTTGATATAATAACAAAACCCGCAAGGAGTATGTTTTTGATATTTATTTGTGTATGATTCTTTTGGATCTGGAGAAGCAGCATCTATTTTTTCTAGAATACTTTCAAAATCAGCATATATAACAAATGGATGTTTGATCTTTTTCTTTTCATCTTTGAATGTGATATTTGAGCCTTCTTTAGGCATATTGATTACCATTGATTTATGTTCACCACAATAATTTGAATGTTTATCTAATCTTTCTTGTGTATGGAAGAAGTTAAGGCAACGCAAACAAATATATATTTTATTTGTTCTTTTACATACTTGTGGTTTTATTAATTTAGCAATATCTTTAATGTATGTATAATGTGAATTTTCCTCTAAATTAAAATATAAAAGATTAATATGAGTTTATTTACAATTGTTAGAAAGCTTTAAAACCTGAATGCTGTTTGTTTCTGTTAGACCATAAACATTAACTGATAAATTATTTATCTTTTCAAATTTAGGAATATCATTTAAAGCCATAGGAAACTTTAGATCTTTCGTATTTAATGTATTCTCATATTTTTTATAATGAGATACTCTTTCATCATGAAAATGTGGAGGATGTAAGTGTGCTAGAATAGACCAGAGAAAACATTTATTGTCTTTATTTTTGATATTGATAACTGCTTTTCTATTTTTGATAACACTGGGTAAATCAATGTAGGAAGAAGCTTTTAGAGGATCTGATTTAAGAATATGAATGTCTATGTAAATAATTTTTCCTATATTGAACCCAATTCCTACGATTGAATTATCCACATCTTGCTCTTGTTTAATAAATTCATCATAGACTCCTGATGTTTTAAAATCTTGATATGAAGATATAAAGTGTGGCTCAGTTCTCATGTATGGTGTATCTATAACTCCTTCGTCCTTTGTCATTTCTAATTTTACTCCCATATAAAATTTAAGTGGTTTCATTTCTTTAGTGTTTTTTCAATCAACGTTTGAACAGCAGGTTTAACTATTTCTACAGCATCAACTATAGACTCTGGTTCAGGGGGTTTGAAGTTAAAGACTCTTATTTTAATATGTCCTTTGAATGCGCCATCAGAGTTTTTAGTTGTGATAAAATTTGATAAATGTAGAATTGTTTTAAGATGTATTTCGAAGCCTTTCTTGAGGATATTTTTATTACATGCAGAACAGTGTTTTGTTTCCTTCTGAATAGGAGATAGTAGGTGAAGTAGATTAAATGTGTGTTTGTTAGTTTTAAGGTGTCTTTTGTATTGTTTATATTCTTGTTCACCAACATCGCAATACGTTGCTTTGATCATATTTATTTATATAGTAAAATTATACTTAAAACAAAGTGCCTTTTTTAGAGGCTTTTTAAAAGATGAAACTGTGCTTAAAGTAAAACACCTTTGAGCTTTTCAACTCGTTTTATGTATATAACTTTACTTAAAGTAAAACACCTTTGAGCTTTTCAACTCGTTTTATGTATATAGCTTTACTTAAAGTAAAACACCTTTGAGCTTTTCAACTCGTTTTATGTATATAACTTTACTTAAAGTAAAACACCTTTGAGCTTTTCAACTCGTTTTATGTATATAACTTTACTTAAAGTAAAACACCTTTGAGCTTTTCAACTCGTTTTATGTATATAGCTTTACTTAAAGTAAAACACCTTTGAGCTTTTCAACTCGTTTTATGTATATAACTTTACTTAAAGTAAAGCGTCTATGTATTAGCCAGAAAGTTTAGATACTCTAGTTCATCAATTTCAATTTCACTATCTGAGTCATCAATAAAGCTGCTCTCATAACTATCATTTGAACACAAATTATTGGTATCATAACTATCTTCAGATCCTAGACTCTCAGTATAATAACTCTCAGAGTATTGACTGTTAATATCACTCATTTACATACCATTAAACTTCCATCAATATCTATATATTTTCTTTCATTAGAACTAATAACCACAATATTTTTTACATTAAATGTTATTTTCAAATAATCTCTAATAATCAGAGTACGGAATGATAGTTCACCACTAATATTCATATTATTAATTTCACCCACATCTTTGGGTCTATTAAAGAATATACAAATGTTTCCTCTAGAATCGTTGATGGTCTTATCATTCATTTTCAAAGCTTCTTTATCAATGACCTTTTCAAGCTTTGAGTAAATTTTTAGTAGTAGTGGAGAAACTTTTGTCAAATTTACTTTAATAGAGTTATTAATTAACATAGCTTGTCCCATAAATTTAATAAAAGGACACATGTTATTCTCCATTATGGGTTTAATCCAAAAATTTCCATATTTATCTTTGTTCAATTTGACATCTTTGACATATTTTTCTATAGCTTCCACCGAAGTAGAGATTGATTGAAATTTGTCTTTTGTGTTTTACTTTAAGCACAGTTTCATCTTTACAAAAGCCTCTAAAAAAGGCACTTTGTTTTAAGTATAATTTTACTTTATAAATATGATAAATTCTGAAGGATATTTAGAATTTCCAGACTCTCCATATGATAAATTAGAAATCTGCCACCGTTGTGGTAGAATAGGGCTTAATAATGAGGGTTCATATAAACAATGTACTTTCTGTGATGTAATTTTAATTAATGATAATAAAAAATATAGAAAAATATATAACTCTTTTAAATTAGAACCAAAAATGAATTACTTTACAAGATTAATAAGAGAGATGAATGTTAAGTATTATGGTGATAATACACCATTTCTTACAAGGGAAGAGACTATTTGTATTGAGGAAATGTATAAGGGTTTAATGATATTTATTATTCAAAATAATTTTAATGGAAATGGTAATACAAGATACTATATAAACAAAATAATGGATTATTTTGAAATTAAACCTGAACTCAGGATAAAATATAGAGTTTCTCAAAAAACTCAAAAAAAGTTAGATGACTTGTTTTCCAAATATATAAATGAATGATTTTTTACCCGTTTGGGAAAATAAGATAAAATTTAATAACCATAAAAATCTTCCAAATTCATTGAGATGTCTAATAGTCGGTTCAAGCAGATGTGGAAAAACCTGTTTACTTTTAAAGATGCTCCTTAGTCCTAATTTTTTAGATAATGATAATTTAATAATTTTTACAAAGTCAAGTTTTCAACCCGAGTATCAACTACTCTCACAGGGTTTTAATGCGGGTCTTAAAAAGGAAGACATTATCGGTTTATTTAAACTTCAAAACAAACTAAATGATTATAATATTGATGATATAATACAATTATTTTGTGATACACAGAAATCAAAATCAAAACCTCCTTTATGATGTCTCTGATTCCATAGTATCTCTCCCGGGCTACTCCCTCCTCCGGTATGATAGACCTGAGCCTCGTCCTGGAGGCGGGGTTGCTATCTTTATCAAAAACTCTCTTCCTCACTCGCCCTGCACTGCACTCTCTCCACCTCACCCCCAGGAATACCTCTGGCTACGGCTTCCCCTTCGCTCCCACCTCTTGTTCATATGTGTGTTGTACCGTCCACCAAACAGTGATGACTCCATCTACATCTCGCTGTCTGATGATATGGACCAACTTCTATCTACTCATCCCAACTCTCTCTTCCTCATATGTGGTGATTTCAACTGTCATCATGCCAGTTGGCTGGGTGTGGGTACCTCTCTCACCAGCCATGGCTCCTCAGCAAAGGACTTCTGCGACTCACTGGGACTGACACAATCTGTCAATTTCCCGACCCGGATCTCAGTCAACGGAACATCTTCTCTTCTGGACTTGGTTATGACTAACTTCCCTGAAAATGTCTGCTGCTCTTCTTCTGCTCCGATCGGATCATCTGATCATGTCCTTGTTAAAGTGGACATCTCTCTGACCATCCTCAGGGAGCCTGCTCAGCGTCGACGAGTCTGGCATTTCACTCAGGCCAACTGGCACGGTCTTCAAGCAGCCATCAATCATCTGGACTGGTCTCCCATCTCTACCACCTCTGACATCAACTCATCCTGGGAATTCTTCCAAAGTAAATTGCTCTCTCTCATGCACAGATTTATCCCATCTCGTCTTCAGTTGTCATACCCCTCCTCCCGTCCATGGTACACGGAATCTTGTGGTGAGGCTGTTGCCCAGAAACAACTTGCCTTCGTCTCCTGGAAAGCAAATCCAACGGAAGGAAATCTCATTTCCTTTCACAAAGCCCGAAACAAGTGTGTGTCCACCCTCAGGAGAGCCAGGAAACAATATCTCTCCGTTCTCAAGACCGAACTCTCTTATCTGTCTCCCTCTTCCAAATCCTGGTGGCGTCTGGTCAAATCCGTTTCTGGTGTTTGTTCCCCCTCCATCCCCTCCCTTACCTCAAATGGCTACACAGCTGACTCCGCACGTGAAAAAGCTGAATGCCTCAACTCTGTGTTTGCCTCTAAATCTTGTGTCCCAAACCCATCCCTGTCTGTACCCACCATACCCAGTCGTACCCTGCTGCTCCTGGACTCCGTGTCCTTTCCTCCTGACAAGGTGGAAAAGTTTCTGTCAACCCTCGACTCTGATTCTGCAACTGTACCCGACGGCATCAGCCCACGGGTCCTAAAATCCTGCTCTGCTGCTCTATCTCACCCTCTCTCTGTTCTCTTCACCCTCTCTTTTGCTCAAGGTCAACTGCCATCTGCTTGGAAATCAGCCAAAATCACCGCTTTGCACAAAAAAGGTGCAAAAACAGATCCTAGCAACTACAGACCAATCAGCCTTCTCCCAATTATCAGCAAAGTCATGGAATCCATCATTGCTTCTGATATGAAATCTTTCCTCTTCTCCAATGGCTTGATCTCTGATCATCAATTTGGTTTCAGACCAGGTCACTCTACTCTGGACATGCTGCTTCTGCTGTCTCAACAATGGATGGAGGTCCTCAATGCCAAACAGGAAATTAGAGCTGTCTCCCTCGACATATCACGTGCCTTCGACACGGTCTGGCACCCCGCTCTGCTCACCAAACTCTCCTCCTTTGGTATCCATGGAAATCTCCACGCATGGCTGGCGGACTTCCTCTCTAGTCGTCGTCAACGTGTGGCCCTGAATGGGTTTCTCTCATCTCCTCTTCCTGTTCAGGCTGGAGTTCCCCAAGGCAGTGTTCTGGGCCCCGTGCTTTTTCTGGTCTTCATCAATGATCTCTCTGACTCTCTCGAAAATCCTCGCTATCTCTTTGCTGATGACTCCACTCTCTGCCGCTCCATTCCTCTTCCCTCAGATCGGCAGTCTGCTGCCTCCTCACTCTCTGAAGACCTGGACAAAATCACAGACTGGTCAAACAAGTGGAACATGTCTTTCAATCCTGACAAATCTCACACTCTTACTATGTCTCTCCGAAAAGATCGACTGGACAACCCTCCCATCTACTTTCTCAACAATCCTCTCCAAGAAGTTCTGTCGCTCAAGATTTTGGGTCTCACTATCTGCCATGATCTTTCTTGGGAAAACCACATTTCCAAGCTGGCCTCCAAAGCCAGTCGCCGACTGGGCATCCTCCGTCGTGCGAAGTCCTTCCTCGGCACACCTGAGCTCCTCACCACATACAAGGCTTTCATCCGCAGCTCAATGGAATACTGTTCTCCCCTATGGGCCGGTGCTCCTGCCTCACACCTAGCTCGGCTTCACGCTGTTGAAACCAAAGCTTTCAGAATTATTGGAATCTCCCGCGATGAAGCTATCTCTGAGGGCCTTTCACTCACTCACCGCAGGCAGGTAGGTGGTCTTTCTGTCTTCTACCGACTCCTCTCCGGCCTTGCACCCCCAGCTCTCTCTGTGCTCTGTCCCCCAAATATTCCTACAGGTCGCACAAGATCTGCCAGCAACCCTCTGATGGTTAAACTGCCGAAATCTCGGCTCTCTGCTCACCTTCACTCTTTCATTCCTCTTTTCTCCCGCCTCTGGAACAAACTCCCTCACTCCCTTCAATCCCACTCCTCCCTCCAGGTCTTTAAAACAGCTGTTCACCACCATCTCTTATCTTCCCCCATCCAAAACCTTGATCTTTTCTACCCCCGCTAATTCACCCCAGATCCACCTTGTTTGAAATTCCAACTTCTTTCCTGGAAGTCCTGGCAGTGTCCATATGTTTTATACCTCTCCCACTGCCCCCTTCCCCCCCCCCCCCCAAGCCCTCGCCCTCTCTCAGATCTCTCGATGTCTCCATGTCTCTCGGTCCCTGCTCTCAAATGTTGTGTTTGTGTCCTTCCCCCTCTCTCCCCATCTTGTCTACCGCTCCCTATGTTATATGTTTTATGTGTCGGTTTGTCTTTCTGTGTAATTAATGTTCGCTCTTTCACGAGCCTCGATCTTGTATACAAAAAAAAAACCAAAAAAAAAAAAACCAAAACCCATAACTTGTATTCTCAGTGATAATATGGATGATATACTTTCACCTCAAGATTTAGATAAATCAAAAAAGAACCTCGTTATCTTTGATGATTGTGTTAATGAGAGAAACCAAACAGTAATGGGTAGCTACTATACAAGAGGGAGACATTCTTCTTGTAATTGTATTTATCTTAGTCAGTCATATTTTCAACTCCCTCGGCGCTCAATAAGAAACAATGCTAATACTTTTATTTTATTTAAGTTAAATTCAATAGATACAAATAATTTTTGGAGAGATAATTGTTCTACATTATGTAGTAAGAAGGAATTTGAAAATAATATGAAACACACGATTGGAAAATATAAATATATTGTTGTGAAACAAGATGAGATACTAAATGATATTTTTCAATAAATAAATACAGAAAATGAATAACGAAGAAAGAGTATGAAAGTTTAAAGAACATCAAGAGTTGGTTTCAAAAGTTGTAAAGCAACAGGAAGACATAAAGAAGAAAAGGAGACAGAAACTAACTGGTGAAGAAGCCTTTGAAAGAAAACAAGAGAAATTTTTTAAACCACTTTAAAAAACTCAACAAACGATTTCACCTACAGTTCCCACGGTAGAATTTACTCCGAAAAAATTTCAAATGCTCAAAGATTTTAGTCAAATGACAGAGCAAGAACTTGGAGAATTAGAATATGATGATGAAGGATTATTTCGTTATCTTGAGAAGGAAAATAATCTTTCCAATTATATTGTAGAAGCTCTTCAAAACAATGAATATTTGAAGGGTTCAAAAACCAGAGCAGGTCTCATTCCAACAGAAGAACCAGCACAGTTCCATCTTGTGAAAGAAAAGTTATTGATATTTAATGATAAATTGGTGTTCTTAAGTTCTGACCAACCAAATGTTGAATTAACCCCAAGATTAATGTTTCTTCTAATAAAAGATGGACATGCTAATTCACCTTATTTTGATGAACCGCTTGATATGGAAAGAGAGGAAGATAGAGAGTATATTGAGTTGCTAAACGCACTTGATTATGGAGTTTCTGTTGCTGGTAAAAGTAAGAAGAATGAGAAGGAGAAACATATTATTGATGCTTTAAGTAAGCTTGGTTCGGGTGTTAGTTTTCTTCCAAATGACCCATCACAATTAGTTAATAGGTTATTATTGTTGTTAGGTAGTAAGAAGGCTGGAAACAACAATTGTTTTAATGAAGCATCCGCCATTTTAGATCAGTTGATGAATATGAAAATAATTAATAAATGTCAATACAAAGATATTTTATTAGATATTAAATAAGATGAGAAGCACAATTCTTAGTTTTAATTTCACAACGAGTGATTACACAGCTTCATTCCCTTACCCACTACAACTTGACCCCACAAAAGAATATGAGGCTTCTTTGTTGTCAATGGAGACTTACAATACCCTTTTTAATATCACAGAGAAAAACAACAAGTTTAGTTATAATCCAGGAAGTGGATATAAAACTACAACCGTTTCACCCGGTGCTTACGAGATTTCTCAAATATCTTCAGAAGTCTCTCGCCTTATGAAAGAAAAAGGTGATGAACCAAAAAATATTGTAATAGATATTCAAAAACACACTTCAAAATCAACTATTAAACTTAAAAATAATTATAAAGTTGATTTCACGATTGAAAATTCATTCAGAGAGCTATTGGGTTTCTCTTCTAAAAAGATTGAAACTAACGGGACGTCTTACAGTGATAATGTCATTCAAATATCCTCCGGTATAAATTCAGTATTAATTCATTGTGATTTGATTGATGGTGCTTATAACGATGGAATAAGAACAAATACAATATTTTCATTCAGTGCATACTCAACCCCGATTGGTTATAAATTTAATATGGAACCAAAAAATCTTGTGTATTTACCTGTGTCAGGAAAAACCATACACAGAGTAAATTTTAGGATAACCGACCAAGATAATCGTATGATATCCTTTAATGATGAAATTATATCCATCAGAATTCACCTACGTGAAGTTTTTCAATAAATAAATAATGGTTATTGTGAGAAAACACGAGTTGGGAAAATATAAAATAATTACAGGGGATGGGATGTTACTTTCACCATACTATAAGGGTGAAGGTATGTTTCTTGGTAGAGGATACTATAAACCAAAGAGATAACGGGGTGTGGGACATCAATTTAGAAATAAAGGAATGGGATAATTGATAATCTAATGGGTATTGGTTCAACCATCCTTAAACATAAAGACCTAATTGGTTCAACTGCTTCAGTCGTGGGCTCAGTTGCGGGTGCTATAAAGAGTATAAAAGATGCTCAAAAGGAGTCTCATAAATTACAAGCAATCAAAGAAATTAAATAAGGTAAAACTCAACTATCTTCACAAGAACGACAAAAAATCATTAAAATACTTGGGTCAGGGTTTCAACGATTTTAATGCTATATAAATACAAGTATGGAAGTGATTGATAGTATCTATGATTTGGATGATACGATGATCATTTCAAACTCTACTAAAAAGGAAGACTATTTTAAGGTAAATGCTATAACAGGAACAGACTGGAATTCAAACGGAACAAAAAGTTTTGAAATAAATAATCAACAAACTTACTTGAATATAGCTGATAGTTTCTTGCTGTGTAAATTTAAATTCACTAAGGCTGCGAATAATACTAATGCTACACTCGTAAATGATTTCTTCTGGAAAATGTTTGATAGTGTCCGCCTGTATATTGGAACACAAGAGGTTGAAGCGGTTGATTAGGTCTCTGCTATCCTCCGATGTCTGAAATCATATCTGAAATTCTGATAATATATCGAGGTCATATCTGAAATGATGAAATTTACACTATATTCTTTTAGTGATAGAATGGGTAAAGGAGCTGTTGAAGGTTTTATTCCTGATATGTCAATGGGAACAAATGCTGACCCTGGTTATATTCAAAGGAAGTCAATGTATAATGATGATACAAAAGCAGAGAATAGTTTTACCGTAGCAGTACCTCTGAAAGGTATATTTGGATTTTGTGATTATGATAAAGTTTTGTATGGTCTTAAAATTAGATTTCAACTACAAAGGAATGATAATGTAAATAGGTTGCTTTTTGGGGTTGAAAATGCTTTTGGCGACAATAATAAATTTGTTATTAATGATTTGTGTTGGTATATTAGTGAATATTCTCCTAATCGTAAAACGGAAGAGATGTTAAATAGGAGACTTAACTCAAAGAAACCGCTAAATGTATCATACCTTAAAAGAAGATGTCAACACGTTAAACTGGAACACACTACCTACACTTGGAATTTGGGTGTTCTTGAAGGAAAGCCACGATACCTATGGCTCATTTTTAAGAAACCAGATGGAGAGGAGGGTACTGATAAGAATAATGCGCTGAGTGATAATGCTAAGGTGAAACAACTTCGGGTTTCTCTTGATGGAACATTTTATCCACGAGATAGATTGGAAATTGATTGGGAAAAAAATGATTATGCGGAAGCCTACAAGTCTTATCAAAAGGTGTGTGAAAGCAACGGTAATAATGAACCTATTTTGGATATGGTTGCGTTTCAAAAACTTTATACAATCTACGCAATTGACCTGAGTTCTCAAAAGGAAACTATAAAGTCTAATAGAGTGGATACTTCTCTATACATTGAAAGAGGAGAGAATGAAGAAGTTGATGCTTATTGTTTGCTTTTGGAGGAAACAGAATTACAGATTAATACAGATAATGGTGTTATGATTAATATCACATAGGTTTTTTCTCATAAATAAATGAGTAGGAAAGAACTGGTATATGTTAATCAAATCAATCTTAATAAATTAACATCTTGTATTCAAAATCAAAAGCCTTGTATTATTAATGTTAATACAATTCAAAGAAAATGAGCTGTAAGAATTGATGTTTTACTCACACACACACAAGTAAAAACACTAAATGATACTGGTTCACTTAAAATTAAAATGACAAAACCTATGTTAAAGAAATATTCAATAGACGAGTCAAGAGGAGGATTTCTCCCGTTTCTAATTCCTTTATTTGCTGGTTTAAGTGCGGCGGGAGCATTGACTGGTGGTATTTCAGCAGCGGTAAAAACTGCTAACGAAGGGAAGGCACAACTAAAAGCTTAAAAAGAATTGGAAAGACATAACAAGGAGATGGAGAAACAAATTAGTGGAAGTGGTGTAATTGTGGATTTTGCTCAAAAACTTGAAAGTCTACCTGATAAAGCTAGATTGTTAGTTGGAGATATGCTTTCCTCTATCGCTCAAGCGGGTGTTAAACTAACTAAAAGGGGTAATGGGTTAAAACTTTCTCATAAATAAATGGATAAATGGTTTAAACAATTTGGAAAGAATACAACGTCAAATATAGAACTTACTAAATATTGTAAAAAACTAAAAATTGATAATGTGGTTATTTGTATGAGAGATGAATTTAAAAAGTTGTCCAAGAATACAATGAATATTATTATGAATTTAGACACACAGAATGGTTCTAATTGGGTTTGTATTCATAATAGTCAGGATAAATATTATTTTGATAGTTATGGTATGCCATACCACAGTTATGGTATGCCACTTTGATAGTATGGCGATGTTGAAGTAATACAATTCTTACAGAATGGTGTTTATCAAACATTTCAAGTTCAAGAAATGAATTCTAAATATTGTGGTCAATTATGTTTATATGTATTATTTCAACTCACAATAATGAAAATTTTTATGATATCATTTTTAATCTAATATAAATGACTTATGTTGGAAAAGATGGTTCTATCTTTGGAAAATCCTCTCAGGATATTGATTTATCAAATTATTATACAAAGGCACAGGCTGAACGACAAAAATATAGTATAAGTAAAAATATTAATATAAAGAATACTTATAAATTAATCAATTATCCAAACCCTACAGATGCGAATGACTTAATTAGATTCAGTGATTTATCACAATATATATTTTTAAATAAAACAGCACGTTTTGTTAAACAAGTAAAATTTACAACCACAACACCTGGTTATGCTGACCATACACCTTTCCTCATTGAATTTAACTTCCTGCTTACAATTGAATTTTATGAAGAAGGACATATAGTTAATATGCGAATCAATAAATGGGGGTATGATATGCCTGATTTAGGGTATAATTGGTATTTTTCAATAAATTTGGAAGACCTACATGATTTGAATCAGTCTCGTAAAGAAGAATATTATCCGCTTGGCGAGGATATGGATTTATGTGGAAGTACAATTAATAAACAACAAATACATGGTTTTAAGAAAAGAAAAATATATGATAGTATAGCGATGGTTAGCATGACAAAGAAAGAAGGTAATGAGATAAGGATAGAAAGCCGAGGAATACAAACCGATTTGGTAGTGGGAAGATGGGGTGGTATTACCTGTCATAATATTAATCTCACATATATTTCTGATACATAAATGGCAGGAAGAAGACTACAAGAGAATTATAATTTTTGTATTCAAGGATACCTACAAGAAAAGGGTGCTCGGTATTACATACCTTATGATTTGGAGCATATACATGGGAATTTTGTCATAAAAAACTGGCCTTATACTGATATTGTTAAACCCACAAATAGAGACTTGTTTAAAGTATTAAATAAAAATGAACTTCTCAAAGTTATGAAATATAAAACTCTTTTAGAAATCGTCAACAAATCTTATTGGTATCCTATTATGAGAAAAATAATTATAGATACAAGAATATCTCAAAATCCAGATGAGTATATGTATAACATTCTTTGGGGCTCAAGCTCAAAGGTAGCAAGGGATGAGGAAGGAGTTGAAGAAGAGAAGGAGGAAGGAGTTGAAGAAGAGAAGGAGGAAAGAGAGAAGGAGGAGGATGAGGAAAGGGAGAAGGAGGAGAGGGAGAAAAAGGAGAAGGAGGAGAAGGATGAAAGGGAGAAAAAGGAGAAGGAGGAAAGGGAGAAAAAGGAGGAGGAGGAGAGGGAGGAAAGAGAGAGGGGGGAAAAATATAAAAATATGACCATTCCTGAGATTAATGAAAGATTGAAGTTATTACGGCAAATAAATCAATCTGAACGCACCGAAGAGGAAAATAAAGAACTAATGACTCTTATGAAGATATTGGTTTTTAAATTTGCTATAATAAATTCAGAGAGCAGATATACAACATATAGTTGATGATGTTGGTGTTATTGACTTTAGTTAGTTTTATTTGTAAATAAATGGAGGAGAGAGTGAAGGCATTCCTAAGGATTCTTTATGTTTTAAAAATCAAGATAGAAATGTATATGTTGAAAACCCAAAAGGCTTTGGCACTATGTAGGACTTTTTCTCATAAATAAATATGAGTTATTGTCTCAAATGTAAAAAGAAAACTAAATCTAAAAATATCTCCTTTGTTAAAGCTAAAAATAATAGAGTTTATCAAAAAGGAATATGCCAAGTGTGTGGCTCTAAAAAGTGCCAATTCATCTCTCCTAAAAGTGGAGGAGACATACAAAAGTTTTTGTCAGGAAGTAAATTTACAACAACTGGAATTCCAGGGGAACTACATCTACCTGGATATTCTTTCTGTGGTCCTGGAACAAACCTGGATAAAAGATTAGATGAGGCTGACAATCCTAAACCTTGGTCTAAACCTACAAATAGGGTTGACGAAGTGTGTATGAAGCATGATATTGCTTATGGGAAAACCACTACGTTGACTGAAAAACATAAAGCCGACAGAGAAATGTTGTATAATTTGTCTTTGATACAAAATCCAACGTTGAGAGAGAAGGTTGATAGGTTTATTGTGAGAAATTTGATAAATGCTAAATTGAAACTTGGCCTTGGTTATTCACCCTAAAAAAACTATTAGGCTCTAATGATGTCATCAAGACTGAGGAGCTTTTGGCTGATGAATTACATAAACCTATAATCACAAAGTTTAAAAGAAGGAAAGTTTATTCTAAATACACTGACCACATATGGTCCGCTGATTTAATCGAACTAAAAATGATAAGGGATACAAGTATGCTTTAACCGTAATTGATTTGAGGAGTAGATTTGCTTGGGTTGTTCCTTTGAAAAACAAGAGAGGTTATACTCTGATGTTAGCCTTCCAACAGATATTTAATAAAAGTAAAAGAAAACCAAAGAAACTGTGGACCGATGAGGGAACAGAGTTCTACAACAAAATATTTATGAAATTTCTTAAGGGGGAGGGTATTAAATTATACAGCACCTTTAATGAAGGAAAAGCAGTTGTTATTGAGCGTTTTAATCGTACTTTAAAAGAGAGATTATATTAAAAATTCACACAACTCGATTCTCAACAATGGGTGTATTTTATTCAGGATATTGTAGATAATTACAATAATACAGTTCATTCATCAACAAAATCAAAACCATCGGAAACATTTACAAAATTAGAATATGAAAAGGAGATTAATTTGAGAAAGCCCAAGTTCAAAGTTGGTGATATTGTAAGAATATACAGATGGAAAAGTCATTTTGAGAAAGGTTATACAAAGAGATGGACTAATGAATTATTCAAAATCGTTGATGTAATGGATACTATGCCTTGGACTTACAAATTATATGATATCAATTGGGAAGAAATCTTGGGTTCATTTTACTCACAAGAATTACAAAAAACAAAACTGATAATTCATTAAACAACAACCATCCATACTTTCATTCACCCAGATTAGCTAATTTAATTAGTAGTAATAAAAAAAATTAAATAAATAAATAAAAATCATAAGCTACACCCACACAGACCCCACCCACACAGACCCCGCCCATACAGACCCCGCCCACACAGACCATGCCCACACAGACCCCGCCCACACAGACCACACCCACACAGACCACACCCACACAGACCACGCCCACACAGACCACGCCCACACAGACCACACCCACACAGACCACGCTCACACAGACCACACCCACACAGACCACACCCACACAGACCACACCCATCATCCCCCACCCCCTGTGCGTCCCCACCCTTGATCCCCCCTCATCCCACCCCCACCTTCCCCACACACACACAAGGGGAGGGGAGGGGTGGGATGAGGGGCGATCAAGGGTGGGGGTGCACCTTCCCATCTTTTTTCCTTTATTCTCTTTTTGTAATTAAGAATTAAATAATTCTGGACAAAGCGAATAAAATCAAAATTATTAAATAATATTAAAAACATAAAAATTATAATAAAACATTTTTCACGAGGTATAAATTCAGTTTCTTCCATAAATTCAGTTTCTTCCAAGGTATCATGTGGTATAAATACAGTAATAAAATCAAAATTATTAAATAACATTAAAAACATAAAAATTATAATAAAACATTTTTCACGAGGTATAAATTCAGTTTCTTCCAAGGTATCATGTGGTATAAATACAGTAATAAAATCAAAATTATTAAATAACATTAAAAACATAAAAATTATAATAAAACATTTTTCACGAGGTATAAATTCAGTTTCTTCCATAAATTCAGTTTCTTCCAAGGTAATCCAACAGAATGTTGTCTCCCATGTTGGCTTCACCAATTCCTTTTGTGTCTGCAAGGCACAAAAGGGATTTTAAATTAAATTCACCAAACACAGTATTTGCCTGCAGTGCCATCCCAAAACCACACGAGGGCAGTCTAAGACCATAAATGAGAAACTCCATTTATACTACACACATTGTAAGATGGAAATTTTAAACTCACATGGGCAGGGAATGAGTTGACACTCCTCCCAACACCCACCCACACAAATGAGAAGTGAATAGATCTCTGCTATTGATCTATCATCATCCTTCGGAACTCCAGGTAATTCTGTAAGGGGTTCATTCAGATCCTCCCTTTGTTGGTGATTAATCATTAGTTTCATCGTCAAAGTTCATGTTGTTTGGTTGGCTTTTAATGCTGAAATAAAACAAACAGTTGACATTTAAATACCAACTCACTGGTGATATCAAAATCGCAAGACAGTATCCAAGTATCAACCAAACCGTTTAATAACACACGTACACACAGTATCAAAGTTTGTGAATAATTAATTATATATCTTACCTCAAATCCCCGGTCTTTATGAAGTCATCGATCTCATCTATTATCTCTGCTATTGATCTATCATCATCCTTCGGAACTCCAGGTAATTCTGTAAGGGGTTCATTCAGATCCTCCCTTTGTTGGTGATAATCATTGGTTTCATCATCAAAGTTAATGTTGTTTGGTTGGCTTTTAATGCTGAAATAAAACAAACAGTTGACATTTAAATACCAACTCACTGGTGATATTAAAATCGCAAGACAGTATCCAAGTATCAACCAAACCGTTTAATAACACACATACACACAGTATCAAAGTTTGTGAAGAATTAATCATATATCTTACCTCTCACATAACATCCCAAACAAGGTGTTTAATTCGTTGTCAGTCATTTGTTCATTTGTTGAAAAAGCTTTGGGTAATATTAATGGGTGAGAGAGGCTGTACAAACATTCAACCATCTCATTATGAAGACCCCTCCGAACTTCAGTGAATTCTTTAAGCGTTTCATTCAAATGCTCCCTTTGTTGGTGATAATCATTGACTTCATTTTCAACATCAATCACCAGCTTTGATAAAGATATACTGTAAAAGAGAAAAAACAATTATTATTGAGAGGCTGTTAATGATGTTCCATATAAGACAATGAATAATTAATCGTGAGAACAAAAAAACTTACCTGTCTTCTGATAAAGCTTCATCCTCCATCCTCCAGAGAAACATAACGTGTGTTTAAAAAAGCAAGGTGTGGTTAGAGCCTTTATAGGCAAGGCTGAGTCATTGGCAAGGCTGAGTCATGGCTGAGTCATCCTGTGCCACGTTGGCAACTGGCTCAACAAAAGATGATGCAATGTTTCACCATAAATGAGAGAACCAAGTATCAACCAGAATAAAGAGTGGAGGTGTAATCAACCTTGGTATATAAATGGAAAACATAACGAATGTGAAAAATATCAGATTCAAGAGGTTGAGAGAATCACTGGTCAGAAGGTTCTGAAGACGGATAAACATATTCATTTGTTAAGTGGGGTAATGGAGGGCGGGAAGAAAAATATATTAGAGTGGAGTGAGAACTTTAATGGTTATCAATCGGATAATAAATATTATAATTTTAAAATGGTATGTGGGAGAGGAGGAGGTCAAACAAGAACCCTCCGTGAAACATACCACTTTATACTTTCACAACAAAAGGTTAAGGAACCTGTATACTTTAGAAATATACTTGATGGGGATGAGTTCTATAGGAGAATGGAACTCTTAAAAAAGTTAGAAAGAGATAATATATTTATAGGCTCATTAGTAGAGTGGTCTAAGGAACTACATTAAGGGGCTAGTGGGGGGAATAGGGTAAAAATTACATGTAAGTGAGAAGGATCATAGGTTCATAAGGCTAGAAGGATGATAGGTTCATAAAGGAAGAAAATCATAGGTTCATAAGGTGAGAAGGATTATAGGTTCATAAGGTGAGAATGATTATAGGTTCATAAGGCGAGAAGGATTATAGGTTCATAAGGTGAGAAGGATTATAGGTTCATAGAGGGAGAAATAGAGGTGTTTATGATTTTTGAAAAAGACAGGGGGGTAAATGACATTAGATAGGGATTTCCCATGTTAAACGGAGGTGTCCCAGAAGCAACATTTATCACCTACTGTCAAGCTACAAACCAAAGCCAAACGACGGAATTGGTGGGATTCTTCAATTACAACCATATCAATCCCAGCACCAAGGTCAGATATTGTGATTTTCCAGAAAATTATGTTTGGAAAAACAATACAAAGACGTGGACTCCACGCCAGGGTGCATTCAAAACAATTGGTAGAGTACTCAATGTCCACCCATTAGCTGGAGATGTCTACTACCTTCGAATGCCACTGAATCATGATCACAGCAAAGGTGCAACATCATATGACTATCTTAGGACTATTAATGCCCAGTGCCATGAAACTTTCCAAAGTGCATGTGAGGCACTTGGTCTCCTTCAAAATGATGGAGAATGGGATTTTGCATTGACAGATGCAGAAGCAACACAAGTGTGCCCACAAATCAGGGAGCTCTTTGTGACCCTCCTACTCTTTTCAAACCCTGGTGACCCAGTTATGCTCTTCGACCATCACCATATGCACTGGTGGGATGACTTTCTTCCTCGGGTTCCTCAACAAGCTGATCATCAACTCCTGCATGCAATGATATTGCTGGACGTTGAGCATCACCTTCAACACCACGACAGACAACTTTCTGAGTTTCATCTGCCAAATGTCACAAATGATTTGCGTGCATCAGTGCAAGCAATCAATGGAAATATTGCACAACCAAAACTGCCAATGATTATTCAGGAGGAACTTGCTTATGATTTTAAAACTTTGAGAAACACCGTAAACCAACGCTTGCATGGCCCAAATGCACTTCTACCCTCTCAACGTGAGGTATATGACACTGTTATAGTTGCTTTACAGAAAAAGGAACCATTGGCTATCTTCCTGGATGCAAGAGGTGGGACAGGTAAAACCTATACACTGAACACTCTGCTAGCTGCTGCACGCACCCTGCACAGTGATAAAATCAGTGTTTCTCTAGCTGTTGCCTCAAGTGGTATTGCGGCGACACTTCTGCTGGGTGGACGTACATTTAATTACAGGTTCAAAGCCCCCATCATGGTCACTGACTCAACAACATTATCGATATCTCACCAAAGTATTCTTGCTGACCTAATTCGTAGAGCAAACCTTATTGTATGGGACGAGGCTCCAATGAGTCACAGGCACCTACTTGAGGCACTTGACCATACATTACGAGACATCACCAACCAAGACATACCTTTTGGGGGAAAAGTAATAGTTCTTGCTGGAGACTTTAGACAGGTGATTCCTGTTATTAAACATGGATCAAATGCCCAGATTGTCAATGCCTCTCTGAAATATTCTGTTTTGTGGCAACATTTCAAGATATTCCACCTTACCGAGATTATATGCGTGTGCTTATGAATGGATATGATAAAAAAAATTGAGGGAGTTTGATCGTTAGCTACTAAAACTTGGCAACGGACAGCTACCCTACAACAATGAGGCATGCATTGAAATAGCAGAGGAAATGTGCATGCAAATTGACAGCACCTCACGTGAAACAATCAAGAGATCCATGAGTGAAGTCATTGACTGGGTCTTTCCTGACTTTCACCGACACCACACAGATCATAAGTGGATGGCAGATCGTGCAATATTAGCACCAAATAACACATTGGTGGATACCATCAACGAGGTCATGTCAGATACATTTCCTGGAACACCAAAACGTTGTCAAAGTGCAGACAAGACAGTAAATGATGACGATGTCACACGTTTCCCAACTGAATATCTCAATTCCCTTAACATTGCTGGAATGCCACCCCATCAACTCTCACTCAAGGATGGCACACCTTTAATCTTGCTCCGCAACCTCAACCCGAAGCCAGGACTCTGCAATGGGACACGGTTAATCGTGAAAGAAGTTATCTGTGGCCGCCTCCTAAAGGCTATTATTGCTATTGGTGACAATGCAGGTCGCAGTGTGTTTATCGCTCGCATCACTCTTCAACCTAGAGATGGGGTTTTCCCATTCCATTGGCAGCGACGTCAGTTCCTAGTGAGAATTGCCTTTTCCATGACCATAAACAAGAGTCAGGGGCAGAGTCTGTCTAGGGTGTGCTTGTGGATAGAACAACCGGTCTTCACACATGGTCAACTGTATGTAGGATCATCACGCGTTGGCCACCCTGACAATATTCGTTTCGCTATCAAGCAGTTGCCTCACCTTCCAAGAACTGCGACATGTTGTATTGTTTACAGTAAAGTGTTGTCATTATCTTGAACTTAAATTGCTTATAAAGATGTAACATCACTGATATTACAAATAAATTTGAGCAGAAGAAATGTTTGCATTATCATTGGTTTAAATCATGACAACACAACAACTCATATAGTCATTATCCTAAGTTAAAACAAACTTGTGCCTCTGCAGCGATATATAGTGAGGCAAGCACAGCATCCCGATCCATGCTAATCTATTTATGTCAACATATTTAATCGATCTTATATATATATACACAGTATATCTATAAATATATCTGTGCAGTGTCTGTCTTGTCTTGTCACTGAATTACTACCTCAAACTTTTGTAAAATCGTACGAAACTTCTGGTATGAACCTATCTCTCCCGTGTGTATGTCTTTAAGTGTCTTTGTTTTGAAATTTTTTTTAAAAACAACTTTTTTTGAAAAAGATTAATTTTTTCAACTTAAGTATTCAACTTCAATGTTTATGAAATGTAATATCACGTATATGACAAAAACATTTATGCAAAATAATTGTTTGTGTTATGATTGGTGTCCACCATGACAAAACAGCAACTCAGGCACACTCAGTCATCGATCTATATATCTACATATGTGGGCAGTGTCTGTGTTGTCACTGAACTACTCCCTGAAACTTTTGTTTCCGTGGTTGTGGTGTTTTTAATAACGTGGTGGTGGTTTTGAATCACGTGGTGGTGAGGTGTTTTGAATTACGTGGTGGTGAGGCGTTTTTAAATCACGTGATGGTAAGGTGTTTTGAATTATGTGGTGGTGAGGTGTTTTGATTTATGTGGTGGTGAGGTGTTTCGAATTACGTGGTGGTGAGGTGTTTTGAATTAAGTGGTGGTGAGGTGTTTTGAATTAAGTGGTGGTGACTGGTGAGGTGTTTTGAATTACTTGGTGGTGAGGTGTGTTTAATTATGTGGTGGTGAGGTGTTTTGAATTAGTTGGTGGTGAGGTGTTTTAAATTATGCGGTGGTGAAGTGTTTTGAATTACTTGGTATTGAGGTGTTTTTAATTATGTGGTGGTGAGGTGTTTTGAATTACGTGGTCGTGAGGGGTTTTGAATTACATGGTGGTGAGGTGTTTTGAATTAGGTGGGGGTGAGATGTTTTAAATTACGTGGGGGTGAGGTGTTTTGAATTACGTGGGGATGAGGTGTTTTTAATTATGTGGTGGTGAGGTTTTTTGAATTACGTGATGGTGAGGTGTTTTAAATTACTTGGTGATGGTGTTTAAATTAGGTGGGGGTGAGGTATTTTAAATTGTGGTGGTGAGTTTTTTTAATTATGTGGTGGTGAGGTGTTTTAAATTACGTGGTGGTGAGGTGTAATCGTCCCAATCTTCCAGTCTGCACCTACCCCTCACCTATGTATGTGCTGAAGGGTTCTTTCTGGGAAAATAAATATTCAACCTAAATCTTCAACCTAAATTGCCTATAAAAATGTAATAGCACAAACACAACAAATACATTTGTGCAAAATAATTGTTTGTATTATGATTGGTGTAAATCATGACAACACAGCAACTCAGGTGCAGTCATTATCCTCAGCTAAAATAAGCCCGTTCCTCAGTAACGACGCTTGGTGAGGCGAGCGCAGCAAGCCGAGCCAAGCTAGTATATATATATATATATATATATATATATATATATATATATATATATATATATATATAAATAGGGAGTGTGTTGAAACGTTAAGATTAGAATAACCTTTCTTTCCTTCAAACTACAATGACTATTCCACGTACACTCACAAAGTGGGTAAAGATGCTCGGTGAGGCGAGTAGAGCTAGCCGAGCCAAGCTAGTATATATATATATATATATATATATATATATATATATATATATATATATATATATATATATATATATATATATATATATATATATATATATATATATATATATATATATATATATGTATATATATATATATATATATATATATATATATACTATATATATATATATATATATATATATGTATATATATATATATATATATATGACGGATCCGTTGACTTAGGACTCAAGACTCATGACAGAGAGAAAGAACAACTGATATATTTATTTGATTCGTCAAACACACAAGCTTGGTGGAGAGCAAAACACGTCGGACATATATATATATATATTGTTGTGGATTTGTAATTGTTGTAAAGATCACCCTTTGTAAATGTCATGATCGTTGTAAATACCTCCATAATTGTAAAGGTCAAAGGTCGTCCCCTTAATTAATTCATCGCATACACCTAGCCAATCTTAAGCCCTTCTAAGTAGTTATCTCTTTATTCTATGTGAGTTTAAGGCTCTGTTGGCCATTAATTGACACTCCATTGCACCGAATCAAATAAGAATAGCTCCCCTTCAATAATTACATTTCCCAGCCCAAACTCCCTCTCTGGGTAAAGCAGCTTCACAAGCGTGGGGTGCGTGCCCTCTCATTTCACTGCAAATAGTGAATACGTGCTCCGTGCTCTGTTTGAACAGGAGGGGCGGGGTCGCTGGGAAGAGGCAAGCCCTGGGCGTGCCACGAGGGGCGGGGCTGTTCAGCCCCATACCCAAATAAGGGAACAAGCCCGTAGCTCGCCACGAGGGGTGCGCCGTTCGGCACCATGTCCAAACAAGGAGGCAAGCCCGTGGCAGTGCCATATAAGGTCACAGAGCACGGGGGGAGGGCGGTACCGAAATCGACGAGGGCGTGTCACACCCGCGCTTGAGGATGAGATATGCGTGCGAAGATCGCGCAAGAGTGAGATGAGTAAGGGAGCCCCACGAGCAGTTCTACAGAGGGAGTTCTGAAGTGAGAGTTCTGTGAAGGGAGTTGCTTGAAGGTTTATGAGAGTTGAACAAAGTAGGTACAACGGCGGTGAGAAGGCATGAACGAGAGGCGTGATCTAGCAAGACTGAGAGAGAGAGACGTGAGGGGGTGCCTGTATTGCGGCAATAGGCCGACACCCTCTAGGCCCTATCGCCGGTCGGTGAGACGCGAGGCTGCGTTTGCCGGGTTTTCGCCTCAACCCCAAAGCGTGGATCGGAGCGCGCGCTTGGAGCCGGACCTCGACGCCTACCATCTGCCTGGACCCTCCTCTGCCGTCCCAAATCATCCCTGCCTTTCCATCCTTTTGTGTACGTGAGTTTGTTCTGTGTGTCTTGTCCCTGGGTATTAATTAAGCTTGTATAAGTTAATATTTGCACTGTGTCACCTGCTTTTTCCATTTTCCCTGTATATAACCTTGACTGCTCCTTTTGCTTAGTGTGTGTAAATAATAAATCCTGTTCCTCTTCTGTACGTCTTCTTCTTCTTCCTCTTTACATTCGGTCGCTTTAGAGGTTTCCAAATTGAATACCTGTGGCGCGATTTCGGCCAACGTCCAGGAATCGGGTTTGTCAGGGTAACTGTTCGGCCGCGGTGCCATCCGCTCGGCAAAACAACATCTTATCCGCGGTCCGTAACAATTGGTGTCAGGAGTGTCGGATTCGGACCTGAAGCGCTTAGTGCGCTCAAATTACGAGTGGGCCGAAATTCGTTTTATAAAATCCTAAATTTGAAAGTCGCGCCATGGCTGGTCAAGGCGACGGGATGCCGGTGGGAGAGATAGATGGGGTAGAATCGACCCAGGACCTCGGGGAAATGTATGTGGAGGAAAGGGAGGAGGAGAACAATGGCAATGTGGTTGAGGGGGTTTCAGGCGCGCAAAATGGCGCCCTCGCGCACGAGGTTACGGGCGCGCAAAATGGCGCCTCGCACATGGCTACGGCGACCGCGCCCGCGACCGTAGCAGCGCCGCCGGTGGATTCGAACCTTTTTTTGCTACAAATGGGGGCCCTTATGGACAAAATTGGTGAGCGAATGAGGGCTGATAGCAAGAAAATGGAAAACAGAATGGGGGAACAGCTAGAAGCTAAATTTGAGGGGTTAGACAACAATTTAAAGGGGTTAGACAAGAAATTTGAGGGGTTAGACAAGAAATTTGAGGGGTTAGACAAGAAATTTGAGGGGTTAGACAATGGGATAGAAGGGGTGAAACATGGGTTAACGGGGGTGGAAAATAGAATGGCTGCCCAGGAGAAACAGATAGAGGGGGTGAAAAATGGGTTAAGGGGGTTAGAAAACACAATGGACGACAAATTGCGGGAAGTAGGGGAGCAATCCGCCCGGGAAATCAAATGGATGGGGAACCAGATAGAGGAGGTGAAAATCGGGTTAGAAGGTAAATTGGATGCTCAGAGGGATGAATTGGGACAGATGAGGGTGGCATCTACAAAAGAGATGGAGGAGATGAAGGAGGAGATACGACGAGGTGTAAGCGAGGAGGTCTCGGGGGTACGCGAGGAGGTAAAGCGAGGTGAAAAGCGTATGGAGAAAGAGGCGAGGAATAATACGGCTAGGTTACAGGGGGGCATAGAGGGTCTGACGAGGGGAGTAGAACAGCTGACAGTGGGACAAAAGGAACTCGTGGAGCAGGTACAAAGGAACACTGCGGTACTAGGAGGGTTAAAAGCGACACAAAAAGACATCAAGGACGACTTGATAGCGACGAAGAGGCAATGTCAGATGGTACGTGAGGGACTGACAACGAGGTTGGACGAGGTGACAGAAGTAATGGAGACGAAGGACCGGGAGGTGAGGACGCACATAGAAACGGTCAAGGTGGCGTTAGAGGACGAAATTGAGGAGACGCACCGGGAAATAAAAGAGGTGAAGGAAAAATTAGAGAAGGTGGAAGAGGGGGTGAGTGAAATTAAGAAGAGACGGACGGAAACTAAGAGGGAGATAAGGGAGGAAGTGATGGAATATGTACAAGGTCGGTGCTCAAATCGTGATGGTGTGCTCACTAACCAAATAAAGAGTTTGCAGGTGGCGAAGGAGGTGCGACGACGAGGTGCCAAGGTGAGTGGCGATATATTCGGAAATGTATATGGTGTGAGGGAAGCTTCAGTTGGCTTGGGGGTTGATTTGGATCCGCGTGTTCGTGAGAGGCCGTTGGTGAAGTGTGCGATAGGTATGGTGTGCGAAGGAAGAGGTGTGCGAGAATGGCCGACTCTGGGGTGTGTGAGGAAAAAGTGCGCGCCGAGGAGTGAGTGTGCTGTCGAGAGTGAGTCGGTCGTAGCGCGTGTGCGAGGGAGCACATGGAAGCGTGTAGTGGGGAGTGTTACAGAGGATGTAACGAGAGAGTGTACACCTGTGGTGAGTGTTACGGAGGGAGTAACGAGAGAGTGTGCACAAGAGGATGCGCGACAAAGGTGTGTAACAGACGGGTGCATGAGTACAGATTACGCTGTCGAGAGTAAGGGTGAGTGCGCGACCGCGTGTGGAGGTAAGAGTAGTAAGAGTGACACGGAGCGTGAGTTGGTTGTGGCAGGTGAGAGAGGATGTACACCTGGAATGGAAGGATGCACACCTGGAATGGTAGAGATTGTGTGGGAATGCACACTTGAGTTAGTAGTGAGGCACGTGGTTGGGTGTGCAAGTGAGAGCACACCTGTGGTTGTCACCGAGGAGGTGACCGAGAAGGGGGCGCAAAGAGGTGTGTTGGTGAGGTGTGCGAACGACGAGTTTGTGCAAAGGTGTGCAGTGGTCAGGTGTGTGACCAAGTCTGTGAGCGGAATGAGTGTACCTGGGTGTGTCAGGGAAGGTGCAATGACCAAGGGCATGGAGACAGCTGGATGTATGAGCAAGGAACGGGCTGCGGGGTGTAAGCATGCAGGTGAAGCATCGACGGTAACCGGGTTAGCGGTTAGAGCGACGTATAGCTGAATCGGGACTTCGGTGCGAACCGGGCAGCTTTGCGTGCCGCGGGGATCCGCGGTGGTTTCGAAAGAACCACCGTGCGTGATCCATGCCGGGCCGCATTTTGAACGGCCGCGTCCGTGCTCCACTAGGCGGAGCGGGCAGCCCGATAGGAAGGGTCGTCATGGCGACCCCCTTTTGTTGAGGCGTTCCGGCAGGTCGAGATCGGGCCATTGGATGGCTCTGTGCCGAGATGGTGCGTGGGATCTCGGCCCGGGTAAGCGTCCTTCCCTGCACCGAATGCCGGACGTATCCAGCCGCCGGCACCAAGCAACCCGCATTCATTAAGCCGAGCTTTGGAGATGAATTGGCGCACCGAGAGGCACTAGTGAGTAGACGTGTGACGAGGATAGTGTTTTGGCCCCGAAATTAGAAAAAAAGCAAAATTTGATGATTGGCAAAGGATTGGCAGAGTGGTGATAGGCAGAGGATTGGTAGTGATTGGCAAATTTTTGATTTGTTGAATTTGGACGAGCAAAATTTATAGTGGAAGATACCCGATGTGGTGGGATGGCAACTCTGCCATCTCTCACAGAGGGGGCAAAGGAGCACTAGTTATGGGGTTTATGGCAGTGAAAACTAGCCCGGGAGGGTTAGGATATAATGATAGGGATCCAGAGAAGATGACCTTAGGTAACGTTAAGGTTAGGTAGTGACAATGATACCTGTAGTGGGGACGCAGGTAGATTAGGGTGGATGATAATGACGTGGTATGTGCTTAGTTTAAAGGGAAGACGGGGAGCACTAAGTTAGCAGGGCAACAGGTAGTTTAGATGATGCCGTGTGAGTGTTGGAGGTGTATTCAGAAGTGTATTGTGAAAAGTGTGTGAGGAACAGGTGTGATTGCACAGGTGTGCAACTGAACAGGTGTGTGGAGCAGTGTATAAGTGAGAGATGGTGATGTGTGTTGTGTTGACCAAATGGTCCAGGAAGGAAGGAGGGTGCAGGTGGCACCAGGTGTGATTGCACAGGTGTGCAACGACAGGTCTATGGAGAATGGTTGTGTGGAATAAATGGTATGGAGTATATGGAGTATTGGAATGGATGGTCGTTGAGTGAGTATGATGGAAACTGTGGAGTGGAGTGGATGGTGCGAAGGTGTGAATGGGGGAAGGTTGGACCCCCATCACGAATACCCGGGGAGGGTAGTGTAAGTGTTAGGTAGTGGGTATAGGTAAATTGTGGTTGGATATTGGCATCTGGGGTGCGGGTGAAAGAATGGTATTTGGATGGGTGCATTAGTGTTGTGGAAATGGCTGGGCGTGTAGCCTGTTAGTGTGTGTAGTTGGTTTGGGCAGTCCACCACTGTGAGGATGCCGGCCAGGTGAGGCCGCAGGTGGGCTCTGGGAGCCGGTAGAGTTGTTGTGGATGGGGCCCGAGGATCCGGAGGACGGACCCGGGTAACCCAGTGCCAGAGGGCACCGAGGGGTGACAGAGCCAGGAGGGGCCTTCCCCAATTAGATAGGTTAGGGTGAGGAGCTAGGTAAGCTCGGGTGGCAACTGCAGTGGTGGAGGTGTGCAGGTGGGTAGACCTGCTGGGAGAGCTACACGCCCCAGTCCTGAAATTGTGCAAGGGCACAGGGAGATGAATCGGGGGAGTGAGACCCCAAATTGATGAAGCACCACAGTTTGGTCAATGGGAATTGGTTTTTAGAACCCATAGTGTAAGTTGGCCAATGGATTGGCAGGGAAAGACCCCGGGTAGTGTAAAGTGTGTTAAAGTCATTTAGAAGGTAGTTAGGATGAAAATCTCCTTGCACCATCTACATCCACTCACCTGAGATGACGTAACTCCACACCATGCCATGTTTTTATTATTTTATGATGCAAATGTTTGGAATGTGAGACGCATCATGACGTGGGTGTGACATTGTGCTTGTTGTTCCATCTCTCCCTCCTTATCAGGATTGATGATGAATTGGAGATGGCAAATTTTGGATAGAGGGATTGTGAAGACGAATTTGGTATAGGGGAAATATGGGGGTGACGTACGGTAGGGACGAGCTTTCTCACTTCGCTCTCCGTACGCACTTCACCTTGCATTGCCTTGTTTGATGTGTACCCTTGTGACCTTACCCCTCGCTCATCTGTCTTTCCCCCCTTTGTCTCCCACATGAGGACCTGTGCGCCACTGGGCACCGAGGGGAGCGTGCGTGAGTCGGCCATTGTGCGCCCAAACCTCTCGCAACCACAGCTGTCTGCATCGATGCACCACATTATGGACCACACATCTGTGGCTGAGCACCACTTATGGACCCCATGGGTTGGGGCATGGCCCCTCTGCTGGAACCGGCCATGAAGGCCCGAAATCTTGCTGGCGGACCTTGATCACAGGGCACCGATGCCCCACAGGTGAACCACACTAGTCGGCCCTGTGGGCCATAAATAAAATAAAAATGGACACGTTTTGTGCAAGTTTTATTGCAAATAGGCCGCCAGCAAAGGAAGATGACAACACCAGGAAGATAGCAATAGCCAGCAGAGGGAGCCGAAGAGCAAGACACCACCAAGGGTTTGTTGGTTTTATTTTTATGAACTGAGATAACTGTGCACCGAAAGGTGCTTGATGGTGTTTTGGTGCGTTTATGGGTGCTTTCATGGTGCATTGATGCAGAGCAAACTGTCTCCCCCCCCCACCCCCCAAAAGAACAATCACAGGTCCTGGGTTAGTTTTGTAAATAAAGTAACGTCATTGTAAATAATGCTCCCCACCGTCAATGTATAGTTTGAAGACCATTCCGCAATTCGGTTAGCTGTGGGCGTGAATCTGTTAGGCAGGGTGCAATGGAGCAGTGGGACATATTTATTTATGTTTTAAAACTGTCGCACTCAGGGTCAGGTTAAATGTAGAGGGAACTATACCTACGTGCCACACTAAAAGTTAAGGTAAGAGGCCCGGGACGTGCCTAAGAGGAGGAGGGTGCAGTGTTGTGGATTTGTAATTGTTGTAAAGATCACCCTTTGTAAATGTCATGATCGTTGTAAATACCTCCATAATTGTAAAGGTCAAAGGTCGTCCCCTTAATTAATTCATCGCATACACCTAGCCAATCTTAAGCCCTTCTAAGTAGTTATCTCTTTATTCTATGTGAGTTTAAGGCTCTGTTGGCCATTAATTGACACTCCATTGCACCGAATCAAATAAGAATAGCTCCCCTTCAATAATTACATTTCCCAGCCCAAACTCCCTCTCTGGGTAAAGCAGCTTTATAAGCGTGGGGTGCGTGCCCTCTCATTTCGCTGCAAATAGTGAATACGTGCTCCGTGCTCTGTTTGTACAGGAGGGGCAGGGTCGCCGGGAAGAGTCAAGCCCAGGACGCGCCACGAGGGGCGGGGCTGTTCAGCCCCATGCCCAAAAATAAGGGAACAAGCCCGTAGCTCGCCACGAGGGGCGCGCCGTTCGGCGCTATGTCCAAATAAGGAGGCAAGCCCGTGGCATTGCCATATAAGGTCACAGAGCACGGGGGGAGGGCGGTACCGAAACCGACGAGGGCGTGTAACACCCGCGCTTGAGGATGAGATATGCATGTGAAGATCGCGCAAGAGGGAGATGAGTAAGGGAGCCCCACGAGCAGTTCTACAGAGGGAGTTCTGAAGTGAGAGTTCTGTGAAGGAAGTTGCTTGAAGGTTTATGAGAGTTGAACAAAGTAGGTACAACGTCGGTGAGAAGGCATGAACGAGAGGCGTGATCTAGCAAGACTGAGAGAGAGAGACGTGATGGGGTGCCTGTATTGCGGCAATGGGCCGACACCCTCTAGGCCCTATCGCTGGTCGGTGAGATGCGAGGCTGCGTTTGCCGGGTTTTCGCCTCGACCCCAAAGCGTGGATCGGAGCGCTCGCTTGGAGCCGGACCTCGACGCCTACCATCTGCCTGGACCCTCCTCTGCCGTACCAAACCATCCCTGCCTTTCCATCCTTTTGTGTACGTGAGTTTGTTCTGTGTGTCCTGTCCCTGGGTATTAATTAAGCTTGTATAAGTTAATATTTGCACTGTGTCACCTGCTTTTTCCATTTTCCCTGTATATAACCTTGACTGCTCCTTTTGCTTAGTGTGTGTAAGTAATAAATCCTGTTACTCTTCTGTACGTCTTCTTCTTCTTCCTCATTACATTCGGTCGCTTTAGAGGTTTCCAAATTGAATACCTGTGGCGCGATTTCGGCCAACGTCCAGGAATCGGTTTAGTCAGGGTAACTGTTTGGCCGCGGTGCCATCCGCTCGGCAAAACAACATCTTATCCGTGGTCCGTAACAATATATATATATATATATATATATATATATATATATATATATATATATATATATATATATATATATATATATATATATATAATAATAATAATAATAATAATACATTTATTTTGTATAGCGCTTTTCAAGAAACCCAGCGACGCTTTGACATAGTACGTAAAACAAAGAGAAAAAAGACAAAAATACATAATTAAATAACCAACACAGAAAGGAAGGAGAAGAGACGGTCAGGGGTTGAATGCGGTGTTGAACAGGTGGGTCTTGAGTGATGATTTGAATGTGGTGAGTGAGGAGTCTCTGATGGTTTGAGGTAGTGAGTTCCAGAGTGTGGGAGCAGCGATGGAGAAGGCCCTGTCCCCCCAGGATCTGAGTTTGGTCCAGATGGGGGGGGGGGGACAGGAGGTTGGCAGCAGCAGAGCGGAGGGTGTGGGTGGGAGTGTGTCTGGGGAGGACGTCAGTCAGGTAGGATGGGGCCAGGTTATGGAGGGCTTTGTAGGTCAGGAGGAGGATTTTGTACTGGATTCTCTGGGAGATGGGGAGCCAGTGGAGCTTGTGAAGCACGGGGGTGATGTGGTCCCGGGCCTAGGAGTGGGTGAGTAGACGGGCAGCGGAGTTCTCAATGTATTGAAGTTTATTGATGATATTTGAGGGTGAACCATAGAGGAGGCTGTTGCAGTAGTCCAGACAGGAAGTGATGAAGGTGTGGATGAGGGTTTCTGCAGCTGTGTAGGAGAGGGATGGACGGAGATGGGCGATGTTTTTCAGATGAAAGAAGGCTGTCTTGGTGATCTGTTTGGTGTGTTTGTCGAAGGAGAGGGTTTGGTCAAAGATGATGCCAAGATTCCGGATGTGAGGGGAGGTGGATACTGGGATAGTGGGATACCGTCAATGTTGAGGGTGAAGTTGTGGGTGGATTTGGTGAGCGTTGTTGGGCCAATAATGATTATTTCGGATGTATCACAGTTTAGTTTGAGGAAGTTGATTTGAAGCCAGGATTTTATTTCAGTGATGCAGTTTGTCAGGATAGAGTGGGTAAAAAAAAAAAAACCACCTTTAGAGGCCATTTTTCCCCACAAAGCGGGGGTTGGCCTTTTTCGGGAACCATGGTTGTTGTTGTTTTTTTTTTGGTCCCCTTTTTGAAGCAATGTTTTATGGCCGGATGCCCTTCCTGACGCCAACCCTTTTTTGCCGCCTTTAACGACAAACAGGGAATTACCAGTGAACTGGTACTCAATTAGCCGACCTCAGAAGGATGACAGGCTGAGTCAACCCCCCTGGCATTAATTCAGCGATCGACCGGGATTCGAACCCAGGATCCTAATTTTCGGGTGACACCGTCACAATTTCGGTCTTTGAGGCCGGCTGATAGGCACGAGATTCTCCTGACCACGTGGCCCTTGACTTGGTTTGTCCGCACAATGTGGGCGCTGTCAGGATGAACTTTAGCCGGGGAGCATTTGGGTGCGTGGCGCCTTTGGGCGCCCCGGTCTGATACTGCCGCCCACGCGCAGAACACCATGTGAGTGCACGTGGGTCCCGGCGGTCCCACTGGCCTAGCGCTACCATGTTTAGACAGCGAGATCCGTCCCCGGGCACCGGCAAGCCAGGCACGGTAGGACACCCGCGGAGCCCCGGCGGGCCAGGGGCGTGCGAGCCTACGCGTTAGCGTGCTACGGCGGAATCAACGGCTTCGGCCACGGCCGGGCTGATACCGGAAATGAACTGGTTCGACGCCCGCGCTAGAGAGGTCGCGGGCGACTGAGATGTTTTAACAAATAATTAATTAATTTGAGACGTCCGATTTCTAGTGTTTGGAAATTTGGAGGAGCTTGACCCTAGCCTTTCCCTTGCAAGGGCAAGGAGGAACTTAACACTTGACACTTAAGCTTAGTTTGAAGTACACCCTGCCGGCGCTCCCGGTGGGACGGCAGGGCAACCAGAAGGGACGAGGTTCTCCTGACCACGTGGCCCTCGATCTGGGAAGCGAGAGGCATTCCATTAGTGGACGCGCCCCTCACGGCCGACTTTTGGGCGGCCCCGGCAGGCCGTTTGTTTTGACGTTCCGTGACAGGCCCCGCACCCCCACCTCAGGGCCGACCGGGCGACCGGAATGAATCCCGGTGTCCCGATCCGAACCTTCAGAGCGGGCCGGCTGCACTTTCCGTCCCTGCGGTCCCAAATACCGGAATCACCCGCATACCACTTTATTCGACAAAATGAGGTGCGGCCTACAGCCTTAGAGAACCAACCCTATATAAGTCAATACCTCCAACGAGAGGGTGGTGGGAGTGGGTGATGGCAGAGGGTGATGGGGGAGGGTGATGGCAGGGTGATGGGAGAGGGCGATGGGGGAGGGTGATGGGGCCTCCCTATAGAAGTCAGTATCTCCAACGACACAGGCACGCATTCGTGCCGCGTGACGTGGTGACGTCATCACACTTTCCCCTCAAAAGACCCATTTGATATAAGTTAATATTCTGATATAAGCTTTAGAAAACCAACCCTATATAAGTCTAGTCAATACCTCCAACGATACAGGTGCGCAAAATACAAAATCACAAAAGATTTATTTGATATAAGTTAATATTTTGAATAACTCGGTCAATATCAGTCCGAATTTCGCCAAATAAAGGTTCCCGTTATCCACAGATACCCCTGTATCCTCCTAGAGGCGAAGTCAGGATGAATTTCGCAAAAATTAAAGTCCTTCGGCAACGAAAATTTAGCATGGTGTTTTCCTATGTAAATTTACCCTGAAGTAATTTTACCGAAAATCCTGGAGATTTCACAGGGCCAGTTTCTGTCGAGTGTTAAGACGTACTAGCGACTGCGAAATCCGGAATCAGAATTAAAATCCGAGCCTCCGTTAGCTCTAAGGGCCCCCCAAAACAAATCACATATATTCCCAATGAAAAGACCCCGGAGTTCCTAAATCCCAAATCCCATGCCATCCAATGTCAATCCATATATCTATACCTCACTACGAACGTTATGCATCTAATGATAAGCATAGGAACCATCAAAAAATATTTTAAAACCACTTTATTGGACAAAATGAGGTGCGGCCTAGCATCTAGTCGAGACCCAGTCACCCAGGCCGATAACCCATTCCGACCCCAAATTCCTCATCGACGATAACTAAACAATATATTATATGAATCGCACCATACATACCTCCTTCTAGATCTTGTTCTTGTCTTGATATACTCACTCAGGCCCACTCTATCACGACTGAGTCCTCTCAGCTCTTCCAAATGGCGCCCGCTACGCCTCGTGTCCAGTCCATCTCCCTGGGAAGAAGCCTAGCGGCAGAGTACCTCAGTGCCATGCCAGGCAGGAGGGAAGGGGCACAGACCTCGGAGAGGACAGCCGGCAGCCGCAGGCTGGCTGACCAAAGCGCCGGGCACACCAGGCTGGTCCAGAGCACGACATGCGAGGAGGGTCGAGGAATGAAGATGAGCAGACCGAGGACCAATAGAGAGCCGAGGACATGCAGGCCGAGAACCGAGGAGCCGAGGAGGCAGCCGGGCAACAGCCAGCGTCAACAGCCAGAGAGTATCCTGCAGCTCGACGACCGCAGCGGTGGCCAACAGGGAGCCAGCCAGCCGTCCAGGCAACCAACAGGAGAGCAACCCAAGAAAACAAAAGGCAGAACAGGTGCGAGATGCCTGGGAGCGGGCAGGAGGCAGCGGCGGAAGAGCCGGGCAAGCGAAGCCGGGAGGATCAAGCAGAGAGCAGACCCGTCGGCCAAAAAGCCACCAAGATTACTCGAAAAGCAGATTCTGTACCTTTATCCAGCCGGAGAACCCGCGGCACGTGCGCCTTCCGTCGGAGAACAAACAGCGCCAGCGTCCCCATACACGGCGCACGTGGCGGCGTCCACAATCCACAAATCAAAGTCCACAATCCACAAAGTCCACAATCCAATCCACAATCAACAAAAGGCAGGACAGGTGTGAGATGTCAGGTCGGAAAAGTAGAAGAAGTAGACCCTGTACATCTATCCAGTCGGAGAAGCGGCGAACAAGCACTGCCAGCATCCTCTCACAGACCGGACAGATATATATAAAACAAAAGATTTAGTTTTGTTTTAAAACTCAATACTGCACGTAATTTCAACTTGAAGATAAAGAAAGGTGCATTCGACCCATCCCCCACAAGCCAGCGCAAAGCAAATCATCCACCTTTTATTGTCTAACGGGAAGTCTTTGTCCAACTCTGCAAAATAATTACCAAGTATTTTACATTTACTCATCTATCTATAATTCCAGTAATCTCTGTGTGTTTGTTTGTACGTTTGTACGTTTGTACGTTTGTACGTTTGTTTGTTTGTCTGTGACCGCTGTTTCTCGACAACCACGGGTCCGATATACTTTAAACTTGCCAGGTATATTGCTGGGGACCCGAGGATGTGCCTTTTCAAGGTTTGAAATTAATCGGACAAGTACTTACCGAGCTATGGCGATTTAGCCGTTCGCCGTTCGCTTTGGCGTTGCGAATGGACCAAACCATTGCATGTAAATAGAGGGGGGGGTTCTGTGGTCGTTGCGAATGGACCAAACCATTCATGTAAATAGAGGGGGGGGGGGGTTCTGTGGTCGTTACTGCCACGTGGTTTCAAAGTTTTTTTTTGTTGTTGTTGTTTGCACGCATGTTTTTTTGCACCCACGTACGGGCACGCCCTAGGATGTTTACACACACACACCCCTACACAAATTTTTTTTTTTTTTTTTTTTTGGCAAGGAACGGGCACCCACGTACGGGCACGTCCTAGCTTATATATAGTACGGGCATGCCCTAGTCTATCTATAATTCCAGTAATCTCTGTGTGTGTGTGTGTGTCTGTGTGTGTGTCTGTGTGTGTGTCTGTGTGTTTGTTTGTCTGTGACCGCTGTTTCTCGACAACCACGGGTCCGATATACTTGAAACTTGCCAGGTATATTGCTGGGGACCTGAGGATGTGCCTTTTCAAGGTTTCATATTAATCGGAGAAGTAGTTACCGAGCTATGGCGATTTAGCCGTTCGCCGTTCGCTTTGGCTTTGCGAATGAACCAAACCATTTCATGTAAATAGAGGGGGGGGGGGGGGTTCTACCGTACTCGCAAGCCGTTCGCTTTGGCTTTGCGAATGGACCAAACCATTTCATGTAAATAGAGGGGGGGGGGTTCTGTGGTCGTTACTGCCACGTGATTTCAAAGTTTTTTTTTGTTGTTGTTGTTTGCACGCATGTTTTTTTGCACCCACGTACGGGCACGCCCTAGTCAATACAATGTTAGCTTAGACTTCGCACTGAGTCGACCACCACAGCCACAATGGAGACAAGTTTGCCGAGCAAATGATTACTTTTACCAAACAATGGAATTTGTAAAGCAGTTAAATGAATGAAAATTACTTCAGAATTACTTTAGACAACGTGGCACCAGCTGTCAATTGTATTATTTACCTTGAAAACAATATCCTTCTACAACTTACTGAAAGAACTCAATAAAAACATTTTAAAATATATTTGAGTATATTTTAAAGACATAACATAACGAGATATCCTGAATCATTATTTGACATTTGTACAGAATTATTTCTCATTTGGGAAGACCCGATCCAATACTATATTTGAAAAATACATACATACATACATGTATATATATATATATATATATATATATATATATATATATATATATATATATATATATATATATATATATATATATAAACAGGCAGTCCCCGGGTTACGAACGAGTGCCGTTTTTAAGTCTCTCTGTAAGTCGAATTCGTATGTAAGTCGGAACAGATGCGTATGGTTCACATCTAGTGTCAATTAGTCAAATGTTTGTCTTAGTATATAGTATATATTTTACCTAAAACATCTATAGGTATAAAAAACATGAAAGAAACATTTCTTAAACTGTTTAGATAGAAAAGAAAAGATAATGATTAAAGGTTAACACTTACTCTCGTTCCAATTGATGTCTTGCAAACCTTGAAACGATCATACCTTGATATATCTCTCCGAGATGATGGGCCTGGTGTTGGAGAGGATGGACCTGGTGCTGGAGAGGATGGACCTGGTGCTGGTCAATTTTCTTAAAGTAAACACATCAAGGGTGGCTTGAACAGAGCTTTTCTCATATTTCTCTTGTCTACCACTCCCCTTATGATATACTTTTTGTGTCTGTTTGATTTTTTTTCTCTGTGTGATAAATGTTAGCTCTTTCACGAGCCTCGATTCTGCATACAAAAAAAAAAAAAAAAAATCAGTTTAGAATTGATGGCTTTTTAGATGCCCCTTGCTTTTTAGAAACTTTTTTTTTTTTTAATCATAGGCTTTACGGAGGTCGGTTCGTAAGTACGGGCGTTCGTATATATATATACACACACACATATATGTATGTTTGACAAGTATGTTGATCACTCTGGTTTGCATGTGTTTTGTGTTTGTCTGTCCACTCACTTATACTTGCCTTCAGGTCACAATTTTAAACTCATCTCCACAAATCTTCATCAAATGGTAGAGTTGGTGGTCTGACAGAATCCTATTTATTTTGAGGTGAAAAAGTCAACATTGGCGAAAGGTCAACCACTTTGTTCAAATTTCTAAAATCCTTATTTTTCATCTCATAGATTTGAAATTTGAATAGGATTTGCATATCAGCGAACTTATTTCAACCACCAACTATGTCTGAGGTCAACATCGGCCAAAGGTCAACAACCTTTCAAAATTCTTTAAATCCTCAATTTTCATACGATTGACTTGAAATTTGATAAGGATTTTAATATCAGTTAACTGAATTCAACCACCATCTATTTTTGAGGTCAACATAATTCACAAATTCAACATCGGCCAAAGGTAAACCACCTTTTCAAATTTTCTAAAACACTCAATTTTCATCCGATGGACTTGAAATTTGAATGGGATATTCATATCAGTGAACTGAATTCAACCACCAATTATATTTGAGGTCAACATCGGTCAAAAGGTCAACATAGGCCAAATTCCTAAAATTGTCAATTTTCATCCGATGAACTTAAAATTTGAAGACGATTTGCATATCAGGTCACTGAATTCAATCACCAATTATTTTTGAGGTCAAAAGGATGCTCTACTGAGTGTCATTCTACTGTCTGTTTTCACCCCTGTCTGTTTGTTTGTCTGTTGGTCGGTTTGTTTGTGAACAAGATACCGTTTCTCAAAAAAGATGTGGCCGGATTTGTACAAAATTTTTTTCTTCTTTTTCTTCAAATTTGGGATTTCGACGACAACAGGACACGTGGTTGCTGAGAAAAACGACGTTTAGCCTGTACGGACAACAGGAAAACATACTGCCTCTGGCCATCTTCAGGGCAATGAATGGTTACTTCCTTCCCTGCATTTACCAGCGATGAATCCATACTTCCTCCCATCCATTTACCAGCAATGAATCAATACATCCTTCCCTCCATTTACCAGTAATAAATCGATACTTCCTGCCCTGCATTTAACAGCAATGAATCGATACTTCCTTCCCTCCATTTACCAGTAATAAATCGATACTTCCTGCCCTCTATTTACTCGCAATGAATCGATACTTCCTTCCCTCCATTTCCCATCTATGATTTGGTGCCTTCAACGCAACACAGGAAATCAGACTGTCTCTTGACATATCTCATGCCTTCGAAGCAGTCTGGCACCCCGCCCTGCTCACCAAACTCTCCTCTTATGGTGTCCATGGAAATCTCCACGCATTGCTCGCGGACTTCCTTTTCTGTTGTAGTCATGTGATATTCGTCTGCATGTCTGTGTGACATGAATGGTGACACAAACAGTCTGCAGCATGTATATCACCACCATCTTACTATAATTCACCAAATGTCTGTCCGTCCATTCCCCGATACGCAAAAACGGCTGAACCGATCGCAACAACATTTTGGGTGGGAAATCCTGGGACCTCCTGGAGTAAAACCGCTATATTGTTTTTTCAAATTTCAGCTTTGGTCTCGAGCAATTTCAGGTTTGGACTCTCGCCTGATGTTATTGTCCCGGGTACCGCAAAAAGGCTGCACCGATCGCAACGATACACCTCCATGCCCGTGGGATTCCCATGGGTGACCCCATTAGTCTTACTATAATTCACCAAATATCTGTCCATCTGTCCGTCCTTTCCCCGGTACCGCAAAAATGGCGGAGCCGATCGCAACAAAATTTTGGGTGGGTAATCCTGGGACCCCCTGGAGTAAAATAGGCCGAATTGTTTTTCCAATTTCAGCTTTGGTCTCCACCATTTTCAGGTTTGATCTACCACCTAACGTTATTGTCCCGGGTACTGCAAAAACGACTGCACCGATCGCAACGATACACCTCCCTGCCCATGGGATTCCCACGGGTGACCCCACTAGAAGTATTCAATGCGACCTTTCACGGTGAAAGACCAATTGTCAGAACGATCATCACAGCATTCCAATATTGTCTTTGCGAAGGAATCAGTCTTCACATAATTGTGGTCCTTACTTCCTGGCACAATACCAGTTCCACAAAAAATGCAATCAGTTTTGCTCTTAAAAGGACCTTAAGATACTCTGACGCTTCTCTTAATTGAGTTGGAAGATCCACTTTTCTTACTTAGTTGAGTCTTTATGTCAAGTGGGTTGGGAAACCATTTACGACAGTTTGTGTGCACTTTAGTGCTCGCCGTGACGACAATGGTTTCACCTCTTTACACACTTGCTGCGTTGAACCCATCAGCACCCTTTTGACGAATGTGAGTTACATCACCTTCATCATCCAATTTCTCCGTACAGATGGGACAAACTTCTGGGTCGACGCCACTTGCACTCATTGTTAAACCTGAAAGAAATGTACAAAAAGTGTGTGAGTACACACGCTCTGATTGGCTACTGAGTGTCACATGGGTGGCTAATGAGAACTAATTAATAAAATGTCTGGCTGCCATCTCAGATGCCATCTTCTTGAATTTATTGATTACCTGATTAGTCAATGATACTTTGAATGATCTTAATTCAATGGGATTCTTGACCCCTAAAATCTAGGGGTAGGCACCAAAATTACAACTCCAGGGTGAATTATAAATGACAAAGCCATTTCGGGTATTGGCGGCCATCTTGGACGCCATCTTGAAAATAACAACTTCCCAGTGGTCCGATTTCATACGATTTTTAATATGTTATTCCTGATGTCCAATAGTACGAAAAACCGTTGAAAAACCTTTTGTAGCAATTTTTTGGGGGTTTGGGTGTTTTTTTTATTTTATAAAATTGACCCGTCTAATTCATCGTGTTGTTTGAATAAATGCGAACGTTTATTTCTGACTTCTCGAACTTTTAACATGGCGTTGTCGGTAAAAGTCACGTGACTTAGCACCTCTCAAATCATAATCTATTAAAATATTATCAGTGATGCGCTGATGTAACGAATCTGGTGCTGAGAAACCGTGACATGAGAAGGTTTCTGCTGATATTTCTGCTGATATTATTTGATGCCACGTAACAGTATCACGCATAACGCCGACACGGAGGCAAATGTGTCTAGCGGCTTCGCCCCCATCAAGATGAATGACAGTCATAGCCACACCTACCCCAGTCCCATTCTTTTACTATTAACAGTAAAAGATTATTATTATTATTAACAAGAAGTTTAATTCCCGGGTTTGACAGATCCCGTTTTTTCGCTTTATTTTGCTTTTGCCTTGGTCTGGAGAACTAAAAAGGGATCCCTGCCTCGACAATCAGCTGAACAGACCAGGTAGGCTCTCATATGTAGCCTCAGCAAGTTTTTAAAGAAGATAATCCAACTTTAGTTTGGTATGTAGCAAATGGGACCGACATTTTTTTCCACTACTCTGGTAGCTCATGGTGGTTGAGTATGCGCTTTATTGTACAGACCTAAACTCTTCAGGAATCCACTAATTGAAGGTCCAGGAACAATATTTGGTTGGTAACACATTTGCCACTGACGGCAAAATAGCTGAAATGGCCATACCCCTTTTTGGGCCACGCCCCCTTTTTTGCCGTGACTGTATCTACAGAACCGTTGGACCTAGAAGGTTGCCCGACCACTCAAAATTTGCGCAATGGCCACATTATGGGGGGTCAGTAATACATTTTCATATCCAAAAGTCAATGGTTTTTAAGATAATTGCCAAAAACCGATTTCAACATGTTACGAACTACAATTGTATGATACCACCAAGGCCACAACATTATATGACACTTATACCTTTTGCATCATCCTATTTTGGAATTTACTTATTTGGATTTCTACACTTTTCGCCTTTACTACAGCCACAAAACGTGACACATTTAATGTTCCTGTCTCTGCAAGTGCACGTTTTGGTACTCATACATGCTCTTGGGCATTTGCATGGAGGAGGCAGGTCATCGGGCCTGCACGATACTGGCAGTATCACTGGTGTTATGCCAACGTCCGTTGCTTCATACCCATACTGGAGTGGATCTGGTTTGGTGACGGCAGGAGTTGGGGCTTGCAAACACATCTTACACTGAAGAAATGCTCGCTTTATGTGTTCTCGTAGCGTTGATGAACAGCACACAAGCTGGTTGAAGTCCAGTTCTTTCTTGGAGTTGTGGTACTGCTCCCATCGATATTCATCGAAAGTGGAACAGTCGGTCTTCTTTAATCCAGACACAAGGAACTTTTCAGCATTGCTTGTTATCTGTGGTGACAGTTCTTCTACACCAAACCCTTCCAGTAGGGAGAGATCGATGGATGCTTTCAGGCCAGACAGCTTTGGACCCACCTTGCTGGTACTGTCGCAACCGCTGAGAGCATGAATGGCTGGGAGACACGACACCAAACCGTTGTCCAGTTGATCAACCAACATGTGGACTGGTACAGTTTTCTTTGTTTTCCGGTTACCAAGCTTCACGTACAGCTTTTGTAGTTGCCAGGTTGTGTTGAAGTGGAAGATGAGGTTGACAAAGACATCTGTGTCAGGCGAGTCGACCAAGACTGATTGAACCCCGTGTTTCACAACACCATCATTAATATGGAACATGATTCTGTCGTCGGCTTCTTCTTGGTTGCTTGAGAGCTCTGCGATCTGTGTTTCAGTGCCAGCTAACAGTTTCCTGCATTCACCCCCATATACTCCTCCAAAGAATATTTCCTTGTCCGACTCGACATTCTGCAGCATCCACTTGAAGACATACTCCTGCAACCGAACTTTGTTCAACATTGAGCTCCAGAACATATCAAGATCGACAGGGAGTTTCTGATTGTCAGACCCAATGGTGATTGTGATTTGTTCTGAGGAACTTCGCTGTGCCCGTTCCATTTGCTTGATTGATGATTTTTGATAAACATCAAAAATAATGTCTATTCTTGTGGACACGGAGCCTGTAGCAAGAATCCTGTTGGAAAGACTCTCAGCCAATTCCCCGAATGTGTGAAGGCCCATCTTTTTCATCGGTAGTTTACGCACAAGTGCCATGAAGTCCACTATTGTCATCTGAGCGTCACTCTTTACATTCCTCGTCTCCTGTGGAAGGCGACTGACAAGTTCCCTGGCTAAGGAGGCTTTATCGGGCTTCTTCAATTTGATGCCATCTTTACATTCAGTGGTGAGGAACTGGGATGTGCTGGTCAATTCATACTTCAGGAGTTCTAGCATGCTGTACCCTCTTTCTCTAGCATAGTCAATGTACCTAACCGTTTCCGCTGCATCCTTTTTCGCCATCGATTTCTTCGCTGTGAACGGAGTAGAAGTACGTTTCACGAAAACAGTCTTGCGGTTGGTAGGGATTGTATCATGTAGGTGCTTCTCCTTATCCTGAAATCTGGTCTCAACAAACTCTTCATAACTCTTCTCACCAATTTCCAGGCATTCAAGTAATCCGTCGACAACCTCCTGGGGAATGTCAGCTCCAGTAGAGATGTTCTGAAGTCTGATTCCAGCGTCGAACGGATTGTTGATGGATTTTATGTAATCCAGAAGGGCCTTTGCACGAACATGGCCAATCTTCGTAGAACTTGGATTGAACTCATGGTGTAGGCTCAGCTCACTGTCATCTTTGTCTCCCAAGTTGCACCATTCCAGCAGCTGTGCCACATGAAGATCTTTCTCATGCTTTAGGAGATTCCATAAGGCTACTGCTTCTTTCTGTCTGGTCATCCCAATGATACCTCCAGCAACCTTGGCGGGTTTATTGTAACACTTCTCGAGTGCCATGTCAAATCCTACTGCACTGCCTTGTCGGGTAGTGTGGTACATCACCCATCCACCATCTGTAAAGCATCTGTAGATACCCGGGAACTTCCTTTGTAGGTCCAGGCAATCTTCAAGGAACAGCGTACCCCATCTGCTAATAAGTTCGTAACATGTTGAAATCGGTTTTTGGCAATTATCTTAAAAACCATTGACTTTTGGATATGAAAATGTATTACTGACCCCCCATAATGTGGCCATTGCGCAAATTTTGAGTGGTCGGGCAACCTCCTAGGTCCAACGGTTCTGTAGATACAGTCACGGCAAAAAAGGGGGCGTGGCCCAAAAAGGGGTATGGCCATTTCAGCTATTTCGCCGTCAGTGGCAAATGTGTTACCAACCAAATATTGTTCCTGGACCTTCAATTAGTGGATTCCTGAAGAGTTTAGGTCTGTACAATAAAGTGCATACTCAACCACCATGAGCTACTCTAGTACACGCCATCCCTACATGGAGAGTACGAGCGTACTCTCTGATAAATGTTCGTTTTTCATTAATCATCCACTTTCTAAACTCACCCCTCAAATCTCTCCACTTAAACTCCCCTCTCACCCCTCCAATCCTAAACTTCCCCCTCCCTTTCAATACTCCCCCCACACTCCTCCACTCCGAAACTCCCCCCTCGTCCCTCCCCTCCAAATCTCCTCACTTGCCCCTCCCCTTCAAATCTCTCCCCTCACCTTCAAAACTCCCCCACCCCTCCCCTTCAAAACTCCCTCCTCACCTCCGCTTCAAAATCCCCCCTCACCTCTCACCACAAAACTCCCCCCTCCCTTTCAATCCTCCCTCCTCACCCCTCCCCTCCAAAACACCCCCCTCGCCCCTCCCCTCCTAAACTCCTGCCTCACCCCTCCCCTCCTAAACTACCCCCTAGCTCCTCCCCTACCCCACCCCTTCAAATCTCCCCCACCCCCAACCATATTTCTCCAATTCTCCCCCCACTCCTCCTCAAAGCTTCCTCCTCCCCACTTCCTCTCCCTTCAATCTCATACCTCCACGTCCTCCAACCTTCTCCTTTGCTCTGCTCTGCCCTGCTCAAACAAACCCTCACTGTGCCCCATCCCATCACCATCAAACCTTTTGTCCTCCTCATCCTTTCCTTTCTCCGAGCTCTTCTGCAATCTCTGACACACCATCAACAGCTGTCCCTACCTCCCTCACCCCTCATCTCACTCTACCCCTCCCCTATCCTATACCCAATTCCACCCCTCACTTTTCCTTAACGCTATGGACTTCAAGCATCCGGGGCCTTCGCTCAAACCCGATTGATCACTCCATCGAGGTTGCTTCAAACAAACCAGACATTATATGCTGAACAGAAACTTTCCTCCGACAAGATGTCTCTGATTCCTTCAATTCAAGATTATTCAAGTTTCAAGTATTCGAGATTCATTCAAGATATCTCTCCCTGGTTACTCCCTCCTCCGGTATGACAGACCTGAGCCTTGGGTTGCTATTCTCAGGGTGGTGGGGTTGCTATTTCTATCAAAAACTCTCTTCCTTCCTCACTTTCCTTGCACTGCCCTCTCTCCAACCCACCCCCAGGAGGACATCTGGCTCCAGCTTCCTCTCCACACCCACCTTTTGTTGATATGTGTTCTGTACCGTCCTCCAAACAGTGATGTCTCCATTCACATTTCGCTGTCTGACAACATGGACCAACTTCAATTCACTCATCCCAACTCTCTCTTCCTCATATGTGGCGACTTCAACTGTCATCATGCCAGCTGGCTGGGTGTGGGTTCCTCTCTCACCAGCCATGGAATCTCAGAAAAGGACTTCTGCGAATCATTGGGACCGACAAAATCTGTCAATTTCCCGACCCGGATCTCAGTGAACGGAGCATCTTCTCTTCTAGACTTCATTATGACAAACTTCCCTGCAAATGTCTGCTGCGCTTCTTCTGCTCCAATCAGTTCTTCTGATCATGTGCTTGTTGAAGTGGACATCTCTCTGGCCATTTTCAGAGAGCCTCCTCAGCGTCGATGAGTCTGCCGTTTCACTCAGGCCGACTAGCATGGTCTTCAAGCAGCCATCAATCATCTGGACTGGTCTCCCATCTGGCAGCAACCCTCTTCTGGTGAAACTGCCAAAATTAAGACTCTCTGCTCACCTTCACTCCTCTTTTCTCCAACCTCTGGAACAATCTCCCACACTCTCTTCAATCCCTCTCCTCCCTCCACGTCTTTAAAACAGCTGTTCAACACCATCTTTTATCTTCCCCCATCCAAAACCTTGCTCTTTTCTATCCCCGTTAAAACACCCCAAACCCGCTTCATTAAATCCCCAATTTCTTTCCTGAAATTCCTGGAAGTGTTCATTTGCTTTGTACCATGTACTCCTCCCTCCTCCCCCAGCCCTCCCCCTTCCACAGATCTACCGATGTCGCTGTTCTCTTCTGTTGTTGTGCTTGTGCTTCCCTCTCTCCCCTCTTGTCTCCCGCTCCCTTCAATGCACGTTTTGTCTGTGCATGTTTTCATTTGTGTCTGTGCATGATGCTAACAATGTGTTACCTCTTACACAGGCCTCAATTCTGTTTCCCGAAAAAGAAAAGCCCTCTTGAAACTTATGGCAGTTCTCAACTGCTGGTTCCGGGAGGGCTTCCTTCATAAGGAAATGAAATGCTCCAACAGTTCTGGTTCGTGCTACACAAAAATAAAGCATTTCAAAATTTTAATTAAAGCCATTTGCATGTGTACAATCGGTACCGTTGATGCTGGACGTGCCCCTTGACCGTCTATTCCTTGCGCTTTCCCGACATTATGTTGCGGACAAATCGTACACGTTTTGCAACACTGATCTGCCACTGGACTAAATGCCGGCGCATACCATTCCTCAGCTACCATCACCCTTTGCTCAGATGCCTCAGCCCATGAGTTGGATGAGCCAACCACAGTTACAAGTCTTAAAAGCATCGGTGAGCACACATCCATGATTGACCCACCGTTAAAAGCATCGTTGAGCACACATCCATGTTCCTGATCAGTCATGGCATCCTGTAGAATTCTGATGCCCTCCAATGTCGGGACTTGTTCAGTTGGTGTCGATATAGATACGTGAAAAATTAAGTACACCCCATGTAAAGTTTTTACTTTTTTTAACATATTTCAACATACAGCTATTTGATCTTCATTTCAACAATATTGATAGATAAAGGTGATATAATATAACAAATATCCTGAAACATTTACATTTTGTAGTCCATTGTATAATTTAAATAAACATAAATGCAAATTTCGCATGTGGAAAAAGTAAGTACACCCCTCCATTTATCACCAATTCAAATACCTAAATTTAGAATCAGGCGCACCAGCTCAGGTGCAAATGATTAGAACATCGTTAGAGAGGATCTTGGAGGAACCTGTCTTATTTAAACCTCAGACATTTAGTTTGGTTTGCTCTTTGTTGTTGAAGTGTGCGGCGTCACCATCCCTAGATCAAAATAGCTCTCCGAGGCCTTCACAAAGAAGGTTATAGATGCCTACGAGTCTGGGAAGGGATTTAAAAAGATCTCCAAACAATTTGAAATCAATCATTCGACTGTCCGGAAGATTATCTACAAGCGGAGTAGATTCCAAACAACTGCCAACTTGTTCAGGCCAGATCGCCCCAGCAAGTTCAGCCCGAGAGCAGACCGCAAGGTGCTGAAAGGTGAAAATGCTGAAAGAGGTCTCGAAGGACCACAGAATGTCATCACGCGACCCACAGGTAGCTCTTGCCACTGTTGATGTCAAATTGCATGAGTCAACCAAAAGAAAGAGGCTGCACAAATTTGATCTGCATGGGAGGTGTGCCAGGAGGAAACTGTTGCTGTCCAGAAAGAACATCAGGGCAAGACTAAAGTTTGCCAATGAACACCAAGTCAAAGACCAGCACTCCAAGAACAATGTGCTCTGCACAGATGAGTCAAATGTAGAGCTATTTGGCCACAGTACCAGAAGACATGTTTGGCGAAACCCAAAGACAGCATTTGACCACAAGAACCTCATACCAACTGTAAAGCATGGTGGTGGAAATATTATGGTTTGGGGCAGCTTTGCTGCATCAGGGCCTGGGCAGCTCACCATCATAGAATCCACTATTAATTCTTTATTGTACCAGAGGGTGCTTGAGGATAATGTGAGGCCATCTGTCGGAAAATTGAAGCTCAACCAAAGGTGGTCCTTGCAACATGACAATGACCCTAAACATACCAGTAAATCCACCAAGGAATGGCTGAAAAGAAAGAAATGGAGGTTTCTGGAATGGCCAAGTCAAAGACAAGATCTAAATCCCATCGAGATGTTGTGGGGGGATTTGAAACGAGCTGTGCACATGCAAGAAACCCCTCAAACATCGCATCGCTGAAAGAATTCTGCATGGAGAAGTGGGCAAAAATTTATCCCAGTCGATGTCAGAGACTGGTAGACAGTTATAAGAAACGCTGACCTGAGGTTGTTTCTGCCAAAGGGGGCAATACCACCTCTTAGAGCCAAGGGTGTACTTACTTTTTCCACATGCGAAATTTGCATTTATGTTTATTTAAATTATACAATGGACTACAAAATGTAAATGTTTCATGATATTTGTTATCTTATATCACCTTTATCCATCAATATTGTTGAAATGAAGATCAAATAGCTGTATGTTGAAATATGTTGAAAAAGTCAAAACTTTACATGGGGTGCACTTACTTTTTCACGTGACTGTATATACTTGGTACTGACTGGCTCTCCATCCTCCTGAGTTGCTTGCTCACTGGTTTCATCCCGGCAGTGGTTTAGTAGGGTCTATCATGATGGTCACCGGCTGTGCCCCCTTAATCTGCCCTACCTCGTTCGGATGTGTCGTCCAGAGTCGTTTGGGTACCTTCTCCAGTACTTCCAATGACACTCCGATCATTGCCCGTGGAATTTGCACAATTCTTTCAATGGTAATCGACGTCATTTTCGGTTTTCTTTCCCATACAATATCCAACATCCCATAACTTCCAGAGATCTTTTCCAAAATAATCAACCATCAGTTGCCTCTCTTCTCATGTCACTACTTTCATCATTGTTACCATGGAACCAATTTCCTTAGCGGCAAGCCCTTCAGTTACAGCTGAAGTCAAATGTGGAGTTACATCAGTCCGTTGTTTCCACAACCCCTTTTGTTAGTTGGACAGTTCTCTCTCAAGTATGTTGACTGTCATACTCTGGATCATGAAAGCTGTGACCTTGAGGACACTCATTACAGCCATGCTGCTTCAACATGCTGGACTGGACTGTCATGAATATTTACTCTTAAAACCACTTTTTCCCACAATTCATGATAAGTGCACTGTTGCAAAACACATGTGCACTAGAACTTGCACACAAAACTATTTCACCAACATGTGGGAACAATCCATCCTCTATACCTTTCAGGAGGACTTACCTGACTCATCTTATAAAGTCTGTTCATTTTGCCCATTTTGTCAATCAAACAATTCACTCACAAAAGTACACAACCACAATCATATACTGATCAATGTCACGGGATCCCAGACCCTTTAGTGCAATGGAACATTCGATCAGCGGGATTCAAATCCCTAAACCTAAACTTGTCCTTGACCAGTGTATGCATATGAGATCTTCTATCCCAAGGATCCCTGACCCTTTTCATACAGATCCCTGACCCGTGAATCTTATGGAATCCTCGATCCCAAGTCCCGAAAGGAACTCTGATCCGATAACAAATTTACAAGGATTTTAGAAATCAGCAGGACCCCTTAGTTCCCACAGTTCAATGACTTCTAGGATCCTATTAGCTTGAAGCTCCAGCGATTTCGATCCTATATTACATTAGAATGAATGATGTTTCCAGAACCCATTCCCTTTAAATAAACAATTCAACACAATTTCTCTGGATCCTGTCACCCGTTGAGTTTCGAAACGGGGAGCACGACTTCGGTGAATGCGACATGACAAAAAGGGCAGGGAAGAGAATCTCAGCAAGGCCCTCTGACCTTCCCTTTTAGGCAGACATTCGCATTTGGGCAGCCATTCGCATCTGCAGCACCTCAGCTGAACCACTCCACTCTCCTCACCCCTCTCCCTCATCATCCCCAACTCCCCCCCCCCCCCCCCGGGGTTTTGTGATCCCATCCCCATCGCCATTTACTGTCGTGGAATAACTCGAATCTCAATCAAATCACACCAGTTCACAGGTTGGTTGAATAATTTATTAAATACATGCACATGGAGAGAGGTGCCAAAACAACACAGGGTCAGCACATGCGCGTTCATCCTCTCTCGCAAAATGTTTCAAATGAACCCCTTATATGGAGTGAAATAAACAGATGTGCCCATTTATGGGGAAATCACAATTGATGCCTGGTCCTGTTAACATTGAGGATTTTACAAGTAAACAACAGATGGTGATCAGTTGATGGCAAACAAGAGAGACTGTGATCTGTTGTCTTATACGAGCAGCTTTTACATTGCAAAACTTTGAAACACAGAGATGAAAACCAAGTGCTCATCACTTTTTTAGTACCAGCTCAAAATGCTTTGCGGCAATCACATGGTCTCTTGAGCTCTGCACTACCTTATATGGTCATAAATTCTTTTTTGACAAGAACCATTAATTGAACATTTGTAAACGAATAATTTTACGTCCACAGTGGATGACTAATGAAAAGATTTTCCACAACTTGTGCTTGGATGGGCTTTCTCCATTTTTTTTTTCGAAGACAGTCAAGGATCGTGTAATAAAGCTTTGTATGTGGTGAGGAGCTCAGAAGTTCCCATAAAGGACTTCGCATGATGGAGGATGCCTATTTTCGGATTAGGTTTCGGAGTTTCGTAATCATCTGTAAGATTATTGGGAGCAGGCTGATTGGTCTGTAGTTGCATGGCTCTGTCTTTGCACCTTTTTTGTGCAAAGCGGTGATGTTGGCTGATTTCCAAGCAGATGGCAGATGACCTTGAGCAAAAGAGAGGGTGATGAGAATAGAGAGGGTGTGATAGAGCGGCAGAGCAGGATTTTAGGACCTGTTGGCTGATTCCATCTGGTCCAGTTGCAGAATCAGATTCGAGGTTTGACAGAAACCTCTCCAGCTTGTCAGGAGAGAAGGACACAGAGTCCAGAAGCAGCTGGGTTTGACTGGGTATGGTGGGTACAGAGAGCGATGGGTTTGGGACTCAAGATTTTGAGGCAAACACAGAGTTGAGGCATTCGGCTTTGTCATGCGCGGTGTCAGCTGTGTTGCTGTTTTAGGTAAGGGAGGAGATGGAGGGGAACAAACACCAGAAACCGATTTGACCAGACGTCACCAGGATTTGGAGGAGGGAGACAGGTTTGACAGTTCAGTCTTGAGAGTAGAGAGATATTGTTTCTCTCCTGAGGGTAGACACCAACTTGTTCTGAGCTTTGTGAAAGGAACTGAGATTGCCTTCAGTTGCATTAGCCTTTCAGGAGGCGAAAGCAAGTTGTATCAGGGGAACTGCCTCACCACAAGATTCAGTGTACTATGGATGGGAGTGAAGGGTATGACAACTGAAGGCAAGATGGGAAAAATCTGTGCATGAGAGAGCAATTTACTTTGGAAGAATTCCCAGGATTGGTTTATGGTCAGAAGCAGTGGAGATGGGAGACCAGTCCAGATGTTTGATGGCTGCTTGAAGACCTTGCCAGTCAGCTTGAGTGAAATGCCAGACTTCTTGATGCTGAGAAGGCTCTCTGAGAATGGCCAGAGAGATGTCCACTTAAACAAGCAAATGATCTGATGAATCGATTGGAGTAGATTAAGAACAGCAGACATTTATAGGGAAGTTAGTCATAACCAAGTCTGGAAGAGAAGATGCTCCATTGACTGAGATCCGGCTGGGGAAGTTGACAGATTGTGTTCATCCCAATGAGTCGCAGAAGTCCTTGGCCGAGGTGCCACGGCTGGAGCGAAAGGTACCCACACCCAACCAGCTGGCATGATGACAGATGAAATCGCCACATATGAAGAAGAGAGATTTGGGATGAGTGAATAGAAGTTGGTCCATTTTGTCAGACAGTGAGATGTAAATTAAGCCATCCTGCTTGGTGGATGGCACAACACACACATGAACAAAAGGTGGGAACGGAGGGGAAGCTGTAAGCAGAGGTACTTCTGGGGGTGTAGTGGAGAGAGGGTAGTGCAAGGAGAGTGAGGAAGATAGTTTTTGATAAAGATAGCAATTCCACCACCAGCACAAGGCTCAGGTCTATCATACCGGAGGAGGGAGTAACCAGGGAGAGATACTAAGGAATCAGAGACATCTTGAAGGAGAAAAGTTTCTGTAAAGCAGATCAAGTCTGGTTTGCCAGAAGCAACCTGTATGGAGAGATCAAACAGGTTTGAGCAAAGGCCCCGGATGTTTGATGTCCATACTGTTGAGGAAGAGGGAGGCGGAGCATCAGGTACAGGACACGCGAGGGGTAGGGTAACTTGAGGGAGAGGAGGAGGTGGAGAGAGCTGTTGATGGTGTGTCGGAGATTGCAGAAGAGTAACGAGAAAGGGAAGGATGAGGAAGCCAAAAGGTTTGATGGTGATGGGATGAGGCACAGTGAAGCATTGTTTGAGGTGGGGAGGAGGAAGAGTGAGTAAGAAGGTTGGAGGAGGTGGAGGTACGAGTTGGAAGGGAGAGGTAGTGGGGAGGAGGCAGCTTTGAGGAGAAGGGGTGAGAGGGGAGAATTGGAGAAAAATGGAGTGAGGGGAGTTTTGAAGGGAAAAGTGAGGGGAAAGTTTTGAAGGGGAGGGGTGAGGAGTGAGTTTCGGAGGGGAGGGATAAGTTGGGATTTTAGAAAGTGTTGGACTATTAATGAAAAACGAACATTTATTACAAACTGGGTTTCTTGTGATTTTCAAGTCAGAGATCCGTTTGAAAGCGTCAGAAGAGATGGAAGGTGAGTTTTGAGAATGGAGAAAGGAAGAATTGCAAGATTATTTTTTTTTATGGATTGATTTGATGAGCAAATTGAAGACAGCCTTTTAAAGTGGAAGAAGAAAAGCAGGTTACAATATACAACTGAATAAAACACTGCAGGGGAAAGTTGAAACATTTTAAAGCAAAACCGTGAAAACTTTCTGGGAAATTCCCTGAAGTGAGGGCATGGAGGCGAAGTGGGATGAAGGATTCCAGAACAGGTTCAAAAGGAGGAACAGAAGTATAGGAGATTGACAGCCAGGTGAGCAGAAAACGAAGGAACAGGGAGGTGTATAAGCAATTGTGTTCGTACGAGAAGAGGGGTCTCCATTTTAATTTTTCGTTGATATATTTTGTTTTGTTTTTTAAGGTATCTTTTTTTATGGGAAAGTTTTTTTTTTACGTTTTTTAAGGGAAAATGGATCTGACGAAGAAGGAGAAAGGTTGAAGGAGTATGCTGAAAACTAGATTTGGAAAGGTGAGTATCGGCTGGAGAGGAAGGAGATATGAAGGAAGGAGAGAAAAGGGGCGGGGGTGAGACAACATGTGGTCGTGGGTGAGGGAGGGGATAAGATGTTCGGGGGAAGTATGGGGTGAAAAGAAAAACAAAGATGCAAGTAATACAATGAAAGAACCGCCGAGGAGGCAGGGAAGTCTCAAGGAACCAGGCCCCAAACACCGCGCGAACAAAACGCCTACAGCACGCATGCATGCACGATTTAAAACCAAGATTTAACGAGAAACACACAGTAAACACATACACAGTAAAATAAAGAATATAAATTTGACAAAAACACAAATGGGAAAATGCTTAACTTTGATGACATGGAGAGTTCGGAAGAGCACTACCTCGCCGGTGGAACCGGAAGCCAATTGTCATGTCAATTGTGAATTGTTGTGTGATTTCAGGGTGGATGACTGATCAAACGATTTTCCACAACTTTTGCATTTGTATTGTCATTCATTATGAAAAAGTAAATGCCTCCATGCCCTGGAAGGGTGGATGAATTGTCACGTGTGATTTGAGGTGGGATGACTGATTAAATTATTTTCCACAAATGGTGCATTTGTATGGTGTTCACCATTATGAATTCTCATGTGTGATTTAAGGGTGGATGGCCGATTAAATGATATTCTTCAACTTGTGCATTCGTCTGGGCGTTTAACCATTGTGAATTGTCATGTGTGAGTTGAGGTTGGCTGATTGATTAAAAGATTTTCCACAACTTGTGCATTTGTGTGTGCGTTCACCATTGTGAATTCTCATGTGCTTTGTAAGGGTTGATAATCGATAAAAAATAATTTCCACAACTTGTGCCTTTGTATGGGTGTTCACCATTATGAATTGTCATGTGCCTTGGAAGGTTGGATGAATGATTAAAAGACTTTCCACAACTTGTGCATTTGTATGGGCATTCACCATTGTGAATTGTCATGTGTGATTTAAGGTTGGATGACTGAGGAAAAGATTTTCCACAACTTGTGCATTTGTATGGGCGTTCACCATTGTGAATTCTCATGTGCCTTGTAATGTTGGATGACCAATCAAAAGATTTTCCACAACTTGTGCATTTGTAAGGGCGTCACCATTGTGAATTGTCATGTGCCTTGTAAGGCTGGATGATTGAGTAAAAGATTTTCCACAACTTGTGCATTTGTATGGGCGTTCACCATTGTGAATTGTCATGTGTGATTTAAGGTTGGCTGGTTGATTAAAAGATTTTCCACAACTTGTGCATTTGTGTGTGCGTTCAACATTATGAATTCTCATGTGTCTTGTGAGGGTGGATGATTGATTAAAAGATTTTCCACAACTTGTGCATTTGTGTGTGCGTTCACCATTATGAATTGTCATGTGTCTTGTGAGGGTGGATGAACGATTAAAAGATTTTCCACAACTCGTGCATTTGTATGGGCGTTCACCATTATGAATTGTCATGTGTGATTTAAGGTTGGCTGGTTGATTAAAAGATTTTCCACAACTTGTGCATTTGTATGGCCGTTCACCATTATGAATTGTCATGTGTGATTTAAGGTTGGCTGTTTGATTAAAAGATTTTCCACAACTTGTGCATTTGTATGGCCGTTCACCATTGTGAATTGTCATGTGTGATTTAAGGTTGGCTGGTTGAATAAAAGATTTTCCACAACTTGTGCATTTGTATGGCCATTCACCATTGTGAATTGTCATGTGTGATTTAAGGTTGGCTGGTTGAATAAAAGATTTTCCACAACTTGTGCATTTGTATGGGCGTTCATCATTGTGAATTGTCATGTGCCTTGTAAGGGTGGATGATCGATTGAAAGATTTTCCACAACTTGTGCATTTGTATGGGCGCTCACCATTATGAATTGTCATGTGTGATTTAAGGTTTGCTGGTTGATTGAAAGATTTTCCACAACTTGTGCATTTGTATGGGCGTTCACCACTGTGAATTGTCATGTGCCTTGTAAGGGTGGATGATCGATTGAAAGATTTTCCACAACTTGTGCATTTGTATGGGCGCTCACCATTATGAATTGTCATGTGTGATTTAAGGTTGGCTGGTTGATTGAAAGATTTTCCACAACTTGTGCATTTGTAAGGGCGTTCACCACTGTGAATTGTCATGTGCCTTGTAAGGTTGGATGATTGATTAAAAGATTTTCCACAACTAATGCATTTGTATGGGCATTCATCTTTCTCTCCTTTGCGAGCCTGGTGAAAATTATTATGTGCAAACAATTCATTATTCGTTTTGTTGTCATTGTAAAAAGTCCTCTTATTTGTTTCAGTTGGAGAGTCCTGCGGGCCTGTGTCTACGCTCTTCATAAAAGTAGGTGCAGTCTCCCTTGTAGATTCAATGGATCCACCTGTAAATACAACATCACATGACCTGTAAAAAAATGTGATTTTGTTCAATACTTGTGATATCATTCTGACAAACGTATGCAAACATGGACATATGTATTTCTTCCACTGCAAAATAGGAAAAAATTATTCTTGAGGTAAACATACAGTACTGTGCAAAAGTTTGGGTTTTTCCCAATATATTCATGTTGTTGTGGTTCCAGGACACCACTAAGGAAATAGTAATTGAGCTATCCATCATTATTTAATGTTAGCTGTCCATTATTTTTCCACACACCTAATTGTCTTAACACTACATCCGAGGAGAAAGCCTCAATTTCCTTTCACGTCGAGTCTGAAAGTCACAAAAGAGTAGTCAAGTGAAAATTAAGCAATGGGTTTGGCTTTCTAACCTTTTCCAAAGTTCACCACTGTACATACAGGTCCCTTCGTGTGGTTATTTCCATTGTGCAAGATTACAATAGCTCCTTCCCCTTGTGTCGTGGGTTCAAGTGTTATAAAATGCGCTGGGGAAGGATTTGTATGTTGCTTTGTTTTCTAACTGCTGTATTGTTGTTTCAAGGTCAAGTTTAATGTTGTCCGTTTTTGTTGGTTTACCTTGTACAAATGTGCACTTGGCACACTTGTCTAGTCCAAATTCCATTTGAATGTCCTTGGAGAACCGTTTTACGAGTTAATGTCAATATTTCATAGTTTGTGGTGAAGAGCATGAAATCATTAATGTACAGCAGATGCGTCACCATTCCTATTTCTATTGTTTGCAAGGGTGCATCCATGTACTTGTTTGGTGATGAGGTTACTGTATGTGTGTGTATTTACAAAAAGTGATCACATGAGGCCAAATATAGTTTAATTGTACTCTTTCCTAATGGCTAATGGTTTCCTTTCCTCAATTGTTGGCCTAATGGTTCAGGCGGCAGGCTTGGGATCCTATGGTCCCGAGTTCAAGTCCCGTTCAGCTGTTGAATTAATAGCAGGTGAGTCATATAATTTTGATGGTTCTGACTCACTGTGCCACGACTATGGTTCAACATGGTTCAACATGGTTCAACATGGTTCAACATGGTCCAACATGGTCCATCATGGTTCAACATGGTTCAACATGGTCCAACATGGTCCAACATGGTTCATTTTTCAATTTTCCCAATTATTTCAATTTCCCCAAAAAAATTATTTTTTCAATTTTTTATTTTTCAATTTTCAATTTCAAATTTTTAAATTATATAATTTAAAATTATATAATTTCCCTAATTTTCAATTATATACTGAGGGTGCTTTGTCCCAGCCCACCAGATGGCGCGGTTGAGTTCTTCTCCAATTAAAACATTTTTTAAATTGATGTTGGTTCAAGCACATGGCATCTCTTTACCACCGCCCACTTTTGACTAAGCCCCGCCCACTTTTGACGACGCCCCACCCGTTTTTGCTTAGCCCCACTCACTTCATGAACTCTCCCCGCCATTGCATCATTTTCAGTTCGGGTATTGCATTGCATTGCATTGCATCATTTTCAGTTAAGGTATTGCATTGCATTGCATTGCATCATTTCCAGTTCGGGTATTGCATTGCATTGCATTGCATTGCATCATTTTCAGTTAAGGCATTGCATTGCATTGCATCATTTCCAGTTGAGGCTTGTCCAGGCATGTCCAGGGAATTTCCAAAGGAAACCACACCCACCAACCAATCTTATATAAAGGGTTCAAGCGCAGGCGCACTTCTCACTTCTCTTGAGAATGGACTACTGTGCTGAGCTGGAGATGGAGATGGAGATGGAGTGGGACGACTTTGCACTTCCTTGGAGTCCTTCTACCTGTGTGGAACTAAACCTTCAAATTGATGAACTGGATTCAAACCTCTTATCAATGGAGGTAAGAGTTTGTTTATTTATTTATTTATTTTTACAAAGTTTATTTATACATCTAATAATATTGTATTAAATTAATACATTGTTATTTTCTCTCACAGGAAATTGTATCTGAGATGCAACATGAAAACACTGCTTTTACCACAACTTGGGGTGAAATGATTGATTCGTTTGAAGACTTTTTGAAGAAACCAAGACCCACAGAATGAGTTCTACCCTGGAGAATCTTTGGATTCTAAAGCAATGAACATTGTTCTTTGTTTGATGATGTTTCATTTAAGGTAAGTTCAGTTGATTGAAAATAAATTAAATTATATGTATGCTATAATATTAGATAAGTAATTTTTTTTTTTTTTTACATATATTTCAGCAATATCAAGAAAGTTTGAGGAAGAAAATGCTGGAAAATTCTTTCTTCCCATTTGTACTTCTTCAAACTTGAAAGATTTGGAAGACAGAATTGGTAGAAGAGGAAAAAATATTATGTTGGGATTTTGAATGTGAGGGTTAGGGCTGGGGCTGGGGTTAGGGCTGGGTTGGGTTTAGGGTTGGTATAATATTATTATCACTCACTCACACACACACCAACAAACAAAATTGTGCACAGAAGTAAAGCCTCGACTGAAGTGTCGGGGATTCTGTGTTTGGGGTTCACATCTAAGAACGTCCCCCATTACATTTTAATACGTCAGCAGATGCTCCCATCTACATACACCTCGGACTTGGCCCTCGAGTGTCCATCCAAATTTTTTAAATTTAATTTCCCAAAAATTTTAATTTCATTTTCCCAATTTTTTTTTTTTCACTTTTCTCAAGTCCTCCTCGCTCACACCGCGTGCGTGTAGATCATTTATAGATCTAAATATTCTTTAACCATTGATATCTGAAAATTAGTTAGACCTATTTCAGCTAATGACAGAACATCAATGTTCAGAAGTATAATGAGTAATGTATTATATATTACTTCTAAATTTTGGGGAGTTTGAATATAAAAACGATGAAAAAAAGAAAAAAAAAAGAAACTTTTATTTTTATGTTTTCTGGTAATATTTTTCTTATCGGCTTTAATTTTCTGTTCTAGTTGAAAATATTTCGTTTCACCCCAGAATAACTTTTCAAATGATAATTTATCTTCCATTGAAATTTTTTTAGGAATGAAGAATTCCACATTTGGTGTTAATATAATTTATTTTTCTTTACGATTAAATATTAACCCCCGTTTCCCAAATGTCAAATCTTGGAAAAGTGTATACTTCCATTGATCATTTGTTTTAAAACTACATTCGAGAAAAAATGGTTGTATATTCATTTATTAATAATTTATACTTCATATATATAAAAATATATTATAAATCCACACGTGTTGTGTAGTATGGAATTGTGAAGTGCCAACCCATTGCTTTCAAGAGCATTAGTAGTACAGAAAGGAGAGTTCTGGGCCAGACCACATTCCCCACATCCCCCTTGTCCCCAAACCGAAACTGCCCCAACCCAAAACAGGAGGTGACTCACCACAAACCGGAAGTGAACCAATTAATTAATTATTTTTCACATTTTCACGATTTTCTCTAATTTTCTAAAATTTCCCAAAATTTCCCAAAATTTCCGATTTTCACAAAAATAATTATAAAAATAAAAAAATTGAATTTTTTATTTAACAGGATGAGAATTATAATACAAATGAATAACTTAAATGAAAAAAAATAGATATTATTAACATTAATTATGAAATAATTAATAAATTTAACATGGAATTTGATGTACTTCATGGAACATTAAATAGGATAAAAGATTTAATTGTAACTTATAATGAAACATCAGTTGATATTAAAACAAATATTGTAAATATTGAACAAACATTACAGAATATTAATCAGGATAAAATGTTCAATCTTGTAAGGACAGGATTATTGATACTGTAGCGACCCATTGGTCCCCCAAGCGAGACCAGCAGCAGAATCTCCTTGCTCCAGCCGGTGACGTCACCGGCGGACAACCTCGGCGCCGGGGTGGCTGGTCACGTGACCACCAAAGTGTGCCGCGCGTGCGGTTATAATCCTTTGCACCTGTCGGTCACGTGACCACCGAAACACGCCTCTCAGGCGAGGCGTGGCTTTCGGTTTCGGTTGTGCTTTCTGGTTTTGGATATATATGCAGCCCGATAAACGGGCTTTTCAGAGATCCCGAGTTGGTTTTTACAATAAACATCTTCTCGGATGAGTTTATGTCTTTCCCGTCACTTCGTCCATCTCAAGCAAGAGCCCGGCTCTTCACTGGTGACCCCAAATTTACAACGCGCGATGGACACCGCAGTGTCCTTCAAACTGCCCACCTTCTGGGAAGCACATGCCGCCATCTGGTTCACGCAGGCGGACTCCCAGTTCGCCCCGCGTGGCATAACGGAGGACGCCACTCGATACCATTACGTGGTCGCCGCGCTTGGCTCCGCGACCGCCACCCGCTGCCTGAGCTTCCTCCAGAACCCGCCGGCTGACGGCAAGTACGACGCCATCAAGGCACTTCTGCTGGGTGCTTTCACCCTCTCCCCGGCTGAGCGCGCACGACGCCTGCTCGACCTTCCTGAGCTCGGCGATACGTGCCCGTCCGAACGCATGGATTACATGCTCGCGTTGCTCGGCGAGCACCCCTCGGATTTCCTGTTTCAGGAGCTCTTTCTTCACCAGCTCCCGGCGCAGGTATGGGTCACCCTGGCAGGTATGACCATCGTGAACCCCCGCGACCTCGCCAAGGAGGCCGACAAGATCGCTTCGGCAAGCCAGCTCACCGGAGCGGCGAGCCAGCTCATTGGGGTGGCGGCCGGGAGCCTTCCCGCCCCCCCCCCCCGACGCCCGCGATGCAGTTTACTTCCCGGAGGCCGCCGGGCCGGCGCGACTGGCAGCGGCGTCGCCGCGTCGCCCGGGCCCGACGCGTCGACCGGAGCCCCCGCCGGACCCAGCCTGGTGTTATTTCCACGCGAGGTTCGGGCGGCAGGCCCGATCATGTCGACCCCCGTGCACTTTCGGCAAAGTCGGGAAACGGGCGGGCCGGCGTTCCCTACCAGCAATGAACACCAGCCGTTCCGGAAACCTGCTGTTCATCGCGGACCGAGCATCGGGACGGCGCTTCCTCTGCGACACCGGCGCTCAGCTGAGCATCATTCCCGCTTCGGCCACCGAGTTTTCCTGCACCCTCCCATTGGCGGATGACTTCGCACACCTCCGTGTGGCATTCCTGGCCCTCACACGACTGAGGTTTTCGGCTATCGCGGTGCGCCACTGCATTGAGCATCACATCCCCACTACGGGCCCGCCGGTGTACGCCCGGGCTCGCCGTCTCGACCCCGCCAAACTCGCCATCGCCAAGGCCGAGTTTGCGGCGCTGGAGCGCCTCGGCATCGTGCGGCGCTCCGACAGCGCCTGCGCCTCGCCGCTGCACATCGCCCCGAAGCCGGGGGGCGGATGGCGGCCATGCGGCGACTTCCGCCGCCTCAACGACGCCACTACCCCCGACAGGTACCCTGTCCCGCACATCCAGGATTTTTCCGCCCGGTTGGTGGGGCGGACCATTTTTTCTAAAGTGGACCTGATTTGGGGGTACCACCAGGTGCCCGTCCGCCCGGCCGACATCCCGAAGACGGCCGTGATTACACCTTTCGGCCTCTTTGAATTCCTCCGGATGCCCTTCGGCCTCAAAAACGTGGCGCAGGCGTTCCAGCACCTGATGGGCGGCGTGCTGCGCAACTTGCCGTTCCTCTATACCTACCTGGACGACATTCTTGTCACCAGCACATCCAGAGCCGAGCACCTCCTCCACCTCCGGACGCTGTTCGGCTACCTCAGCAAGCACAGATTGATCGTCAACCGGTCGAAATGTCACTTCGGTGCGGCGACGATCGACTTTTTGGGCCACCGCATCACCCGGACCGGCGCCGTGCCGCTGCCGGCCAAAGTCGAAGCCATCACCGCTTTCCTGCGCCCCCGCTCCGTCAAGGCGCTGCAGGAGTTCCTCGGGATAGTGAACTTTTATCACCGCTTCGTGCCCCGAGCTGCGCAACTCATGCGGCCCTTGTACGCCGCCCTCCGCGGCCAGCCAGCGAAGCACGACGTCGTCTGGTCCATGGACATGGACGCTGCTTTCACCGGCGCGAAACGGGCCCTCGCCAACGCCACGCTGCTGGCCCACCCGGTACCCCAGGCTCCCATCGCCCTCACCACGGACGCCTAAGACTACGCCGTGGGTGCGGTCCATGAACAATGGGTAAACGGGGCCTGGCAGCCACTCGCATTCTTCAGCCGGCAACTCCTGCCCAATGAGTTAAAGTACAGCACCTTCGACCGCGAGCTCCTCGGGCTGTACCTGGCCATTCGCCATTTTCGCCACCTCCTGGAGGGCCGCCCGTTCACGGCTTTTGTCGACCACAAGCCTTTGATTTTCACCATGGCCAAGGTCACGGAGCCGTGGTCGGCCCGCCAGCAGTGCCACCTCTCCGCCGTGTCGGAGTACACCACGGACATCCGGCACGTTGCCGGGAAGGACAACGCCGTGGCCGACTGCCTTTCTCGAGCCGGCGCCAACGCCGTCCAACTCGGCGTCAACTTCACCCTCATGGCAGCGGAACAGGCCACCGACGGCACAGTGCAGGCGCTCTGGGTGGCGGACATTGGCCACCTCTTGGCTGACGTCCCCTTCGCGGATACAGTCCTGCTGTGCGACATCTCCCAAGGCCAACCTCGCCCCATTGTGCCGGTCACCTGAAGGCGTCGCATTTTTGCTTCGCTCCACGGCCTCTCTCACCCGGGCCGGAAGGCGTCCCAGCGGCTGGTGGCGGCGCGTTTCGTCTGGCATGGGCTGCGACGGGACGTCCGCGACTAGGCCAATGCCTGCACACCCTGCCAGCGGGCCAAGGTCCACCGGCATACCCAGGCTCCGCTGGCTCCCTTCACCGTGCCCGAGCGACGGTTCGACCACGTGGACCTAGTGGGTCCCCTTCCCCCATCGCAGGGGTTCACCCACCTGCTTACCATGGTGGACAGGACCACCAGGTGGCCGGAGGCCGTGCCCCTCACCTCCACCACCACCGCTGACGTGGCCCAGGCATTCATCGCCACCTGGGTCACGCGTTTCGGCGCACCGGCAGACATCTCGTCGGACCGCGGCCCACAGTTCACGTCCGAACTATGGGGCGCGATCACCCGCACGTTGGGCGTTACCCTACACCGCACCACGGCTTACCACCCCCAGGCCAACGGGTTGTGTGAGCGGTTCCACCGCTCCATGAAGGCCGCACTCATGGCCGGCCTCCAGGACGACGGCTGGGCCGACCGGCTCCCGTGGGTCCTTTTGGGCCTACGCAAGGCCCCCAAAGAGGACCTCCAGGCGTCCACCGCCGAGCTGGTGTACGGCCAGGCCATCCGTGTACCGGGCGAGTTCATGCCCGACGCCACCAGCCCCTGGTCCACCGCACGCCAGCGCACGGACTTCCAGGAGGCCGCCCGACGTTTCGCCCCGGTGCCCACGTCCCGCCATGGCAACCCCCAATCCTACGTCCCCCCAGCACTCCACTCGGCGGAGTACGTCTTCGTGCGCCATGACGCGCACCGGGGGCGCTCTGACCACCATACGACGGACCCTTCCGGGTCCTATGACGGGACAAAAAGTCCATCATCATCAGCATCGGCAGCCGGGCGGACCGGATTTCGCTGGACCGCCTCAAACCGGCCCACATGGACGTCGGCCAGCCCCGACGGCTGGCTCTCCCACCGCGGCATGGCCGCCCCCCGTCCACTGCACCCCCCGTTCGACCACCAGCCACCACACCGGACCCCCTCCCACCCCCACCCCCCCCCCCCCGTGACTGGCCAGGGGTCATTTTGGTAGGGTCATCCGGACCCCCCTCAGGTTGACCTTCCTGGATCAAGTCCATTCTGGGGGGGCGTGTGTAGCGACCCATGGGTCCCCCAAGTGAGACCAGCAGCAGAATCTCCTTGCTCCAGCCGGTGACGTCACCGGCGGACAACCTCGGCGCCGGGGTGGCTGGTCACGTGACCACCAAAGCGTGCCGCGCGTGCGGTTATAATCCTTTGCACCTGTCGGTCACGTGACCACCGAAACACGCATCACCTGAGAGGCGTGGCTTTCAGTTTTGTTTATGCTTTCTGGTTTTGTATATATATATGCAGCCCGATAAACGGGCTTTTCAGAGTTCCCGAGTTGGTTTTTACAATAAACATCTTCTCAGACGAGTTTGTGTCTTGCCCGTCACTTCGTCCGTCTCAAGCAAGAGCCCGGCTCTTCAATACATGAATATAAATCAATTTTATCTGAACCATTATCACCGATGAATACCCATAATCCAATCTGTAAAAAGAAAATATCTATTATAAATGAGTTTTTAGATATTGCTGGAGAAATAATAAGGATAAAATTATGGAATATACCCATTTTATATAAAATTAAACACATCACTAATATTACTTGTACATTTTGTAAAAATCAAAACTTATCTGATTTTGAAATAACTAACACAAATATTAAAACGTGTTTGTGGTGTAATGACCAACAATTAAGTTTTAACACTAATATGACATAATGATTATAAGAGAGTAAATATAATAGGGAAATATATTTACTACAGAGTTTCTCATTTCCAAAAATGTATTACTCAATATCAAGGTAAACAATATTGTAAAATACCAGAAAAGGTTTATAACGATCTGAATGAAAAGTTTAAACTTTAAAGCATATAGACTTTTGTTAGATGATGAATAGGATAGTGTGAAGAAATATTCAAACATTACAAAATTTCATATTACTATATTTCTAAAAGAATTAAAATATACGAAACATTATGATAATATTAATCTCATATATGTGTTATGGTTTTGTGAATAAAGATAACCCTCCCCCCCCCCCCCCCCCCTCGTAGGTAGACGCACCACAACATGTAGCCTCGTTGTAGTTCAGTTATTTCTTATTAAATGTAAGCGTAGTCCTTTCCTGTGTTAGTTTTGCGTTGAGCAGGCCAGTGAGTAGGCCTCAATTAGGCTGGAATACCATGCTGGAATTCTGCATCTGGAATACTCGGCTTGAGACAAGTCTGGCAAGGCTGAAGGGAGGAGCTGCAGGGGGAGTGGCCGGTGAGCAGTGAGCCGCCAATCAGAGCTCGGGGTGAGTGGCTCACAATGGCGGCGAGGGGAGGGGCATGGAACATTCAGGTAAGGCTGGGGAGGGGCTATATAAACCCTGCCTCGAGCCCCAGCGCCAGACGAGAGGTTGTTCGCTGTGAGAGACGTGTCAGAGTTTGCCCCGAACAAGCAGAGAATGTGAGAGTCGCCCAGCCCCTGAACAAGTCAGAGTGCTTGAATTGAATTGCTTGTTATCCTCGTTGTACACGAACTTTCCCCGTGCCCTGTGCCCTGCTATATTAATCGCGTTTGTGAAGACGACCCGTTCCGGGCCACAGACGCGCGACCTCCTTGCCTCCGCTCCCAGCGTACGTGCCGCGAACACCAGAGGGCGACGCCGGGCGAGCTGTCCGGAGTGGACGACGCCAGGATGCGTTTTGGAATGTGAACTTTTCCTTCCTTCTTTTTCCACACGTGAGTGATTGGGCCCTTTGTCTGGGTATAAGTTAACATTGCTTAAGTGCCTGCTCTGTGTCTCTTCGGATCATTGTACAGAATAAATAAATTGTGTTCTTCCTCTTATTTGATCGCTCCCGACCTCTCCATCTATTGGCCGAGCATTGTACGAATAGAACTGCTCAATCGGGTTCAATAAAAGTAACAGCACGAGTCACGTGATACGCACACCACTGGGGCATACTCGATTAGCGTGGCTTGTGCGAGGTCCGGTCCCCGTTTTCGTGGCAGCGTGGGTCAAAGGTACGTGCGGCATCGACCCGATACCCTTTTCCATGCTCGCTGCAGAAGTGGCGACTCGGCCTCGTGGACACGAAGACCCTAGGGAAAAAAGGGGTTTAATCCCCTCTTTTGTAACGTCGACAGGTTTCGGGAGATCCGCAACAATATGTAACATTAACCAAGAAGAAATTTGATGATATTTCTCATTTAGAACAAGCGATAATTACCGATTTTAAAACATTATTAAACCTATGCTATGAAAAACATGGTAAAGATATGGTTGAAGCACGAGATAGAAAAAAAATTATGAATGTGAAATATTAATTATTTCAGTTATTGCATAAACATAATCATAAATGTAATTTTGAAGATTTTACTGGTTTAAAAACAATTGAGCGGAAACAATTTCATGATGAGATTTGTCATAACTTATTTAACACATTGGGGTGGACATTTACACCAACATTTTAATTTTATTCATTTTACATTGTGGAAAAAAAAAAAGATTTTTAGTTGAAAGAACTTTCTCTTGTATAAAATGAATAATATGAGGACATATAAAAAGCGGGTCACAACATATTGTAATGTTTGTGATCACGATTATAAAAACAATTATAAACAACACCTTCAATCCAACAAACACAAAGCCAAACTTTTACAGATGATGGCTCCACTTGAACAAGAAAAACCAAAAACATGGTATTGTGATGTTTGTAAACGTCATTAGAAAAGTGAACGTAAAAGACATCTTAAATCACGCAAACACACACTCAAACTTTAACATATGGTAGCTCCGCCCGAACGAGAAACAAAATATTGTCGCGTTTGTGATAACACCGTCTTGAAGAGGAGCTCTCCTGCTCATCTTAAATTAAAAAAAACACATAAAGTTGTGGGGATACACTATTAAGGACTGTGATGGAGCATTTAGGGGTCATATTAAGATAAGGATTTTTAATTTACCACCCACAGAACCAAAATCAATAGCTGAGGCGCTTGAAACAGTCAAACCCGCCGTTGAAAGATATGTAAAGAAATAGACCATGGGCCAAGTCCACTAATTCTGCTTGGTTTTCGAATTCCGTGGTCTACGATGAGAAGTATCTGCATATGTGCTTGATATGTTTAATAAGTGTATATGAACCATAAATGAAATGTTCCCACGTTCGAAATTTGCACATTAATGAGCAACGGCCAAAAACAAAGAGGAAGTTAAACTCCGTTGGTGAGGACTTCCTTTTCCCTAGCAACGGTTGCATAGACGCTTCTAAATCGAGATTTTGAGCATTGCAATCCTCTGATCATGCAAATGTATGATTGTGCAAATCATCTGATGTTATCAGATATTATTTTGTGGATTATTTCTTATACATAATTCCTATTGGTGTCCGTTGCTATGGTAAAAATATCCCTAGCAACCAATATTTCACAAACTGCTTATATGCATCAATTGATTCACTAAAGTATAAATCTGCCCTGTAAATTAGACTAGCCAGGCTCGAAACATACTGGTATACTTTGGGGACTCGTGATCCCACCCCACATCCCTATATTTATAACTTGGAATACAAAAATGAAGCATTAAGAAGAAACAAAAAAGAACCACCTTTAGAGGCCATTTTCCCTTTAGAAAACCTTTAGAGGCTTTCCAGGCATCTCTGTTTGGAGGCAAGATTTTCTCTCCACAGCTTCCAGTCTTGAACATTCTGCATCTTGCTTCGTTTACATCGCGACAGCCCTTCTGCCCATGGAGTCACAGGTGTATGCTTTGATGTCTTCATACAAGGATGTCGGTACTGTAAACGTCATGCCAAGCTTTTCAAACATGGAGCAGTGGTCTTTATTGATGTGAAGATCTTTGCAGATTTTAGTTTACCGTTACCATACCAAAGCACTCACTGTGTCGCATCCAGTACAACAATGAAATCCTATCAACGCAGAACAAACTTCTTTCCCGAAATGGTCAAAGATCGAAAAGGTCCTCCCCCACCCCTTCCACCCCTCACCCTCGCCTTCACATGTCTCCTCCCCCCAAGCCCTCTCCCTCCCACAGATCTCCCGTTGTCCCTGTTCTCTGCTGTTGTACTTGTGTGCTTCCCTCGCTCTCCCCATCTTGTCTCCTGCTCCCTTTATTGTATGTTTTGTGTGTCCGTTTGTTTTTTTGTGGTTGATGTTAGCTCTTACACGAGCCTCGATCTTGTGTGTGTATGTATATATATATCTATATATATATATATATATATATATATATATATATACAGTGAAACCTTGACTTACGAATGCACCAACTTACGAGTTTTCCGAGATACGAGCCGTCGCTCGGGCGGTTTATTGCTTTGAGATGCGAGCCGAGATCTGAGTTACGAGCTTACGCCACCCGCCACCAGGTGGGTTCCGGTCACGTGGTTATCTTGCCGTGCAAGCATCTCTGCCGTATATCGCTGCTGTTTTATTTTCGCATTTTGGTTATTTTGGAGCTTACGCCACCCGCCACCAGGTGGGTTCAGGTCACGTGGTTATCTTGCCTTGCCGTGCAAGCATCTCTGCCGTATCGCTGCTGTTTTGTTTTCGCATTTTGGTTATTTTGGAGCTTACGCCACCCGCCACCAGGTGGGTTCAGGTCACGTGGTTATCTTGCCGTGCAAGCAGCTCTGCCGTATATCGCTGCTGCTTTGTTTTCGCATTTTGGTTATTTTGGAAAATTTCTTAGTTTTAACCATGGGTCCTAAGAAATTGAGTGCCAAGGGCAGTACTGAGAAGAAGAAGAAGAGGATGATGTGCTTGGATATAAAACACGCAATCATCGAAAAACATGAGCGAGGTGTGCGTGTTGTCGACTTGGTGAGGCGGATGTGAAGGCAGCTGAAGATTTTATTATAACTTTTGCCGAACTGATAGAAGCCGAACGATACATCCCCCAGCAAATCTTCAACTGTGACGAGACAGGGCTCTTCTGGAAAAATATGCCGAGCAGGACGTATATAACGGCAGAGGAGAAGAGCATGCCAGGCCACAACTTGTTCAGAGTGCCGGCGATAGCTCGCCTTCTCTTTGTGGAAAACACGGTGAGATCCTTAACATCCAACAACTAATGGGACGCAAACGGGGCGCCCAGTTTAGCGGTACACACATTGATGAATCACCCTGCCTGTGATTCACCCATGACAGGTTATAGCTGGGTCGGGATTCAAACCCAGGCTGGACAGTTTAGAGTCAAGTGTGCGTACCTCCAGTCCAGGCCATCCTGCCAACTTGTATGCTGCATACAGGTGAAATATAAAGCGCGAGATATTTTTATATATACTGTATATTTAAAAAAAAATTGGTGTGGTTTTTGGCGGGCTGGAACGGATTAATAGCATTTCAATGCATTTTAATGGGGAAATTTAATTTGAGAAACGAGCAAATTGAGTTACGAGCTCGGTCACAGAACGAATTAAACTCGTAAGTCAAGGTTTCACTGTATATATATATAATAAAAAATAAATGCGATGGACAACAATTGTGCATGTATTACTTACTTCCTTTGCCTGTGTGGAAGTAGACCTCTGCATATACAGATGCATATGCATATACTTCCTTGCAAAACGCCACACATAGTACCAAGACATCAGTGTCTGATGATGATGATGTGATCACTGTTACTTGCAGTGTACTAATAGTGAAGTAGAAGCCTCGTATCGGCTTGTTCTTGTGTTGAGAACAAACTTGGGATTGGTAAAACTTCCACATCATTGCCCTGCATTCACATGAGATGTGGTTTCATCTTGGTTTGTGTCCGAGTCATCTGTCTCATCAGTGCTTACATCGGAGGAGAGTGGGAGAGCAACCTCCTCTACCACTTCGCCTGTGGACAAATCTTCCACAATCACTAAATCACTCTCTTGTTGTGAGATGATCTCAAAAACTTCAGAAACGGGTATGTCTTCTGAAGACTCTTCTTTAGATAAAAGGATTTGTATCCAATATCTACCCCTCTACCTTCACATACACATCTATCTATAATTCCAGTAATCTCTGTATGTCTGTATGTCTGTGACCGCTGTTTCTCGACAACCACGGGTCCGATATACTTTAAACTTGCCAGGTATATTGCTGGGGACCCGAGGATGTGCCTTTTCAAGGTTTCATATTAATCGGAGAAGTAGTTACCGAGCTATGTCCAAAAAACGATTCAACCAATCAGAGAGCAGCGAGCTATCACGTGTGCCGAACGTGGCGAACAGACTCTGCCTCGGACGGCACATTTGAGAGCGTATTCATTTATTTCACGTTGGCAAACTATGTTGCCGCTATGTTGGCGTTAAACGATGTTTTAAAACTAATTAAAACTAATTTGCGATTCTTTCGCTTTCCTGCGCGTTTGTGCATGCTATGGCGATTTCTTTACCAAACTCCGCAAGCCGTTCGCTTTGGACCAAACCATTTCATGTAAATAGAGGGGGGGGGGGGATTGTCACCGTACTCGCAAGCCGTTCGCTTTGGACCAAACCATTTCATGTAAATAGAGGGGGGGGGGGGGGGAAATAATTTTAGATATAGATATAGTACGGGCATGCCCTAGTTTCTTCAATGAAGATAGTAATAATTTCTTCAAGCATAGCACTTCACGTTTCTTTATTATTCTTTCTTATATAACTGATACTTGGAAAGCCTGGTGTTGGCTTAGCGGTTTGGGTGCCGGCTTTGGATCCTAGGATCTTCCACAATCACTTTCAAGCTCTGGAAATGAAATGAGAAATGAGATAGGGTTCGAATCCCGGTCGATCGCTGAATTTACGCCAGGGGAGTTGACTCAGCTTGTCATCCTTCCGAGGTCGGCAAATTGAGTACCAGCTTGCTGGTAATTCCATGTGTGTCGCAAGAGGCGACTAACAGGGTTGGCGGCAGGAAGAGCATCTGGCCATAAAACATTGCTTCAAAAAGGGGACCAAGGTGCCCGAAAAAGGCCAACCCCTGCTCTGCGGGGAAAATGGCCTCTAAAGGTGGTTCTATGTGTATATTATAGAGGTGAAAACAATGTCATTTATTATAATGTTTCATTACACATGATAATACAAACAAGTTCTGGAGAGGACGATGGTTCACGAGCAAGCGGTATTGAATGACAAAGGACGGACTGTAACAGAAACAGGCCCGGACAGGCCAGGCCCGGAAATGTCAAAACAAAGGTTACTGACCTTGAAATAAAATAGAAAATAATGTGTAATCAGTTATGAGGTTAGTTAGCTACACAATACCGAAAATTCGGTGAAAAATGAAGTGAAATAAATAAATAAATAAATACATACTTAATTTTTAAAAATGGGGGAAAATAAAAAAAAAATGAAAAATCGAGCTCCGTGTGGCTAGACACACGACATTTGCTTAACCAAATATCGAAACCCCTGCCAGATTCCACCAAACCCCTCGGAGAAGATGTAGCTTGAACTCGATTACCCCCTAAAAATACATCTTTTTCAGGCGTGGCTCCGCCCACAATGGGCACAAAACGCCCACTCTCGGCAGGACACAACTAGATCATGATATCAACCTCCCAACCAAGTTTCATCAAGATCGGATGATATCATCGGGTAATTATGCTGCAGACAGACAGACAGACACACAGACAGACAGACGCACACACATGACGCATATAGTGGTCACTTGATAACTCGTGAACCAATAAAAAGCTTAACGAAGACACACAACATGTAAGTATCTCGACATCAAGTGAGTGCAGTGGTCATACGTATGTATGTTCATCAACACACATGAAGTGCTAAAAAGCGGTGAAGAATTCACCTGACCGGAAGTGAGCGGGCCTATGCAATTTGTAGTGTGCAGGACCCTTGACAAATTGGCTCCAATAAACCACTGAAATTACCTGTTTTAATGTTTTACGAGACATGGAAGTGATTAAATATATTGTCAATATATAATTATTCCAATGTGCTTGTACTTTGGGAGAGTAGTGTACGAGTGTGCCATAAAGGTACAAATTTACGGTTAACATTTACCTCGATGTTGGCCCACTCCAACGAGTTTGAGGTGGTCCAGGTCTCTTTCCCGTTACTTTCACGAAATGTTTCCCAACTTATGTCTGAAAAAGAAATTAGATTGTCTGCACATTGGTCCACAACGTGCATGCAGCGCGCCATGTTGCCATGCCCAACAACGTTTTCATGCACACACTGTACGATCACTATGATTGGCTAATTTTGTGGAGCCTCTGTTATAACCGTAATGATTGGTCGAGTAAGGTTTACAATGACTTCATTATTTCAGAAAAATCGTCTGCTCCGAGGGTAATTTTATCGTCCTTATTATCAGATTTGTGAAGAAATGTGCAGGTTTTAAAGATGGGAACATTCATAAATGTTGTTGGAAAACTTCCAGCTGATCAAAAAAGTTTAAACAAAGTACTTCTCTGACGCAGACCGCGGAAAGTAAGAATTTGAGGGCTCGGCCCATGGCCTAAATACGTTGGCTGAGATTAAACCCCTTAAATTTTATATGGGAGTAAAAATGGAATTGAAAAAAATTGAATACTGAAATAGGGGATCTGATTATAAAACGTTATATGAGAACAAAACCTTACTTTATCACATCACTCCAGGGATTCTTATTAACAGACATTTATGATAAACTTATAGAACAAGAAGCTTGTTCGTACAGTGTGTGCATGAAAACGTTGTTGGGCATGGCAACATGGCGCGCTGCATGCACGTTGTGGACCAATGTGCAGACAATCTAATTTCTTTTTCAGACATAAGTTGGGAAACATTTCGTGAAAGTAACGGGAAAGAGACCTGGACCACCTCAAACTCGTTGGAGTGGGCCAACATCGAGGTAAATGTTAACCGTAAATCATTGGATCATTCGCTTGTGGGTAGTGGATTTACTATTACTAGAATATTTTTCATCGATATACATGTTCTAAAATCAAACCCCCTGAAAGCATCTCTTACATTGAATTGCCAAAAAATATAAAGCTGAAAAAGGCGTTTATTAATATTCAAAACAAAGATCATAAATGTTTTCTATTGTCTATTCATACACGCTTACATCCCGCTGAACATCATATCCAAAGGGTATCACATTATGCGAAATATGAAAATGAGTTAAATATTACTGGTTTACCATTTCCAATGTCAATGAAAGATATTCCTAAATTTCAGAAAATGAATAATCTATCTATTAATGTTTATAGTCTAACGGATAAAAGCAACATTCAGAATTTGTATATTTCTGCTAACGATAAAAATGATGAAAACCATATTAACCTTTTATATTATAATTCAGGAGAAAATTGACATTATGCTTACATCAAAAAAATTTCAAGATTAATTTCTTCACAAGCAAGTAAACATCAGGGTAAAATATACCCCTGTTTGCAAAGTCACTTCCTCACCCACAGGAGCCAAGAAGCGTTCGACAAACACTTAGAATTCTGTGGTAAACATAAAGCCGTCAGAATTACGACGCCTGAAGAAGATTCAAACATAACATTCAAAGATTTCGATAAAACTAGAAAACATTCCTTCGTGATATATGCTGACTTTGAATGTATTCTTGAAAAGATAAATGACGCTTCTTCAAAACCAAATGAAACATCCACGAATAAATATCAAAAACATACTCCTTGTGGTTTCTGTTATTATATCAAATCATCCGTTGGTGACAAATACAACAAACAAGAACTTTATAGAGGAGAAGATGCGGCTTCTGAGATTATAAAACGATTAGAAGAGGACTGTGTACGCTTCAGAAAGATAATCAGATTAACCAATAAACCGATGAACCCCCTAACAAAAGAAGAAGAAACAGAATTTAAGCAACCAAATAGCATCTGTCATATTTGTGGGAAGAAAATTGATGGAAAGGAAGATACTGGGGGACCAAAGGTTTGAGATCATTGTCATCTCACCAGGAAATATAGGGGTCCGGCTCATAATGAATGTAATCTTAATTATAAACCCCCAATTTCATTCCGGTCTTTTTTCACAACAATGCTCATTATGACACATCTATTTATTAAGGAGCTTTCAAAAACATATGGGAACATTTCCGCAATTCTTACCACAGATCAGGACTACATTTCATTCACTAAAACAATCCGCACAAAAATTGGATTTGATGAAAAAAAGGTAAAGCTATATATGATACGAATCACATCAGGTTTCTTGACTCATTTAAATTCATGGCAAGTTTTTGTGAGGTTTTTTTGTGTGAAAGTTTTTCACACAAGGTTTTTGTTTATGGGAAGTTTTTGTGAGGTTTTTTGGGTGAAAGTTTTCGCCATTATCTACCTTGGCATCAAATATTTAAAACTTTCTGTATCTTTCAGAGTATACATCAAATACTGTCTTTACTGTATCAAATACTGTATCATGTATCTGTATCAAATATACTGTATCAAATACTGTATACTGTATATACTGTATCAAATATACTGTATATACTGTATCAAATATACTGTATCAAAAATACTGTATCAAATACTGTATCAAAAATCAAATACTGTATCAAATACAGACTGTCTTTCCCTCACAGTCCCCCTGTGCTGTGTTCCTGGATGTCTTTTTGTTGAATGTGTTTTAATGAATGTTTCCCCCTGTACTGTCTTTCCCTCATGGTCCCCCTGTGCTGTGTTCCTGGATGTCTTTTTGTTGAATGTGTTTTAATGAATGTTTCCCCCTGTACTGTCTTTCCCTCGTGGTCCCCCTGTGCTGTGTTCCTGGATGTCTTTTTGTTGAATGTGTTTTAATGAATGTTTCCCCCTGTACTGTCTTTCCCTCATGGTCCCCCTGTACTGTGTTCCTGGATGTCTTTTTGTTGAATGTGTTTTAATGAATGTTTCCCCCTGTGCTGTCTTTCCCTCGTGGTCCCCCTGTGCTGTGTTCCTGGATGTCTTTTTCTTGAATGTGTTTTAATGAATGTTTCCCCCTGTACTGTCTTTCCCTCGCGGTCCCCCTGTACTGTGTTCCTGGATGTCTTTTTGTTGAATGTGTTTTAATGAATGTTTCCCCCTGTACTGTTTTTCCCTCGTGGTCCCCCTGTGCTGTGTTCCTGGATGTCTTTTTGTTGAATGTGTTTTAATGAATGTTTCCCCCTGTGCTGTCTTTCCCTCGTGGTCCCCCTGTACTGTGTTCCTGGATGTCCTTTTGTTGAATGTGTTTTAATGAATGTTTCCCCCTGTACTGTCTTTCCATCATGGTCACCCTGTGCTGTGTTCATGGATGTCTTTTTGTTGAATGTGTTATAATGAATGTTTTCCCCTGTACTGTCTTTCCCTCGTGGTCCCCCTGTGCTGTGTTCCTGGATGTCTTTTTGTTGAATGTGTTTTAATGAATGTTTCCCCGTGTACTGTCTTTCCCTCGTGGTCCCCTGTACTGTGTTCCTGGATGTCTTTTTGTTGAATGTGTTTTAATGAATGTTTCCCCCTGTACTGTCTTTCCCTCGTGGTCCCCCTGTACTGTGTTCCTGGATGTCTTTTTGTTGAATGTGTTTTAATGAATGTTTCCCCCTGTACTGTCTTTCCCTCGTGGTCCCCCTGTACTGTGTTCCTGGATGTCATTTTGTTGAATGTGTTTTAATGAATGTTTCCCCCTGTACTGTCTTTCCCTCATGGTCCCCCTGTACTGTGTTCCTGGATGTCTTTTTGTTGAATGTGTTTCAATGAATGTTTCCCCCTGTGCTGTCTTTCCCTCGCGGTTGTCAGCTCTTTCACGAGCCTCGATTCAGACAAAAAAATAATAATAATAATAATACCCATGGGCGCTCACCTCGTGGAAAAAAGCAGTATACTGCGCTGACTAAAGGTATTTTAAACCAATTTCAATGGTTGTTAGACGACAGGGCAGCATGTAGAATCATACCAACAATCATAAGACTTTAAACAATCAAACAAAAAATACCTATTTTGGGGGCAACCCTTCACCCTCCCCACCCCATATACCTCCTCAGACTCCAATTTTTCTAATGCCTTGAACTAATATTGGTACATCATGTGTGATTAAGGTTGTGGTCAAGTTTCGTTGAAATTGTGTGTGTAGTTTCAGAGTAAAGACTAAACACCTCCTTTGGGGGAGGGGAAACAACCCCCTCTCCCCATCCTCCACTACCCCCGCAAACCTCTTTTGGGCCCCATTTTTTAAATGCTGTGAACAAACTTTGGTACAACATGGGTGATTAAAGTTGTCTTTCCTGTGCTGTCTTTCCCTCGTGGTTGTCAGCTCTTTCACGAGCCTCGATTCAGTATTAAAAAAAAGAAAAAGAAAAAAAGAAAAAAAGAAAGAAATTGAACTCTTATCACAAAAGGGAATATACGTGTATGATTACATGGATTCATTTGAGAGATTTAAAGAAACACAACTTCCCCCTAAATAATGTTTCTATAACAAGTTAATTAAATGTCATATAACTGATAAAGAATATACTCACGCACAAAATATTTGGAAAACGTTTAACATAAAGAACCTTGGAGAGTATCATGATTTGTATCTTAAAACCAACGTCTTACGACTAGCCGGCGTCTTTGAAACCTTTATAAGTTTGTCATAATAAAAAATCATATGGGCTAGATCCGGTCCACTACTACAACGCTCCTGGATTGGCTTGGAGTGCCATGCTAAAAATGACGAAACAAAAGTTGGATTTAATCAGTGATGAAGATATGCTTTTGATGTTGGAAGAGGCTAAAAGAGAAGGAATAATACAAGTATGTTCAAAGAGATATGGTAAGGCGAAAAATAAGTATCTTCCTAATTATGATGATATGAAAGACAGTTCTTACCTGATGTATTATGATGCTAATAATTTGTATGGATGGGCTATGTCTCATACTCTACCTAATGGAGGGCTCAAATGGGTTGAAGAGAAAGATTATGAAAAGGTTTTACAAAACATCGTTACATCCTCACAAAAATAATTGGACGATTCGGAAGTTGGATATTATTTTGAGGTGGATTTGAAATATCCTGAAGAACTCCATAATAAACATGACGACCTACCGTATGCCCCTCTCAAAGAATGTCCGAAAGAAGAATGGCTAAGTGATTATCAACGAACATTTAATATAAAAGGTAAACCAACAGAAAAATTACTAACTACATTATACGATAAAGAAAATTATGTTTTACACCAAAGGAACTTGAAGCAATATGTATCAGCAGGATTGATGGTAAAGAAAGTTCATAGAGTTATACAGTTTAACCAAAGTCATTGGATGAAGGAGTATATTGATTTTAACACTCAAAGGAGAACCGAAGCAAAAACTGATTTTGAGAAAGACATATAAATTGATGAATAATTCTGTATTTGGAAAGATGATGGAAAATCTGAGACATAGACAAAACATAAGACTTACTATATCTTTGGAGCAAGCATCAAAATTAATTAATAAACCTCGTTTTCAAAGAGAAGTGGTGTTTTCAGAGAACTTTGTCACTCTTCATTTGCAAAAAGAGAGTATTGCAATGGATAAACCTATTTATATAGTAACGACGGTTGTTGATTTATCAAAATTACTAATGTATGATTACCTTTACAATAACCTGAAGAAGAAATATCAAAATAATGTTTCTACTTTATATGGATACGGATAGTTTCATTTCAGAAATTAAGACGGAAGATGTTTATTCAGATATGCTTGAGGATAGTGACTTGAAGGATACGAGCAATTATAAGCCAACTGATAAGTTGTTTTCCTCAAAGAATAAAAAGGTTATTTTGTTCATTAGTCCATCTCTTTGTATGACCCTTTTCAAAATGACTTTTCTATCTGTATATTCTTACAACATCATCAACTTTGAACTTGGGTTTTCTCAAGTTAATCTTCTTTTCATATTCTAATGTTGTAACTGTTTCCGATGGATTTTCTTTAGTCGATGAATGTACCACATTGTTATAATTATCAACAATATCCTGAATTTCCGATACCCATTGTTGAGAACTGACTGGTGCAAATTTTTTATAAAGTCTCTCTTTCAAAGTGCGATTAAAACGCTCAATAACAACTGCCTTTCCTTCATTAAAAGTGCTGCATAATGTAATACCATTATCTTCAAGAAATTGAACAAATATTTTGTTATAAAACTCTGTCCCCTCATCAGTCCATAACTTCTTTGGATTTATTTTGCTTTTACTAAATATTCCACTGAAAGCTAACATAAGAGTATTATCCATTTTATTTTTAAAGGGAACAACCCATGCAAATCTACTCCTCAAATCAATAATGGTTAAAGCATATTTGTATCCCTTATCATTATTTAGTTCAATTAAATCAGCGGACCAGATATAATCAACACCTTTGGAATAAACTTTCCTTCTTTTAAACTTTGTGATTATAGGTTTATGCAATTCATCAGCCAAAAGCTCCTCAGTCTTGATGACATAATTAGAGCTTAATAGTTTTTTGAGGGCTCTGTCCACGGTGAAACACCTGGATAACCAAGACCAAGTTTCAATTTAGCACATCAATTTTTTCACGATAAACCTATCAACTTTCTCTCTCAACGTTGGATTTTGTATCAAAGACAAATTATACAACATTTCTCTGTCGGCTTTGTGTTTTTCATTTAACGTAGTGCTATTCCCATAAGCACTATCATGCTTCATACACACTTCATCAACATTATTTGGAGGTTGAGACCAAGGTTTAGGATTGTCAGCCTCATCTAATCGTTTATCCAAGTTTGTCCCTGGACCACAGAAAGAATATCCAGGCAGGTTTAATGCCAGTGGAATTCCAGTTGTTGTAAATTTACTCCCTGACAAAAACTTTTGTATGTCTCCCACACTTTTATTCTTAGAAATGAATTGGCACTTTTTAGAGCCACATACGAATCATACCCTTTTTTCATCAACTCGATTATTTTTATTTTTGACATACGAGATATTTTTGGATTTAGTTTTCTTTTTACACTTGAGAAAATAACTCATTTTATTTATTAGTGTAGTTTTTATTTATCCTTTCACCTATTATCTTAACATAAATCCATACGGGACACGATCAATTCCATTTCCTAAAATAAATCTCTGATCATCAAAAGCCCCAAGAGCTTTCTTATTCACCTCTCTGAATATAATTGATGTTTAGAACTTTTTATCGTATTCATTTTTCTAAACGCTTCTTCCTTCACAGTCAAACAATTATAATAATTTTCAATGTTTATTGACTCTTTAATAACATTTTTCTTTATTCCTTTTAACTTTTTATCACTTCTTTCAATATTATTATCAATGTACTTATAAGCATAAGCTTCAGATCTCAATCCTATAAATACACTCATTACCTTACCCCCCAATTCATCCTTAAACTTTCCAATAACATTTTTATTCTGAAGAAAACAACTTATCACCCGACTTATAGTAAGGGCATTTTATGAGATATTTCACAAATCTGTTAACTAAATTGTTACCAAAAAATTTCTTCACCAATATGTTTGTAAAGGTGTGTAATAACAAGTGTTAAAATGTTGAAGTTCAACTCCCGTGGGAAACCCAGAAAAAAAGCTGTTGAATTCGGGTACGGAAAAATTATTTTCGAGAATTTTTATTTTTTTTAATCGGCCCTTAAGTAACTTATGAGGGGTCAAATAAGGGTTTTTCATGATTCTGAGTTGATTGTTAACATTTATATTTTCACTTTTACATTTACACACAAAGTAGCTTTTATTTCACATACATATATAATACTCAAGAGTTATTTCTCATTCACAATGTCAGAAGTTTCAACAGTCATTGTCTATGTCTTCTTCAGACTCAACAACATCATGACTGCAGTTTCTGCATGTAATGCCATTACAGACTCCACAGGCCGAGATGCACGTGACCCCATTCTTCTTGCAGCTGCCTCGCCGGTTGCTGCAATCTCCATGACAATTACAGCTCGTGAACTGCAATAGATCCTCAGGAGCGGTGGGGTCCAGTGTTGGAACTGGCTCATGTATGATGCACACCCAGGAGCGGTGGGGAATGCACACCTATTGTCCATCCATAGTCACTGGGGTTCAGAGTGTCTACTGGGTCTGAGTGTCTGGTTCCCATCTTCCCATCAGCCACCTTCTCCATGAAGGTCTTCATGTCACCACGCTCCTCCTCAGTGAAGGCAAGTTCCATGATGTGTTGATAGATGGCTGCATCGATGAGGAGGTGAACACGGATTGCCTTGTCAAAACATCCTCCATCCATGATGTGGTTGGCTGTCGTACTTCCAGGATAGATCAACTGGATCACATCTAGTAGTCCAGAATCTTCCATGATGTTACCCATTGATCCAAGATAAGACTTCAGCAGGTGAAAACCACCCAACCTTGGAATGACGGGTAGATTTGCCTGCTTTATTATATTCACAGCCTTCAGCCAAATCGGAAGATCAAAGGTCACTATAGCGACCCCAGCGCGCCGTATGCACTCTTTCAGAGTGGTGAAGATGGTGTTGAGGTCATTAGGGTCTCCTTCAATAACTGGGAGGAACTCGATCTGTGTGCTCTGCTTTGCATCATTAGCATGGATTCTCTTCATCCAGCCATTCCAGTTGGAGTGTGGGAACTCAGGATCGTTGGCTTTGATCACCCACCCCGCTGCCCAGAGTGTGTCACCTGGAGTGAGGAGTGGCTGATCATGAGCCAGGGAGGAGGAAAGCTCAGCGAGGGGGAGAAACATGATCGCGTTCGTTCCTATCTGTTTCCTGTTCGTAAATGGAATAATCTTTACTTCAGTTCCTCTCAGGATCTTAGCTTTGTCGAGTGCCTTCAACTTCACCCGGGGGAAAGCTGTTGTTGTCTGTGGATCTGGCAAAGGCGGTGCCGGAGAGGTGACTTCGATCCAACCCATTGAGTGAAAGGGAGTGTTTCCGTGAATAGAGACAATGTTTAAATCTATATTGTCTCCAACAAACTGAGTGACTGCATTGTTTGTTTCCCCAACCTCCATAAAGACCACCTGATCATTACTTGACAATTCACTTTCACTGGCTGGCACTTTGGCTGTCATCACTGATTGATCCTCAAGCGCAGCATCAACCGCAACCTCATCATTGATCTGTTCATCGGTTTCCTCCACAATGGTGTCAAGAGTGCCAGAAGTATCTGGAACATCATCTCCACTCCTACTATTAAGGAAGCAGTATTTGTAGTTTTGTGTCTCCGTGTAAGACTCAGTGTATCCCAGCCGGTGGAACTTGTTGAGCATCCATTTTGACCCAAATCTATGATCAAGTTGTATGGCAAGCCCCATTTGGTGTGGCAATACTCCAGACCGAGGTCGACAGGCCTTAATAAAATTCTGCCCCCAAACGGCAACTCTTTCGTCTGTCTTGACAATCGGTCTCAAGAACATCTGAAGGCTTGCAGGAACAAGTGTCAGCTGACTATCAATGTCAGTCATACTGTGTGTGGTGGGGTATGACTTTGGACCTAAATCAATCAAGGCAATATCATTGGATATGAACGTGAGTGCCGTCTTTATGATCTGAGTCTTCTCATCTCCATGTTCAAGATTAGCATGATGCACTCGCAGAATATTGTCGGTGCCATCTTTGAGACAGAGTACATCTGCCCTTCTTTCCTGTGTTGTGAAATACAAGGTGTCTTCGTATTTCTCTAGAAGTTTTATCTTTAGCCAATGCTTTGAATAAGAAAGGCTCTTCTCTGGTGACTGATCAAACTCCTGCAGCTTTTCATGGACTTGGTCCATGTTCATTACCCCATGCTCTAATTCTGAGTCTAACCATTCGCAGAATTCAATAAAAACTGCCTCTCGCTCCTCATCAATACTCCTCTGTCCTCTCTTCCTTTTTCCTTCCTCATCAGTCTTGGACAAACTGTCACCTCTCGCAAACATAAGTTTGCATCGCAAATGGTACAGTGTTTCTTCTGCTACCAAGTCGTTGATCCCTTCCAGGCGTCCAGTGACTTCAGTGCCCCAGTCATCCCCGCGACTCCGTGCTGTCTTCAGCAAGCTTGCCTTCAGTGTATCTGCAGTCAAATTATCTGGCACTCTGTATTTCTTTCTAGCTTGTGCTGGATTATTTTTGTAGAGCTGGGCTGGTTGGTTGCAAAGAATGCATACATCCTTATACAGGAGGTCAACTGACTGTGATCTTCTAGAACTGCAGCCAGTTGATGAACTGAACTCACAAGTAGTGCGTCTTCTCTTCAACTTTGATGACACTTTCTCTGCCTTTGATGCTTGAGCTGACGTCTTGGTGGTTGCAACAAAGTTGTTGTACAGATCATTTTTACACTTCTGGTGGTACCTCAGTTTTCCTTCCTTTTGAGCCTCCTTCATACGTTCCACAACAGTAACATTTTCGACAGTTTCTGCTTGTTTCAATAAAGTTGAGTATCCCTTTGGAGTTGCCTGTATGAGCCTTTCAGCTGGTGTATCCGAGCGTGCACAGATGAAGCAATTGAGCACAGGTGGAGTAATGTCTTCATCCATATTGCTAGACTCCATGTCCTGCAAAGTAGAAAATGAGATATATTTAGAAATTATTTTTCCACAAAGGAGTGTCTGTGGTGAAATATAAATGTTAACAATCAACTCAGAATCATGAAAAACCCTTATTTGACCCCTCATAAGTTACTTAAGGGCTGATTAAAAAAAATAAAAATTCTCGAAATTAATTTTTCGGTACCCGAATTCAACAGGTTTCCTACGGGAGTTGACCTTCAACATTTTAACACATGTTATTACACACCTTTACAAACATATTGGTGAAGAAATTTTTTGGTAACAATTTAGTGAACAGATTTTCATATGTTTCCCTTACTAAATCGCTTGAGCTCATGACAAAATACAGGGCACTCTTGATACTTCAAGACATGCACACAACAACGAACAACTGATCACCACTGCTTAAGTGAGTGAAAACAGTTGGAACCACCGCTACAAATGCGGACACCCGTGTTTAACCTGTCAAAATCTAATTTTTTGACCAAACACAAACAACATCACCACTTCTTCTGCAGTAGGAGTGAGTGACTGTTTAGAACCACCGCTAAAAATGCAGACATTTGTGTTTAACCTGTCAAAACTAGTGGCAACAAACCACTTTGACAAAACACTCCTGGGGTATTTCATGCGATCAACTGTCCGGTATACCCACCAACCAAATAACCAACCAACACACACACCAAATCACACACCACACTGCAAATTTATGCAAGAACAGACAGACAGATGATACAAATAGTTAACACAATACACCACCCTGTGACCATAATACTCGGGAATGAAAATCTGTAATCAGTTCGTTGGATACATTACCAAGCGACCAGGAGCGAGGGGAGTGTCTGGTCTCCGTTTTCCAGGTCGGCTCAGATTAGCAAAAGTGTCACGGTTGCCATTTGATAGGGATATTTTCCTACATTAGTATGTAATAGATGAATCAAGAAATTCAATGTCCATAAACTTGTCAGAAGAGCCCCAGATTTTAATTCCCAAGGAGGACAACACTTTCTGTCTACAAGGAAATACACAGCAAGAAACAATAACCTTTATAAATCCATAGAAGAGCACATTACAATTCACAAATTACATTGCAAGATTCACAGAAGGTCCCAAGTGAAATCCTGGTGCAGTAGAGATGCACAAAGAAATGTCATACCAAACACCAGCATGCATAGAATACAGTTAACATACAGTGTAAACATGCAGAATCGACCAGCCAAGTAAAACATCCTAAGTACAACATTTACAGCATTACAAACCTAGTGAAAATCCTAAAGTACAACAAACCAACATCTTACAAACTCAGTGATAATCCTAATATTTTGACGTCGGTGCTGATTTTTATAAAATTTGAAGTGGGAGGAGCAAGTGGAGGGGGGAGGAGCGAAGAGAGGGGATGAGAGCAGTAGGATTGGTTGGGCAAAGTTTAGGTGGGAGGGAGCAAGGATCGGGGGATACAATGTGATTTGTCGAGTGAAATATTGAGATGAGAGTGCTCCCCGCTGAGAGCAGATCTGCATTTTCAAATTCTTGAATGAGAAAAACGTGTTATTCGAGACTCTTCAGCGTCAAGGTTCAATCAATCATAACGTTGCGTTAATGTTATTATAACTTTGCAGCAACGTTTTATAACGCCATTGCAGGGACGTTTATTGTTTGTGCAAGGGTTATCACACAATATTAACACACGAGTAACATGAGTTTTAATAAGTCATGTTAAAACTTCAAAACAGGCATGCAATTAAAAAACCTTATTTAATCAATAGGTCACTCAGTAGCTATGACAACCACATCCTTTTTCAATCTGCAAACTCATCTTTTCCTCATTTCTTCCTCTGACCACTTAGCCATCACTATGGCCATCAACATCCCCACCCCAGCACCAAGGCATTATCGCACTATCAACTTCCGTAAGCTAAACGCTCTTTCACCTCCCTCATTCTCATCCACCCTCTCTGAAAAAATGTCCACTTCTCCCTTCGTTGACCTCCACACCCCTTCTGACCTCACTGACTACTACAACCACACTCTCTCCTCCTGCCTTGACCAGCTTGCGCCTATAAAAACCAAAACAGTTTCTTTCACCCATTCTGATCCCTGGTTTACCCCTGAACTCCGCCTTATGAAAACTCGTGCTCGCCAACTTGAAAGACTCTGCAATAAAACAGGTCTCACAATTCACTCCCAAGCCTACAAGGACCACCTACAACACTACAAAGATGCCCTCTCCCGCGCCCGCTCCGCCTACTACTCTCAAATTATCCACTCTGGCTCTGGAAACCCAAAAGCACTCTTCTCTACAATAAACAAACTCCTCAGCCCCCTGTACACCACCACCCAGTCATTCACAGTAGACAACTGCATCTCCTTCCTTTCATTCTTCCAATGCAAAATTGACAACATCTACAACAGCTTAACCACCACCGCACCCACTCCCCCTCAAACCACCCCCCCCCCCCTTATCATGCCAACCCCTGTCTCAGTTCTCCCCAGGCTCCCCTACTGACCTACTGACCTCTCTGAACTCCTCATAGGAATGAAAACTGCCACCTGCACTCTTGATCCCCTCCAGCTTTGTCAAGGCCTCCCTTCCTGCTCTCTCTCCACTTATCACTGCAACAATAAACTTCTCCCTGTCTACAGGCATCGTCCCACCATCCCTCAAAATTGCTGCTGTTACCCCCATTCTGAAAAAACCTGGACTCAACCCTGACACCCTAAATAACTTCAGACCCATCTCCAACCTACCCTTTCTGTCAAAAGTTTTGGAACGCGCTGTAGCCACTCAACTCAAACATCACCTCTCTGCCAATAACCTGTATGAAACATTCCAATCCGGATTCTGCTCCAACCACAGTACTGAAACTGCTCTCCTCAAAATCACCAACGACCTTCTCCTCTCCTCTGCCGCCGGCAACCTCAACATTCTCATCTTCCTCGACCTCAGAGCCGCCTTTGACACCATCAATCACACCATCCTCCTCACCTGACTTGAAACCACCTTTAACATTACCGGCACTGCCCTCTCTTGGATCAAATCATACCTCTCTGACAGACGCCAGTTCATCTCCATCAATAACTGCAAATCCCCCACTGCTCCCCCCCCCCAAATTCAGTTGTTGGCCCCCTCCTCTTCATCCTGTACCTGTCCCCCCTTGGTCACTTAATCCGCCGTCATGGTCTCCAATTCCACTGCTTCGCCGATGACATCCAGCTTTTCATCTCCACCAAGTCCATCTCCACCGCCACCCACTCTATCCTGACAAACTGCATCACTGAAATAAAATCCTGGCTTCAAATCAACTTTCTCAAACTTAACTATGATAAATCTGAAATAATCATCATTGTCCCAAAAACGCTCACCAAATCCACCCATAACTTTGCCCTCGACATCGACGGATTCCCAGTATCCACCTCCCCTCACATCTGGAATCTTGGCATCATCTTTGACCAAACACTCTCCTTCAACAAATACACTAAACAGATCACAAAGTCAGCATTCTTTCACCTGAAAAACATCGCCAGTCTCCATCCATCCCTCTCCTCCACGGCTGCAGAAACCCTCATCCACACCTTCTTCACCTCCCGTCTGGACAACTGCAACAGCCTCCTCTATGGTTCACCCTCAACAATCACCAATAAACTCCAATACATTCAGAACTCTGCTGCCCGTCCACTCACCCATTCCCAGACCCGTGACCACATCACCCCCGTCCTTTACAAGCTTCACTGGCTCCCCATCCCCCAGAGAATCCAGTACAAAATCCTCCTCTTGACCTACAAAGCCCTCCATAACCTGGCCCCATCCTACCTGGCTGACTGACTGACCTCCTCTCCAGACACACTCCCACCCGCAACCTCCGCTCTGCTGGTACCAACCTCCTGACCACCCCCCCCCCCCCCAATCCGGACCAAATTCAAATCCTGGAGGGACAGGGCCTTCTCCATCGCTGCTCCCACCCTCTGGAACTCACTACCTCACACCATCAGAGACTCCTCCTCACTCACCACATTCAAAACATCACTCAAGACCCACTTGTTCAACACTGCATTCAACATTTAACCCACAGCATTTAACCCCTGACTATCTCTTCTCCTTCTCCTTCCTTTTGCTTTGATTATTTACCCATTTGATTTTTGTCTTTTTGCACTTGTTTTTTGTACTCTGTCAAAGCGTCTTTGGGCTTCTTGAAAAGCGCTATATAAAATAAATGTATTATTATTATTATTATTATTGTAAGTCAAACTCATATATAAGAGGTATGAACCTATATACTGCAATCCCACAAAAAAGAAATCTTTACTGAGAAGAAATTGGATCAGAGAGCCAGAGAGAGCTAGCCGACATGGATTTTTATAGGATTTTAGACTAACCTTTATCAAATACTAATAAGCCTTATATAACTTATTTTGATTCAGTGTTTATTCATCGTTCTTTTGAAAGATTTACTGAGAACGTTGACAATTCCATAAAACTATCTATTAGATAAACTACAAGTGGAATAGAAAAAAGTTTGCACTGAGCTTATCTTCCAACGGCCAGTGTAGAGCGATTCATCCACTCCCATTGTTCAACTCTGCAAATAATTACCATAGCGTCGACCTCGTACTGAGTCGATTATTTACTAGTTCATCAAGCACAATGGGATTCTGAAAGCAGTTCAGTGGATGCTAATTACTTCAGACGCCCAGCTCAGACATTGTGGCATCAGTTGCATTATTTAATTATTTACCAAGAAAACAATATCTTTTCTCCAATTTGCTTATATAACTCAATAAGACATACTCGATCTAACATTACATTATTTCCAAAAACCCTATTTGCAATCATATTACCCTCAGTCATAAAATGATTTTGCCATGACAATATGCGATCTACCATTGCCTCTACTAAGAATTTTACTTTTCTCGAGCAAACGAATTTGGTCAGAGTGTCGGAGATGAATTGCCAACTGAAGGAAATCCCAACTTCTGCATGGAAACCACAAAAAAACTTGCACACTAGGAGAGCAGGTTGTAGCTCATAGAAATTACTTGATTTGATAAATTTTACACTTCCACAGTACCAAGGTGCTTTCAACTACGATCCATGCCATGATTATGCATCACACGAATTAGTGACTATCGGTTCCATGTCTAAGATTTGTGACAAGTGTAGCACCAAAAAGTGGGATAAAGAAACACCAGGCATGTGTTCCACTAATGGCAAATTTCAGCTGACTATGCTTGCTGAACCACCTGAGAAACTTAAGGATCTTCTTCTTGGCACCACTCCAGAGTCCAAACATTTCCTTCAAAATATTTGGAAATACAATTGTGCCTTTCAAATGATGTCATTCGGCGCCAATGTCATCACAGAGGGAGGATTCATGCAAACATTCAAAGTTCAGGGACAGATTTACCACAGAATAGGATCCCTCCAGCCTCAACCAAATGAACAGCCTCGGTATTTGCAGATATACTTTGTTAGAGATCTTCAACAACAGGCCCAGAGTAGATACAACAGCAACCAGGGTACAATATTTGATTTAATTTTGAAGCTGCAAGAAATGCTTCATTCAAGTAACAGCAATGTCGAAAGTTTTAAATATGCCCTTGAGAATGCTCCTTCCCTGGAATTTCAGATCTATACTGAAGTGCTGAAGTGAAATTGCCAGTCATAAGTGGGGCGAAATTATCCAAAATGTCCGATAGATATATAGGTCAATTGCAAAATAAACTATGACGAATAAGCAGTTGCGGACCATCAGTGGTGGTGCTATTAGAGTGTGGCTGGACTGCGAGTCTGGCAAGCTCTTAGTTTAAAAAAAAGGTCACAATACTCAATGACGGTATCGTGTCAAGGCAGGTGCACCTCGCCATAAAGGTGCCAAATGCCTGCAGGAGTAAACCTGGAATAAAAAAATCCGAGTGGCTGTTGGGAACCCACTCATAAACCAAATTCCAATGAAACCTCCCGAGCGAATCCGGGTACTTCTGCTAGTATTAAATAAAAAATCAATTTCTCAAAGTTACGAAATATAAAACTCTTTTAGAAATTGTCAACAAATCCTATTGGTATCCTATTATGAGAAAAATAATTATAGATAGAAGAATAGCTCAAAATCCAGATGAATATATGTATAATATTCTATGGGGAGATGCTTTAAGGGTAGCAATGAGGAAGAGAGTGAGAAAAAGGAGAAGGATAAAGAGGAGGAGGAGGAGGAGGAGGAGAAGGAGGAGAGGGAGAAAAAGGAGAAGGGGGAGAAGGAGGAGAGAGAGGAGAGGGAGAAAGAGGAGAAAGAGGAGAAGGAGGAGAGGGAGAAAAAGGAGAAGGAGGAAAGGAAGAAAGAAGAGAGTGAGAAAAAGGAGAATGAGGAAAGGGAAAAAAGAGAGAAAGAGGAGAGGGAGAAAGAACAGAGTGAGAAAAAGGAGAATAAGGAAAGGGAAAAAAAGAGAGAAAGAGGAGAGGGAGAAAGAAGAGAGTGAGAAAAAGGAGAATGAGGAAAGGGAAAAAAGAGAGAAAGGGGAGAGCGAGAAAAATATAAAAATATGGAAACCAGTGAGATTAATAAAAGACTCGTGGTATTGGGAATAAAACACCCACGCACTGAGGAGGAAAATAAAGAAATGCAAAGTCTACTGGAAATAATGTTTTCGAGGCCTGATCGTGATGATTATGGTGTTAGGAATGATGGTGATGGTTTAATGGTGGCAAGGGATGAGGAAGGAGTTGAGGAAGAGAGTGAGGAAAGAGAGAGAGAGCAAAAATATAAAAATATGCACGACCATGAGATTGCTAAAAGCTGGCAGGTATTACAGAAAATAACTCGACAACGCACTGCGGAGGAAAATAAAGAATATAATAGTCTATTTAAAAGATTTGGGATACCCAAACTGAAAATGATGCAATGGCAGGGCTTTGCAAAAGTGGATAGGGCTTAGTCAAAAGTGGGCGGGGCTTGGGAAAAACTGGGCTTGGCATTAACCGTCATATTAATTAATCTCATGTATATTTCAAAAACAAACATTTAAATGTAAAATGGCAGGAAAAAGGCTTCAAGAGAATTAAAATTTTTGTATTCAAGGATACTTACGAGAAAAGGGGGCAAAATGTTTAATTCCTTATGAATTAGAACATAGACACGGAAATTTTGCAATTAAGGACTGGCCCTATGCAGATATTGCTAAACCCACAAATAGAGACTTGATTAAAATATTAAATAAAAATGAACTTCTTAAAGTTATGAAATATAAAACTCTTTTAGAAATCGTCAACAAATCCAATTGGTATCCTATTATGGGAAAAATAATTGTAGATACAAGAATAGCTCAAAATCCAGATGATCATAAGTATATTATTCTATGGGGAGATGCTTTAAGGGTCACAAGGGATGAGGAAGAGAGTGAGAAAAAGGAGAGGGTGGAAAAGGAGAAGGAAGAGAGGGAGAGGGAGGAAAGGGAGAAAAAGGAGAAGGAGGGAAAGGAGAGAGTGGAAAAGGAGAATGAAGAGAGGGAGAGGGAGGAAAAGGAGAAAAAGGAGGAGGAGAGGGAGGAAAGAAGAGGAAGAGAGAGTGTATTGGCATGCTGAAAAGGGCGAAGGAGCTCGCAGTGAGTCATGATAGATTGCTGGTATTATGGAAAATAAATCAAACAACACACTGTGGAGGAAAATAAAGAATATGGCAGGCCACTGAGATTATTTAACTAGAGACTCCCTGACAAAGCATTTCAGTATAAAATAAAAAAATGGGGGAAATGATACAATTGAAAATTGAAAAATGAAAAAATTGAAAATTAAAATATTTTTTTTTGGAAAATTGGAAATTAAAAAAAAAGAAAAAACTGAAAAAACGGGATATTGGAAGTTTAATTTAAAAAATTTGGAAAATTGAAAACGTTGGGAAAATTGAAAAATGAACCATGTTGGAACACAGTCGGGGCGCAGTGAGTCAGAACCACCAAAATCATAATACTCAGGTGGGGTTGACTCAGCCTGTCATCCTTTTGAGGTCGGCAAAATGAGTACCAGGGTACTGGGTTCTCTCTCAAGAAGGTTGGTGGCAGAATTTGCACTCCGGCCGCTGTAAAAACACCTCATTCCGCAGCACACACAATGGTGTGTGTCGGGATGGTGCTGAGCTCAATGACGCAGTGACGTGCTGATCCAGCGTACGCTCCTATATATATATATATATATATATATATATATATATATATATATATATATATATATATATATATATATATATATAAAGATATATATATATATATAAAGATATATATATATATATATATATATATATATATATATATATATATATATATATATATATATATATATATATATATATATATATATATATACACAGAGTTTTTTTTTTGTTTGTTTTTTTTTTTTTTGTATACAAGATCGAGGCTCGTGAAAGAGCGAACATTAATCACACAGAAAGACAAACCGACACATAAAACATATAACATCGGGAGCGGTAGACAAGATGGGGAGAGAGGGGGAAGGACACAAACACAACATTTGAGAGCAGGGACCGAGAGACATGGAGACATCGAGAGATCTGAGAGAGGGCGAGGGCTTTGGGGGGGGGGGGCATGGGAAGGGGGCGGTGGGAGAGGTATAAAACATATGGACACTGCCAGGACTTCCAGGAAAGAAGTTGGAATTTCAAACAAGGTGGATCTGGGGTGAATTAGCGGGGGTAGAAAAGATCCAAGGTTTTGGATGGGGGAAGATAAGATATGGTGGTGAACAGCTGTTTTAAAGACCTGGAGGGAGGAGTGGGATTGAAGGGAGTGAGGGAGTTTGTTCCAGAGGCGGGAGAAAAGAGGAATGAAAGAGTGAAGGTGAGCAGAGAGCCGAGCTTTCGGCAGTTTAACCATCAGAGGGTTGCTGGCAGATCTTGTGCGACCTGTAGGAATATTTGGGGGACAGAGCACAGAGAGAGCTGGGGGTGCAAGGCCGGAGAGGAGTCGGTAGAAGACAGAAAGACCACCTACCTGCCTGCGGTGAGTGAGTGAAAGGCCCTCAGAGATAGCTTCATCGCGGGAGATTCCAATAATTCTGAAAGCTTTGGTTTCAACAGCGTGAAGCCGAGCTAGGTGTGAGGCAGGAGCACCGGCCCATAGGGGAGAACAGTATTCCATTGAGCTGCGGATGAAAGCCTTGTATGTGGTGAGGAGCTCAGGTGTGCCGAGGAAGGACTTCGCACGACGGAGGATGCGCAGTCTGCGACTGGCTTTGGAGGCCAGCTTGGAAATGTGGTTTTCCCAAGAAAGATCATGGCAGATAGTGAGACCCAAAATCTTGAGCGACAGAACTTCTTGGAGAGGATTGTTGAGAAAGTAGATGGGAGGGTTGTCCAGTCGATCTTTTCGGAGAGACATAGTAAGAGTGTGAGATTTGTCAGGATTGAAAGACATGTTCCACTTGTTTGACCAGTCTGTGATTTTGTCCAGGTCTTCAGAGAGTGAGGAGGCAGCAGACTGCCGATCTGAGGGAAGAGGAATGGAGCGGCAGAGAGTGGAGTCATCAGCAAAGAGATAGAGAGGATTTTCGAGAGAGTCAGAGAGATCATTGATGAAGACCAGAAAAAGCACGGGGCCCAGAACACTGCCTTGGGGAACTCCAGCCTGAACAGGAAGAGGAGATGAGAGAAACCCATTCAGGGCCACACGTTGACGACGACTAGAGAGGAAGTCCGCCAGCCATGCGTGGAGATTTCCATGGATACCAACGGAGGAGAGTTTGGTGAGCAGAGCGGGGTGCCAGACCATGTCGAAGGCACGTGATATGTCGAGGGAGACAGCTCTAATTTCCTGGCAATTTCCAATTTCCTGACTTGGCATTTAATATGGAATATTTTTTTTTCTTGACTTGGGTTTCATTTCTGAACTCGGTATATCAATCTGGTGAGTTTCTTTTATGCTTCGGTGATATCTTTGTTAAAAGAACCATGTCACCGATTGTCTGTCGCAGCAAGAAGTCAATAACAGGATTATATCACAGGTGGCGTGACAAAATGTACGGACAGGTACATTTGACGATTGGCTGTACAATCGGGTATATAAGGGTTGTTGCGTTCTGTGTTAGTGGAAAACAACTGCTGCACATCTACAAAAGTTATTGCCGCTTCCCCTGGAGATGGTCCGTCAACTCGACAATGCTGTTTGTCATTTAGTGGTGGCTTTATGAAATTCCGGCATGAAACAGCGTGCTATTGCTTGGCAGTATGGCATCACTCAAGGTCAGGTGTCAAAGATCCTGAAAAGAAATGCTCAGAGGGGTGTCCCTACTCCAATACCGAGGCCAGGACGTCCCCGCAGAACCACAAAGAGGGATGATCGCCAGCTGCACCGGTTAGTCCGCAATGGCCGTACCAAGTCAGCTAATCAGCTTAGGGCTGAGTGGCAGCATCTGACAAATGTGCCTGTATCCAGAAGGCTAGTCGACCAACGACTGGTTCAAGCAGGCTTTCGTGCCAGGCGTCCTCTGAGAAAGCCACGTCTGACCAGACAACACCACCAGCGCCAATTGCAGTGGGCCAGAGAGCACCGTCAATGGCAGCCAGGACAATGGAATCACATGATCTTCAGTGACGAGTCTAGATTTCTGGTCTATCGTCAAGATGGCCGCGTCCGAGTGTGCAGACAAGTGCATGAAGCCTACAACGAAGATTGTATAGTGCCAAGAGTCCAAGCTGGAGGTGGTGGGGTGACCGTTTGGGCTGCTTTTCATGCAGGGGGCAAAACTGACCTGGTTGTTCTGAATGGAAACCTGAACCAGTTCAAGTACAGGGCCATTCTGGAAGAAACATTGCTTCCATTTGTTCGTGCAGCCTTTCGAGGAAACTTTGTCTTCCAAGATGACAATGCACGGCCTCATCGTGCTCGCATGATCCAACACTTTCTTGCTGACCATGGTGTAGAGCATATGGAATGGCCTGCCATGTCCCCGGATATGAATCCGATAGAGAACTTGTGGGCAGAATTAACGCGTCAAATCGACAACTTGGACCAGCAGCCTATCCTTCGCCTTCGATATCAGTTTACATCACTTTCAACAATCAATGGTCTTTCTGTCTTCTACCGACTCCTCTCCGGCCTTGCTCCCCCAGCTCTCTCTGTGCTCTGTCCCCCAAATATTCCTACAGGTCGCACAAGATCTGCCAGCAACCCTCTGTTGGTTAAACTGCCGAAATCTCGGCTCTCTGCTCACCTTCACTCTTTCATTCCTCTTTTCTCCCGCCTGTGGAACAAACTCCCACACTCCCTTCAATCCCTCTCCTCCCTCCAGGTCTTTAAAACAGCTGTTCACCACCATCTCTTATCTTCCCCCATCCATAACCTTGATCTTTTCTACCCCCACTAATTCACCCCAGATCCACCTTGTTTGAAATTCCAACTTATTTCCTGGAAATCCTGGCAGTGTCCATATGTTTATACCTCTCCCACCCCCCCCCCCTTCACATGCCTCCCCCCCTTCACATGCCTCCCCCCTTCACATGCCTCCCCCCCAAAGCCCTCTCCCTCCCACAGATCTCTCGATGTCTCCATGTCTCTCGGTCCCTGCTCTCAAATGTTGTGTTTGTGTCCTTCCCCCTCTCTCCCCATCTTGTCTACCGCTCCCGATGTTATTTGTTTTATGTGTCTGTTTGTCTTTCTGTGTGATTAATGTTCGCTCTTTCACGAGCCTCGATCTTGTATACAAAAAAAAAAAAACAAAAAAAAAAAGCCTGCCTCTGTGCGTGAATTGCAGCAGGCTATTGTAACTGCATGGCAAGCGATTCCTGTCCAAACCTTGGCAAATCTCGTGAACAGCATGCCTCAACATGTACGTGATCTCCTGAATGCTCGTGGGGGTCACACGAAGTACTGAACTGTAATTTTACTGTCCGTATTCCCAGTCGTAATTTAACTTTAGTTTTTGTTAAAAAAAAAATGGGGCTAATGTGCAAAATAAAGAGATACTTCTGGAAAACGCACAGAAGTTTAACACAGTACTGTCCATGAATTGAGTTCGATATCAGTTTACATCACTTTCAACAATCAATTTATTTGTTTCAAAATGACAAATGTGGTTTTTGTTTCTTTTAAAGGTCACATTAACAAAATCTAGAATAATTTCAACATAATTCCAATGAACTTTTGCTTCTAAGACATCTTGAAAAGTAAATTCACCCCCACAAGAAAAATATTCCATATTAAATGCCAAGTCTGTATATATACTGAAATGCAAAAGAAACTTACCACCTATGAAACCTTTAAATATCAACAATAACACTGCGTGTTGTTAATGTGTGAACTTATTTGTGGACAATAGTGTCCTCACTGTCAGACAAAACGGTCACGGATGGTCACTTGAACCTTCAATGGTCACTTCATAGCACAGCTGTTGAACAGCCGTTTTGACTGTCAGTGATTAGCCAAGGGGTACGCGATGATTTTAATGAGCTGCACGTGATGTCTTGATATTGGCTTTAAAAAGGCCAGTGCAAAATGGGCATTTCAATCAACATGCCACGATTGTCAAGGGATCAACGGCAGCGTGCCCTGGGCATGCTGCAAGGCGGACTGAGCTACCGTGAGGTGGCATGTCGCCTTGGCTGTTCACACCAGACGATATCGGCCCTGGTGGACAGAGACACCCTCCACAACTCTGCAGATGACAGACCTCGATCAGGGAGGCCAAGAGTCACCACTGCAAGGCAGGACAGGCAGATGGTCCGAAGTCACCTGCGGGATCGATTCCGTCCAGCATCCCGCACTGCGGCAGAAACTCCGGGGCGTGCAAACCCACGGATCTCCAATGATACTGCACGAAGACGACTGCATGACTATGGTCTGACTGCCAGAAGACCATACAGAGGCCCCGTGATGACGGCTGCCCATCGCCGCAACCGACAGAGATGGTGCCAGCAGCATCAGCGGTGGACCTTGGCACAGTGGAATGAGGTCGCTTTCAGCGATGAGTCAAGGTTCTGTGTGGACAGTCCTGATGGGCGTGAGCGTGTCTGGAGAAGAACTGGCGAGCGATATGCCGATTGTTGCGTGCGTCAAGCCAGCAGGTGGGGTGGCCCAAGTGTGATGGTGTGGGCCGCCATATCAGGCTGGTACAGGACGCCACCGGTGGTTGTGGATGGGAATCTTAACGCCCAGCGGTATGTGGATAACATCCTGCGTCCTCATCTGCTGCCATTCCTGCTAGACCACCCAGAACTGAGAACCTTTCAGCATGACAACGCTTGTCCCCATGCTGCTCGCTTTACCACTGCATTTCTCCAAGGCGAGAACATCAACACCATGCAGTGGCCTGTGCTCTCCCCTGACCTGAATCCCATAGAGCACCTGTGGTATGAGCTTGGGAGACGCGTAGTTGGCAGGGCCAGGACACGGGCAGAGCTGCTTCAGACATTGAGGACTGAGTGGGACAGAATCCAGCAGCAATCCATCCAAAGACTGGTAGGCAGTATATGCCGACGATGCACTGCCTGTATCCAAAACAATGGTGGCCACACACACTATTGAAAGGGGACTGACATTGCACCCTGTGCTGTTCTGCACTGCAGAACAAACTGATGAGATGGTGTATCTTGGTCAAAAACTTGACATGTCATCAATAAAATGCCAATGTTTCAATTAGCAATTGTTGGTTTGTTTTATTTTGAACTGTTACAATTTTATTACATTTCAAACAAGTGGTAAGTTTATTTTGCTCTGTATGGTCTTCTGGCAGTCAGACCATAGTCATGCAGTCGTCTTCGTGCAGTATCATTGGAGATCCATGGGTTTGCACGCCCCGAAGTTTCTGCCGCAGTGCGGGATGCTGGACGGAATCGATCCCGCAGGTGACCTCGGACCATCTGCCTGTCCTGCCTTGCAGTGGTGACTCTTGGCCTCCCATATCGAGGTCTGTCATCTGCAGAGTTGTGGAGGGTGTCTCTGTCCACCAGGGCCGATATCATCTGGTGTGAACAGCCAAGGCGACTTGCCATCTCACGGTAGCTCAGTCCGCCTTGCAGCATGCCCAGGGCACGCTGCCTTTGATCCCTTGACAATCGTGGCATGTTGATTGAAATGCCCATTTTGCACTGGCCTTTTTAAAGCCAATATCAAGACATCACGTGCAGATCATTAAAATCATCCCGTACGCCTTGGCTAATCACTGACAGTCAAAACGGCTGTTCAACAGCTGTGCTATGAAGTGACCATTGAAGGTTCAAGTGACCATCCGTGACCGTTTTGTCTGACAGTGAGGCCACTATTGTCCACAAATAAGTTCACACATTTACTACACGCAGTGTTATTGTTGATATTTAAAGGTTTCAAAGGTGGTAAGTTTATTTTGCGTTTCAGTATATATATATATATATTTATATATATATATATATATATATATATATATATATATATATAATATATATATATATATATATATATATATATATATATATATATATATATATATATATATAAATACATATATATATACATATATATATATATATATATACACATATATACATATATATACACATATATACATATATATATATATATAAATACATATATATATATATATATATATATATATAAATACATATATATATACATATATATATATATATACACATATATACATATATATATATATATAAATACATATATACATATATATATATATATATATATATATATATATATATATATATATATATATATATATATATATATGTAGGGAGCTGTAATGCCCCCCCCCCCCCCCCTTTGTATATCCTTGCTGCTTTACCAATTACCAAGTCTAACCAATTATATGTTTTGTTTTGACTGACTGCTGTACTCTTTTATAATACTTAGTTCCTTTTTGTGCATTGAGGATGTGTAATATCCTAATAAGGAGTTCTTTGCCTGTGAGCTCTTGGCCTGTGTGGGCACAATCTCTAGTTCCCCTTCCCTGGCCTTGGAGGCAACTGTTATCTCTCTCTGCCTCCCTCTGACTTTGCCAATATCCTGTATTTGACACATTTATGAGTGTCCCCTCCTTTTGTACTTTCCCAACCAAAGTTTCTATACAGAAAGTTGTAAACATGTTGCCACATATGGCTGACCATCTCCTTATCCAAGTTAACCTATGAGTGGCCTTGATGAGCTTCCTCTAACTAACTGAACAACAGGATGGGACTATGGGGGGAGGACCAATGAGCCCATTCTGTCTCTGTATCTTGTGAGCTAACTCCACCCCTGATCTTCCTTATATAAAGCAAGGTTTAATTGAATTATTTCAGAGCATCTTGTTGTAGTGTTGGTCATTCCATGTGAACCTTCCTGCGACACCTGCTCCCGCAAGCTTGTGTAATCGAGTTCTAATAAATATATCCGTTGCTCCTTTTCTCTGAGTCTTCTGAGTCCCAAGTTCTAAGTCCCGATCCGACAAGTGGTGGCAGTGGTGGGATCAGTCTGTGCAGTCCGGGATGCGGTCCCAGGCAAGTGAGTGGTGAGAGACCAGCTGGCAATTGATCCGGGTCAGGTGAGCTGTGGTTTTCTTTTGTTTTTCCTTTATAGCCTGGGGGTCAGTCCAAATTGTAACCCACACTCTCTTGCTCGGATGCCGTTTGTTCCGTTCCCTGCTCAGACCTGATCCTCGAACCTAAATTTAAATACGGACCGCTTGGGTCCCGGAGCAACTGACTGTTTATGGACTCGTCAGGGTAACGTTACGTAAGGGAAAGTGCCCCACGTTGGGCGCCTGTGGATAAGGAGTAATAGATATCTGGGTTGTGAGGGTAAGGATAAGGGCGGCGTCCCGATCCGAGGTCCACCCGGGAGATGTTGGAATTATAAGTAAGGTTAGAAGTATTATAAGGGCGTGGGACGCCAGGAAAGTGCAGTAAGGGTAGGATAGACGGCTGAGTAGGCGGGCGATCCTCTCAGGAGAGTAGGTAGCGCAGCTGTAACGCGAGGCGGGCGATCCTCACGGGTACAAGGCTGCGAGCCTCTCAGAGTTAGGTAGACGGCTGTAACGCGAGGCGGGCGATCCTCACGGGTACAAGGCTACGTCGGTAAACTAAATTTTCCTAGGATGGGGAACAGGATGGGTAATAAGACTGTAAAGGCAGGTGAACCGCTTAGAAATACCCCAGCATTTTTCATGTTTCGGAGGTATGGCTATGATGCTGCGAGACCAGGGAAGTCATGGGTTGCGCTGACGAAGGATTTAGGTGAACCGTGGCCCGAAGGAGGGTCTTTTGCGCTGGAAAAATTGGACGCGTTGTATGAGGCATTATAAAAGTTGGAACAGGCCACGAAACACTTCCCGCCTGACTATTGGAAAGTCTTTGGTTGGTGGAAGGAAGAAGCAATGAAGCGACACGCAAAGTCGAAACAGGCCAGCTTGGCCGGTGAGGTAACAAAACTCAAGGGCCTGAGGAAACAGGCGAATAAAGTGCAGGATGAAGCGCTTAAGGAAATAGAGAGGCAGGCCAACGCGCGACTGATGTCGCTCGTTGAAAACCCAGACCCTGCGGTAGGGGAAGTAGTGACCAATCTACCCTGCCCTGTCCCGGGGTTTCAGGCACCACCTATCCTTTCTGCGCTCCCGCCACCACCTCCCTATAACCCCGCTACCATCGCGCCCCAGATACCCCAGAACCACCCGAGCCAGGGAAGACCGTTTGCACAACTCGGGGCTAACGGAATAGATGACGGGACCGACATCGCAGGGTTCCCGCCACCGATAGGACCGGATGGGTTATACCCCTCACTGGTAGGCTGTAATGGGAAAGGGACCTCACAAACTACCCCATTGGAATGTCAGGAAACAGAGGGAAGGAAAACATTGTGCCCCATACAAGTTATCGGAGTTGACGCATGCAGCAGGTCATGGGGTTCGGGAAAGAGTACCATGGAAAGAATCCTCTTTAACTGTAATGCGGGAAAGGATTCAACATTTGCTTATTGAGGATCCACGGCAGATAGTGCCGACCATGTCGAATTGGGTTTTAGATGGCGAGTGCGACTATCGAGACATAACCCATATGGGAGTGTCCGTGCTCCCACCCAAGGTATGGGAAAGGGCTAGACAAAGAGCACAGTGGCCGATGACCGATCCAAGGGCAGCGGGTGCAAACCAGATAACACTAGCGCAATGGGAGGACCTGAAGGTCCGGCTGCTAGATGCCATCGCGCTGGCGCTGTTGCCAGCAGGAGGTCCGGATTGGGGGAAAATCGGGGCCATAAAACAGAAGGCAGGAGAACCAATTGGAGAGTACCGAGAAAGGTTGGAAAAGGCCATCGCGCGCTGGGGAGGACTGGGTCCGATGCAGCTGGGAGGGCTACCCCAACCATTGGTAAATCAATATCTAATCGAGGGGCTTCGGCCGGTATTAAAGAAACAGGTACAGTCCGTCCTCTTCGGCTGGAAGGGAATGACAACCAACGAATTATGCGACAAGCTGGAACAATGCCCGGGCTCCTCCTTAGAGGAGAAGAAGGATATTAAGGAGGAAATATTGCAAATGTTTGTCCAGGAGAAACGGGCTCAATTTAATCAAAATAAAAAGGGGGATCAGAGTCAGAACTACATACGCGAACAGTGCCAGAAGTGGGGACCTGTTCGAGGTTTAGAGGAACATAGGAGGAGTTGTTGGCCTTCTTTCTATAGGGGCCAATTCCCCAACGGAGAGTGGATCCACAACGAAAATGAAAACTGCGACGGTTGTACTGAGGAAGACTTTGGACTAATTAATATGGACGAGGTAAAACAACAATGGACAATACCACCCCCTCTTCCCCCTCCTCCTCAAAACCCTCAAACTTGGACCGTACCAGGGCCCCCTCCCCAAAATTGGTATCCACCAAGACCCCTTCTCCAAACCCCTGGACCACCCCCCAATAGTGGGATGCAGAACGGACCAAGGGGGAACTGGGCCCCGCCTCGGGGTCCGCCGCAGTGGCAACCAGTAAACCAGTCACATTGGGGGCCGCCAGAACGCCGGCAGGGCGGAAGGGGCGCTGTAGAGGGACGACCTATGCCCTCCGCACCACCGGTTCCGCAGGAACCGTGCCATTATTGCAAGCAAATGGGACACTGGATACGTGATTGCCCAAAGGCTCGTAAGGGGTTCCCGCCCCAATACAATAGAGGGGCCTATTGACGGGACGCTGGCGGGTCGCCCAAGGAGTGTCCTCTCTTGACCATGACACCAGCAGAGGAACCGACCTTGATGTTGGACGTGGAGGGAAGACAATTGGAATTTCTCGTAGATACGGGTGCGACTCGCAGCACAATTAACAAGGGGCAATTGCCCTCTTTGCGCCCCACGGCGAGGAACGTTCAAATACTGGGTGTTTCAGGCTTACCCCAAGCGCTTCCTGTTTCGGAGGAAGTGCGAGTAACATGCGGCCCGCTGGAGGCTAAACATGGGTTCTTGATGACCACTACCGCCCCGACAAATTTGTTGGGACGGGATTTGTTGTGCCGATTGGGCTGTCAAATCTCATGTACAGAGGAGGGAGTTTTCATAGACGTCGCGGAATCTAAACGCGACTTGGTAATGACGGCATTGTCTCGGCCCGGCCCCACCGTGTATTGGTGGCGCATGGATGAATGGGCTCTGGCTACCTGGACGCATATCATAGATAATGTGTGCTTGGACAGTGCAGTTCTGCGAGATTGGCTACAACTGCACCAAATTTCGATAAAAAACGTAAAGGATAATCCACCCCATTGCACTGCGTACTATGATGCAACGGGCGAGGACGAGAATTATCGAGAGAAGGTTAAGGAAAAGCTGGGCGAGCGCACGCCTCTACACTTATCACGGATGTGGATCGGCCGTGAGGGAATAGGAATCGAGGTAGTCCTAACCTCGAGTCAGCGTGCGTTGACCCAATACCCCGAAGGGGCGGCCGCCCATGTTACCCTCACCACTGCCAAGGGGTGGCCGCCGGAAAGTGTAGGTTGGATGGTGGGAAGGTTACGAGAAGTTCCCTTACAAGGTTATCGGAGTAAGAAAGGCCGCTGGACTTTGAAACGGCTCCAAAATGGAGAAGGGTTCTCAATTGACTTTAAGACACAACGGAGGGATGGAGTGTTCGAAGCAACAGAGTTGCCTCCTAAGGGCACTTATGCCATGAGGGCAGTGCTGACGGACCCGGGTGAGTCAGATTACCTCCTAGCGGAGGTGCCAGACAATTTATGGCCTAAGAGCGACGGCGAGGTCGGACGGATGCGAGACGCCAAACCCCTAGTGATAGCAGTGCAGCCGGGGATGCGCTTGCCAAATGTAAAACAGTATAAGCTACGACCTGAGGCCGACGTAGGCATAGCACCAGTAATTCAATCCCTAGTGGAACAGAAAATTATCGTGGAAACTAACAGCCCATGTAATACACCAATTTTGCCAGTGAAAAAGCCGTCGAAGGACAAATGGAGGTTTGTACAGGATTTAAGGGAGGTGAACAAGGTGATACAGGGCATACACCCATTAGTTCCAAACGGAGAAACCCTCATGATGTCAATCCCGCCGGACGCAACATACTTCACAGTTATCGACCTTTGTTCAGCATTTTTCTCTGTGCCCATCACGCCTGAGTCACAATACTTGTTCGCTTTCACCCATAGGGGGCGCCAGTATACTTGGACAGTACTACCTCAGGGGTTTTCAGATAGCCCCACTCTGTTTTCCCGGGCGCTACACCGCGACCTGGCGGATGTGGAATTGAAGGGAGGGTCAGTGTTGCTGCAATACGTTGACGACTTGTTGATTTGCTCCCCTTCAAAGGAGGCATGCAAAATGGATTCCTTGGCCCTATTAAAGGCCTTGGCGGCCAAAGGCCACAAAGTAGGCAGACCAAAACTTCAGTTTGTGCGGCAGGTTGTAACTTACTTGGGACACGCCATTTCGCATGGAAAACGAGAATTGGATGCTGGACGGGTGACCGCTATTATGGAGCTGCCTCGCCCTCGCTCACAACGGCAACTGCTCCGCTTCCTAGGTATGACGGGATATTGCCGCACTTGGATACTTGATTTTGCGCTGCTGGCTAAGCCACTATACGAGGCGACCAGATCAACCGCCTCGGACGAATTGGTGTGGACGGAGGAATTGAGGCGATGTTTTGACGATCTGAAAAAGGCGTTGGTCACGGCACCGTCATTAGGACTCCCGGATTATGCGAAACCATTTACCCTTTACACTCACGCCGTGGGGGGTTTCGCCCAGTCAGTTTTGACACAGACCCACGGGGATAAGGAGCGGCCGGTGGCCTACTTCAGTAAAAGGTTAGACCCGGTCGAATGAGGGTTTCCGGTGTGCCTGCAAGCCGTGGCAGCGGCCAGGTACGCAGTAGAAAGGACAGCGGACATCGTTATGGGGCACCCAGTAACGCTACGGGTACCGCATTGCATCACTTCGCTGTTGTTACAGCGAAGCACACAGCATTTGTCTAACACTAGATTAATGCAATACGAATCCGCACTGATCACTGCTGCCAACATCACGATCGAACGTTGCACGACACTCAACCCAGCCTCACTGATGCCCACCCCAGAGGAGGGCGAACCCCATGTGTGCGCCGACGTTGTGCAGCTAGTCTCCACGGTGCGATCGGATTTAAAGGACAATCCTTTAGAATACCCCGACTGTACATATTATGTTGATGGATCAGCTAGGCGCGCATGGGACGGGTCCCTGTTGTCCGGGTACGCCGTGTGCTCGGATAGCGAAACGGTAGAAAGCGGGCGTCTTCCACCTACATTTTCCGCACAGCAGGCGGAGCTGTGCGCCTTGACTAGAGCGTGCAGCTTGGCGGAAGGCCTTGCCGTCAACATTTACACAGATTCGGCCTACGCTCATGGCGTAGTCCACGATAAAGGAGCCATCTGGAAGATGAGAGGTTTTCTCACATCGGCCGGTTCAGTGATAAAAAATGGCGCGTTGGTAGAAGGGCTCCTCCGAAGTATTTTACTTCCCCGCGCTATCGCGGTAATTAAATGTCGTGGCCACCAAAGGGCGGACACCGACGTTGCCCGGGGCAATGCAAGGGCGGACGAGGCAGCAGGAAAGGCCGCCAACCAACAGATAGAACGCAACATGCCGATGGTGACACGAGCAAAGAAGACATCCGCACAGATTGCTGACATACCGACTGTGGGACCACCCGCCACACCAACTAAGGACGATATCATAAATTTGCAGAATGCTGCACCGACGGCCGAACACGAGGACTGGCTCAAGCGAGGAGCGATACGCCTCGGGCCAGGAGAAATATGGACCCTTGACGAGAAACCTATAGCACCCCAGGCTTTACTGCCTTGGTTGGCACGCATGGCTCATCAGAATGGTCATGTGTGCCAGAGGGGGGTGATGGGACAGATAAACTACACTTTGGCAGCGCCAGGACTGTCACGGATTGTATCCGAAGTGTGCCGATCGTGCGTGGTCTGCCAGCAACACAATAGAGGGGCGCCGCCGAGACATGCACATGATGGGGGACGGCCCCCGCCTAGTGGGCCGTTCGCAACTGTAGAGTTCGATTTTACAGAATTGGAACCAAGCATGTCGTTTCGCTATGTGTTGGTAATCGTAGATACGTTCACCAAATGGGTCGAAGCCTACCCATGCGTCAAATCCGATGCCCCGACAGTAGCGAAGCGCCTCGTGCGGGATTTTATGTGCAGATTTGGCATTCCCCAGATAATCTCGTCGGATCAAGGGGGCCATTTCACGGCGCAGGTGGTCAAGGGCATCCTGAAGGCATTGGGCGTTAAACAGTCCTTCCATTGCGTTTACCACCCACAGTCATCGGGACTTGTGGAACGAACGAATAAGACTTTAAAGAATAAACTAGCGAAACTTTGCGCAGACACAGGCTTGAGGTGGCCAGAGGCTCTCCCGCTTGCGTTGATGAGCATTCGTTCCACCCCGGGTCGCACTACGGGCCTTTCCCCCCACGAAATATTAATGGGACGACCTATGAGCTTGCCCGTTTCAGCACCAACAGACATGTCCACCCTTGCTTTGCCAGTAATGGATGACATGCTTTTGAGATTTTGCATAGGCTTGTCCAATGTGGCACGCAGCATCCATGCTCGAGTACGAGAGGCGCTGCCTGAACCAATAGGCCTCGCCATCCACGACTTCCAGGCCGGCGACTGGGTGTTCGTAAAGCACTTCACCCGCAAGGCTGCTTTGGAGCCACGGTGGAAGGGACCATTCCAGGTGCTACTGGTCACACCGACGGCAGTCGTCTGCGAGGGTAAACCTTCGTGGATCCACGCCACCCATTGTAAGTTGTCCATTCCCGCACCACAAGTCACACAAGACACCGCACCTCTCACTGCTGAAAACACCGCACCTCTCACTGCTGAAGACACCGCACCTCACACTGCTGAAGACAATGCATCGTCTAGGGCACCACAGTCTCCTAAGGGCGGCGATGACGGTCATGATGATGGGAATTCTGGGTAGCTGCCTCAAACCCCCTGCCGGAGATAGGCTCTTGAACTTTGAGCTACCGAGAAAGGACCTCCCCAAGTACCCAGGACCCGACAACTATTCAGCATTTCCCCTCTACCCCGTCAAGTATATAACGGCTAACTGGGGAGACAAAATAGCGGTGAATTGCTGTAACCTGGAAACAAGCTTTAAGTGGTTATCTGTAAGATGGGTGGAAGCTATAGTGCAACACAATAAGACACCACAGGCACGCATGACCAGACCACGCCTAGTCCTGACTAAGGTTAGGAAAGTGGAAAATGGAACATATGGGGACATAAGTAGCCGATATGCCCCAGGATATGGATGGGGCAAGGGCATTGAGAATACTACCCTCATGTTGCATTATACTCCCATTGGTCCGGATACAACAATGATACTTGAATGTGGAATATGGCCCCCTCGCACGACAATCCCAAATGGAACTGCACCCTACTTACGACCTAGTTGCGCCGCTTACGTCATTAAAACCCCGCCTGCCCAGGAAGTAAGAAGGAAGCCAGAGGAGAACACATACTGGAAGGTCGCACGGCATATGGCCACATTACAGAATAGGACACGGTGTTGGATGTGTATGCACCTTCCCCGCACCAGCACAGCAGGAATACCAATGGTAGTGTTACCCCTATCACTCAATGATTTGTGCTCAAAGCCACTAGACACCAAATGCCTTAGTACAACCCTGACAAGCCAAGGTTCTGACGGAACCGCGTGTAAACGAGTTTTCCAGTACTCGCCCCCCATCCAGTCCCGACACTTTGAGGAACATCCGGCGCCGGTTTGGGTTAAGCCGGCTAAAGGGGCCCTCTGCTTAGAAGGAAAGGGCCAAATAACGGTAGGCAAATCTGTGTGTAGAGATACCCTCCTCGCGGACCCTAGGGAAGGGAAACACATGCTGTTAGTAAATGTTACAAGTTCGCCCTTACATAACCTCACACACCTCCAGTTGGCATGGGAAGGGGAAAACGGAACAAACACTATCGCAGACCGCCGCACTTGCATGACCACTCATCTAGTGGCTCCACACGGAACCATGTTTGTATGCGGGAACAAAGCTTACCCGTATTTACCTGATAATTGGGGAGGAAGTTGCTATTTAGGATCAGTTTTCCCAGAAATGGAAATGCGACAACACTTGCATAATACTCCCGCACTCATAAGGACACAACGAAGCACCTATTGGAACGACGACGGCACCACCACCTTACATGGCGCTGATTGGGAGAAGGCCGTTAGTTTCTTCTTCCCATGGGCTGGGACGGTCATGAGTAGTTACCGCATTGACAAAATTGCGTTAATCTTAGAAAGTGTGGCCAACGCCACCGCTACAGCACATGACGAAATGTTGGACACAGTTGTCCACCTGCGTACAATGGTTATGCAAAATAGGGTTGCATTAGATATGCTATTGGCAGAACGAGGAGGGGTATGTGGGATAATTGAGGGTAGATGTTGCACTTTTATTCCTGATCCTTCACAGGGGGTCAGTGCTGCTATTATACGGTTAAGGGAAAGCGCTCATACATTGACAAGGGATCGAATGGATCGGGAAGCCTCCCACCAGTGGCTTACCGACTGGTTCAAGGGGTGGACAGGTACGATAGTAAAGTGGGTACTGACCGCCTTGGCAATAGTCCTTGGAATCGTGGTTAGTTGTGTAATAATCAAGGCTTTAGTCCTTGCGTGTGTGAGAAAGTTTTCCACAGGATGGACACTGAAGACGACAACAGAAAAGGCCATGGTGATGATCGACAAGCTGATCGCAGGTCCAGATGACACACCGGCCGTCGACGTGACTTCAGACCGCGGATCCTGGAACGACGACCCGAACGAGCCACTGGGCCGCGACAATGAGATCTCCGCTTCCGAAGATTGTTCTTCCATTGTTGATATTACCGATGATGATGTTGATTACACTTTTGCGGACCTCGAAGCATTTCAGGCTGCCAGGAGGCCGTTTACTCTGGGCCCCAACACGTCGCATGCAGACGTCAACGAGTTCCTGAAGGACTCCTCTCGTTTCTTCTCGATGTGCAAGGCCGTGACTATTGGTGGCCGTCGACGCCGCAGGCCTACGCCACCTGAGAATAATGTTACTGATGATGTTACCAATGATGATGTGGGCCACTTGCAAGGGTCCCCGACTGATGTTTATGTCTCAATGCAGGCCTTGCCTCTTTATGTCTCACAAGCTCACAGTGAGTCAAACGCCACTGACCCAGTCCGGGATTTGGACCCAGCTGCTAACCCAAGCCCGGATGGAGAGGAACTCGATCGTGGAGATACTCTGAGTTCCGAATCTGATTGCTTTACGAATTCGTCCAGGGATAGCAGCGATGCAAGCAGCATCGCCTCGGACGATTTCGACTTTGACCCAAAGGAAGTTTCTCTCCCACCTTTGGACCGTTATGCTTTATTTTATGGCCATAGGTTTGAGCCACCTGATACTGACGATGTTGTGTCTTCCCCAGATCACCAGCATGTAAGAGACCTCATGAACATGAATATCAATTGAGCGCTGAAGATCTACAAGGATTTCACCTGGGGAAGCCTGGGCGAGCTCCAGTCAGGGGGGAGTCCGGCCGCACCTCTGTGGGCAAAGGGTGGGTCGGAGATCTTCCTGGGTATGGACCCCGGTGGAACCAGAGGGCCTCGTTGTGGATTTGGCACGCTATTCGATCTTCATGCCTCTACGGTCTCACCTCATACACCCATCTGCACCTGACTTACATCATACATCCATTTACACCCAATTGCACCCACACACCCGCGGATCATCCTGCTGAGTGCGATGTGCGGTACTGGGTACGGGACATGCTCACTGGGCTGCATTCGCGCGGTACGTTACGTTTAGTGAATCCTTTACACCATCTCTCTCACCTCTCTTGGTGGATTTTGTATGCCATTTGATCACCCTGCTTTTACGGACTTACATTGCATACTCACATACAGACGCGAATCATCCTACTGAGTGTGTGTGGTGCTTTGGTACGGGACATGTTTACTGGGCTGCCTTCGCGTGATATGTTGAATGACTTTCCTGATTGGTTTTGTTTCTGCTTTGTTTGAAATAAAGGCCTTTGATTGGCTCGTAGATAACTTTGTATCTTAGATCCAAAAGGGCGGTATGTAGGGAGCTGTAATGCCCCCCCCCCCCCCCTTTGTATATCCTTGCTGCTTTACCAATTACCAAGTCTAACCAATTATATGTTTTGTTTTGACTGACTGCTGTACTCTTTTATAATACTTAGTTCCTTTTTGTGCATTGAGGATGTGTAATATCCTAATGAGGAGTTCTTTGCCTGTGAGCTCTTGGCCTGTGTGGGCACAATCTCTAGTTCCCCTTCCCTGGCCTTGGAGGCAACTGTTATCTCTCTCTGCCTCCCTCTGACTTTGCCAATATCCTGTATTTGACACATTTATGAGTGTCCCCTCCTTTTGTACTTTCCCAACCAAAGTTTCTATACAGAAAGTTGTAAACATGTTGCCACATATGGCTGACCATCTCCTTATCCAAGTTAACCTATGAGTGGCCTTGATGAGCTTCCTCTAACTAACTGAACAACAGGATGGGACTATGGTGGGAGGACCAATGAGCCCATTCTGTCTCTGTATCTTGTGAGCTAACCCCACCCCTGATCTTCCTTATATAAAGCAAGGTTTAATTGAATTATTTCAGAGCATCTTGTTGTAGTGTTGGTCATTCCATGTGAACCTTCCTGCGACACCTGCTCCCGCAAGCTTGTGTAATCGAGTTCTAATAAATATATCCGTTGCTCCTTTTCTCTGAGTCTTCTGAGTCCCAAGTTCTAAGTCCCGATCCGACATATATATATATAGATATATATATATATATATATGTATGTATATATATATATATATATATATATATATATATATATATATATATATATATATATATATATATATATATATATATATATATATATATATATATATATGTATGTATGTATGTATATATATATATATATATATATATATATATATATATATATATATATATATATATATATATATGTATGTATGTATATATATATATATATATATATATATATATATATATATATATATATATGTATGTATGTATATATATATATATATATATATATATATATATATATATATATATATATATATATATATATATATATATATATATATATACATATATACAGTGAAACCTTGACTTACGAGTTTAATTCATTCTGTGACCGAGCTCGTAACTCAATTTGCTCGTTTCTCAAATAAAATTTCCCCATTAAAATGAATTGAAATGCTATTAATCCATTCCAGCCCCCCAAAAACCACACCAATTTTTTTTGAAATATATATATATAAATATCTCGCGCTTTATATTTCACCTGTATGCAGCATACGAGTTGGCAGGATGGCCTGGACTGGAGGTACGCACACTTGACTCTAAAACTGTCCAGCCTGGGTTTGAATCCCGACCCAGCTATAACCTGTCATGTCGGTGTTTCACAGGCAGGGTGATTCATCAATGTGTGTACCGCTAAACTGGGCGCCCCGTTTGCGTCCCATTAGTTGTTGGACGTTAAGGATCTCACCGTGTCTTCCACACAGAGAAGGCGAGCTATCGCCGGCACTCTGAACAAGTTGTGGCCTGGCATGCTCTTCTCCTCTGCCGTTATATACGTCCTCCTCGGCATCTTTTTCCAGAAGGGACCTGTCTCGTCACAGTTGAAGATTTGCTGGGGGATGTATCCTTCGGCTTCTATGAGTTCGGCAAAAGTTATAATAAAATCTTCAGCTGCCTTCACATCCGAGCTTGCTGCCTCACCATGCCTGACGACGGAGTGAATGCCGGTCCTCTTCTTAAAATTATCAAACCATCCCCGACTGGCTTTGAATGACTCTTCCGATGCCTCGTCCGTTGATGTTCCCGCCGTCTGCTGCACCAAATCCCTGTAAATGTCTCGTGCCTTCTCATCGATGATGCTCTCGGTCACGGTATCTCCTGCGAGCTGCTTCTCCGTCAACCACACAAACAACAACTTCTCCATCTCTTCATGGACAGAGGTCCGGAGCTTTGAAATAATCTTAACGCCCTTGGCTGGCGTTATAGCCTTTATCGACTCCTTCTGCTTCAAAATCGTACATATCGTAGAAGTACTACGATCGTACTGCCTCGCCAAGTCGAAAACACGCACACCTCGCTCATGTTTTTCGACGATTACGTGTTTTATATCCAAGCTCGCTCGCTCGTAACTCAGATCTCGGCTCGCATCACAAAGCAAAAAACCGACCGAGCGACGGCTCGTATCTCGGAAAACTCGTAAGTTGGTGCACTCGTAAGTCAAGGTTTCACTGTATGTATGTATGTATGTAGGTATGTATGTATGTATGTATGTATATATATATGTGTATGTATATATATATATATATATATATATATATATATATATATATATATATATATGTATATATATATATATATATATATATATATATATATATATATATATATAGTGACGTGAAAAAGTAAGTACACACCATGTAAAGTTTTGACTTTTTCAACATATTTCAACATACAGCTATTTGATCTTCATTTCAATAGTATTGAGAGATAAAGTAATATAATATAACAAATATCATGAAACATTTACATTTTGTAGTCCATTGTATGATTTAAATAAACATAAATGCAAATTTTGCATGTGGAAAAAGTAAGTACACCCCGGCATTTATCACGACTTCAAATACCTAAAATTAGAATCAGGTGCACCCGCTCAGGTGCAAATGATTAGAACATCGTCAGAGAGGATCTTGGAGGAACCGGTCTTATTTAAACCTCAGACATTTAGTTTGGTTTGCTCTTTGTTGTTGAAGTTGTTGAAGTACACGGAATCTTGTGGTGAGGCTGTTGCCCAGAAACAACTTGCCTTCGTCTCCTGGAAAGCAAATCCAACGGAAGGAAATCTCATTTCCTTTCACAAAGCCCGAAACAAGTGTGTGTCCACCCTCAGGAGAGCCAGGAAACAATATCTCTCCGTTCTCAAGACCGAACTCTCTTATCTGTCTCCCTCTTCCAAATCCTGGTGGCGTCTGGTCAAATCCGTTTCTGGTGTTTGTTCCCCCTCCATCCCCTCCCTTACCTCAAACGGCTACACAGCTGACTCCGCACGTGAAAAAGCTGAATGCCTCAACTCTGTGTTTGCCTCTAAATCTTGTGTCCCAAACCCATCCCACTCTGTACCCACCATACCCAGTCGTACCCTGCTGCTCCTGGACTCCGTGTCCTTTCCTCCTGACTAGGTGGAAAAGTTTCTGTCAACCCTCGACTCTGATTCTGCAACTGGACCCGACGGCATCAGCCCACGGGTCCTAAAATCCTGCTCTGCTGCTCTATCTCACCCTCTCTCTGTTCTCTTCACCCTCTCTTTTGCTCAAGGTCAACTGCCATCTGCTTGGAAATCAGCCAACATCACCGCTTTGCACAAAAAAGGTGCAAAAACAGATCCTAGCAACTACAGACCAATCAGCCTTCTCCCAATTATCAGCAAAGTCATGGAATCCATCATTGCTTCGGATATGAAATCTTTCCTCTTCTCCAATGGCTTGATCTCTGATCATCAATTTGGTTTCAGACCAGGTCACTCTACTCTGGACATGCTGCTTCTGCTGTCTCAACAATGGATGGAGGTCCTCAATGCCAAACAGGAAATTAGAGCTGTCTCCCTCGACATATCACGTGCCTTCGACACGGTCTGGCACCCCGCTCTGCTCACCAAACTCTCCTCCTTTGGTATCCATGGAAATCTCCACGCATGGCTGGTGTACTTCCTCTCTAGTCGTCGTCAACGTGTGGCCCTGAATGGGTTTCTCTCATCTCCTCTTCCTGTTCAGGCTGGAGTTCCCCAAGGCAGTGTTCTGGGCCCCGTGCTTTTTCTGGTCTTCATCAATGATCTCTCTGACTCTCTCGAAAATCCTCTCTATCTCTTTGCTGATGACTCCACTCTCTGCCGCTCCATTCCTCTTCCCTCAGATCGGCAGTCTGCTGCCTCCTCACTCTCTGAAGACCTGGCCAAAATCACAGACTGGTCAAACAAGTGGAACATGTCTTTCAATCCTGACAAATCTCACACTCTTACTATGTCTCTCTGAAAAGATCGACTGGACAACCCTCCCATCTACTTTCTCAACAATCCTCTCCAAGAAGTTCTGTCGCTCAAGATTTTGGGTCTCACTATCTGCCATGATCTTTCTTGGGAAAACCACATTTCCAAGCTGCCCTCCAAAGCCAGTCGCCGACTGGGCATCCTCCGTCGTGCGAAGTCCTTCCTCGGCACACCTGAGCTCCTCACCACATACAAGGCTTTCATCCGCAGCTCAATGGAATACTGTTCTCCCCTATGGGCCGGTGCTCCTGCCTCACACCTAGCTCGGCTTCATGCTGTTGAAACCAAAGCTTTCAGAATTATTGGAATCTCCCGCGATGAAGCTATCTCTGAGGGCCTTTCACTCACTCACCGCAGGCAGGTAGGTGGTCTTTCTGTCTTCTACCGACTCCTCTCCGGCCTTGCACCCCCAGCTCTCTCTGTGCTCTGTCCCCCAAATATTCCTACAGGTCGCACAAGATCTGCCAGCAACCCTCTGATGGTTAAACTGCCGAAATCTCGGCTCTCTGCTCACCTTCACTCTTTCATTCCTCTTTTCTCCCGCCTCTGGAACAAACTCCCTCACTCCCTTCAATCCCACTCCTCCCTCCAGGTCTTTAAAACAGCTGTTCACCACCATCTCTTATCTTCCCCCATCCAAAACCTTGATCTTTTCTACCCCTGCTAATTCACCCCAGATCCACCTTGTTTGAAATTCCAACTTCTTTCCTGGAAGTCCTGGCAGTGTCCATATGTTTTATACCTCTCCCACCGCCCCCTTCCCACGCCCCCCCCCCCCAAAGCCCTCGCCCTCTCTCAGATCTCTCGATGTCTCCATGTCTCTCAGTCCCTGCTCTCAAATGTTGTGTTTGTGTCCTTCCCCCTCTCTCCCCATCTTGTCTACCGCTCCCTATGTTATATGTTTTATGTGTCGGTTTGTCTTTCTGTGTGATTCATGTTCGCTCTTTCACGAGCCTCGATCTTGTATACAAAAAAAAAAGAAAAAAAGAAAAAAAAAAGTGTGCGGCGTCACCATGCCTAGATCAAAAGAGCTCTCTGAGGCATTCAGAAAGAAGGTTAAAGATGCCTGCGAGTCTGGGAAAGGATTTAAAAAGATCTCCAAACAATTTGAAATCAATCATTCGACTGTCCAGAAGATCATCTACAAGTGTAGAAGATTCCAAACAACTGCCAACTTGATCAACTGCCAACAACTGCCAACAACTGCCAACCAGGCCGCTCCAGCAAGTTCAGCCCAAGAGCGGACCCCAAGATGCTGAAAGAAGTCTCTAAGAACCCCAGAATGTCATCACGGGACCTGCAGGTAGCTCTTGCCACTGTTGATGTCAAAGTGCACGAGTCTCCCATAAGAAAGAGGCTGCACAAATTTGATCTACATGGAAGGTGTGCCAGGAGGAAACCTTTGCTGTCCAGAAGGAACATCAGGGCAAGACTAAAGTTTGCCAATGAACACCTCAGCAAAGACCAGCACTTCTGGAACAATGTGCTCTGGACAGATGAGTCAAAGGTAGAGCTATTTGGCCACAGTACCAGAAGACATGTTTGGCAAAAACCAAAGACAGCATTTGACCACAAGAACCTGATACCAACTGTAAAGCATGGTGCTGGAAATATTATGGTTTGGGGTAGCTTTGCTGCATCAGGGCCTGGGCAGCTCACCGTCATATAATCCACTATGAACTCTTCAATATACCAGAGGGTGCTGGAGGATAATGTGAGGCCATCTGTCGGAAGTTGAAGCTCAACCGAAGGTGGACCTTGCAACATGACAATGACCCAAAACATACCAGTATATCCACCAAGGAATGGCTGAAAAGAAAGAAATGGAGGGTTCTGGAATGGCCAAGTCAAAGCCCGGATCTAAATCCCATCGAGATGTTGTGGGGGGATTTGAAACGAGTTGTGCATGTAAGAAACCCCTCAAACATCGCACAACTGAAAGAATTCTGCATGGACAAGTGGGCAAAAATTTCTCCCAGTCGATGTCAGAGACTGGTAGACAGTTATAAGAAACGCCTACTTGAGGTTGTTTCTGCCAAAGGGGGCAATACCACCTATTAGAGCCAAGGGTGTACTTACTTTTTCCACATGCGAAATTTGAATTTCTGTTTATTTACATCATACAATGGACTCCAAAATGTAAATGTTTCATGATATTTGTTATATTATATCACCTTTATCTATCAATATTGTTGAAATGAAGATCAAATAGCTGTATGTTGAAATATGTTGAAAAAGTCAAAACTTTACATGGGGTGTGCTTCCTTTTTCACATGACTGCATACAGACAAATATAATTGAATTGTACTCTTTCCACCAAGGCTACAAAGGTCACCGCTATATCATGCCATCCACTTCCCCACCCAAAATATTATCGAGACACATGAACCACAACCTGACAAAACACGATTGTCAGCTGACTGTTTCCTCCCCTTCTACTCTTGCTTTTACTACTTCCTTGCATCTCCATCCAACTGTTGCCTGACTGCCCTGCTATCAATTTGTTGCCTTTTTTCTCTTTGTCACCTCACTTTTCCATGAACCAAGATCATATAAGATAAATCAACAAGAAGAAAAAGACGAAAAATGTCATAGCCCCCGTGGTTTTACTCTTTTTGCCATACGGAGTTAAAGGTCCGTCAGTCATCATCGGGTAGCTTTATTTACTCCTTTCAGTTATTTATATTCATTCATTATATGATATGATATTATTACAATTTTGTATTATATTATATTACTTTATTTAGTCCTTTAGTCCTCATCCATTTAGTCCAATTCCAGTCAACCAGTCCGTGAGCCATCTTTAGTTGGATTACAAAACAAAATCTTCTGCATTAGTATACACTCATGCATTGTCATTGTGTCAGGTTTGAACAAAATCGGTCCATGCATGTCGAGAAATGTTTGGGTACACGGTTGAGGAACAAAATGGCCGCCACTCAGCCATCTTGGATCAAATCTTGAAAGCAAAGGATGTGCATATGTTAGCCATCATTCATCATCTGTTTGCCAAGTTTGAACAACATCAGTAAATGTGTGTCCGAGAAATGTCCGAGGAAATTTTCAACATAATGTTTTTACACCTAAAATGGTCACCAGTCGGCCATCATTGATTGCAACTCATTAATATTGGTCCAAACATCTCTGAGATATGGTTGCGGGCGGATGGACGGACAAAGTCCAGTGGGGGCTATAATAAAAGTTGTCAAATTAAACTTCAATCAGAATTGATGATTGTACAACTTAAGGATAATAGGATACAACAAGGTATATTATTGTTGGTTAAACTATTTTATGTAATAATGAAAGGGATAATTGATGTTTGAGAAATTGATCGACCATCGTGGTTATTTCTTAAAGCAATTAAATCATAACATGGTGTTTTTTTTCTTAGCACCAGAGTTCAGCATCAAACTGTTCGAATCAAAATGTGTGGACATCGACAGAAACCTTCATTTCGATGGTTCTCGAGGAAAGAAGCTTCAGCATCATTTGGTTCGGGTCGATCCAGGTGGACATCAATGTCGCGCTCAGTTTTCACTTCCACTTTCACAAATAAATCTGGAAAAGTAACTCTTATTAAATGCAGCAGACACGCTTTGTCACATGTATAGCTGGTTCCACACTCTTAAAATAAATAAGTAAATATTGCATTAAAATCATTTTTTTAAATCATTAAAATCTCGATCAAAACAGTAAAATCTGCCTTGAAGAGAAAATAAAACATTTCCCTCGGGAATGGCATCATGTGAAAACATTACGATATCAAAGAATTATGTTCTGTACAAACTGCCACGATGTTATGAGATGCTTCCTTGCTGACGACATCTTCAGTGGGAATTTCACCACCACCAAAAATCACAACCAGCAAAACAGAGAAAGTAAGAAAAATGCACAGCGGCGAAAGAGGTTTTCTCCAACAAACTGCTTTTATTGTCAAATTCCAAACATGACATGTGACTGGTTGATTTTTTTTTTGGTCTCGAAAGAGTGGCAGATTAACGTATTGTTAGGTTTATGGGGGTAGGCAATGGGAATACCTTAGCCCACGTAGATTGCATATATTACCATGCTCCGAATGTTGAGTAAGCCACCTTCATGCAAATAAGTCAGCACACATGTCCGGTAAGGTTGTATATTTGTCTCCATGCGAGGGGTGGAGCTATGCTAATTAGTTAGGGCATAAAGAATAATTCCCTGTTGTTACGTGCTCCTCCCCAAACCCCGGTCACGGTGAACCTCCGAGCCCCGAGAGGAGTCACGGCAGAAAGATGTTATTCTGTGTGTCAAAGATTAATGGTGAAACCACACCAATTGTTACCAACAAACAAGTATTGTATTCAGGTCACACAAGAATAACAGCACAAAAACAATAGTAATCAATTGTACAACCAATATATCATTCCTATGATGGTACCATCAGTTTCGTACAATATAACTCACTGTGCTCCAAGTGAGCGAAAATAACATTCCCAATGTCTCTGTCCCGGCTTCAAGCCAAAGTCGATCCACGCTCAAGTGATCGTCATAACGATGTCGTTTCGAGACCAGAATCCCGTTCGGTTGACAGTCACACTGCCAACGATGGGGAAAGGTACCCTCAAGAGGTGACTGGGTAATCACACTTTCGGGTATGGACGTTCAACGGCTCCCACACAGCGAACCGCAAATTCCCACTCAAAATCCATGTTACACACACACACCAGGCTAACGTCTGGATGCGGCTAAATGGTTGGAGCGAGGTACAAAATCTGGAGCGATGCGAAAACAGGCGCGAGGCAAAATGGCCAACGGGCCCGTTCTCGAGGCGTAACTGCCCTCAAACAACGATTCTCTTCGGAATCAACTGCAAAACCTGACACGCAGGTTTATATATCACAGCGATAACAACTCTGTTGCAGGAATCCATTTCCCAGGAAACCCAAAGTTCACTCGTGACCCCCGTTCGCCAACGTTTCCTCCAGACCTCAAAGCAGCTCAGCTTTCTTGTCCACCTTACTCGCTCTGCCTCCTTTCTTCTCTTCTTCTTCATTCGATTCTCGATCCGGTTTTCAGTTTCGTTTAAAACACCAACTTTTTCACCTTTTGAAAACAGTTATCTCCCTTTCACTTAAACGATAACAATAATAGTACATGGAACCAAAAATGTTTACAGTGGATGAGAACCACAACAACGGAAGTGACGAATCCATAGCACTGCATGTATATTGCCTCTGTGGTTTTCCGTTTGTTCCTTATGACATATGGAACACCAGCCATGCATTCCGCACCTATACTAAATACACGAAATAAAGCTAGCTACCAGATGAGGACAATTGAACACTACCACTGATGCCACAGCCAAGTCATCACAAGGGCCGGCAGGAGAGGCCGTGAGGCCATGCCCTGAAGAAGGATTGGTCACGGAGATGGACTGATGCGATGGGACTCTTTGAATGGAGCACGTGTGGATGTCATCATATGATGTTCGAGCACCAGGGACAAAAAAGCTGAGGAGCACCATTTTCTCTCTCTTGGTTCGTGGATGTGGTTACAATCGGTCACAGTTCGTGCACTCTCCGTGCTGGGTTTCATAGCGTGCAGTCGCATGTCTCGCGCTTGGTTCCTGGTGTTCATGGGAAGCGGTCACGCATTGCTCTCTCTCTCTCTCTCTCTCTGCTGGTTCAGACATTCATCGTGAGCGGTCACAATTTTGTCTCTCTTGGCGGTTGCATTCGCACGCTCGCTCTTTTCCTGGCTGCGTGGAGGGAAGGACACATCCTTTCCTCTGATCACAGTGGTGCTGGCTTTGTGATGGCTGTGTGCCATGCCATGTGTGCCGGAGAGACCTCGGTGCTTTGTGGAGCGTGGGACGAGAAAGGAGCGAGGGCCTGAGCGCTTCACGTTGGCGGCCCGCGGGGGAACGGATCTGACACCAACGCGTGTTTTTCCACGCACGGACCCGGGGACCCGTTTGAGGACCACTCAAAGCTGAGTACACACAAACACTACACACATTTATTACTTTCATTTATTCTCCCCTTGTGTTGTATATGAGTCCGTATGGAGAATCCCTCGGTTAAAAATTTAGTTTACCGTTCGGTTTGCATCCTGGCATTACTTTTATTAAACCCATTATTTGTTGACTTTTAATTCTTTGTCTGTCTCGTTTAGTCGTTCGTGGGTTCGAGGACGCCCTGTGGAATCCGTGCAGGTAAGATCCTTGCTACCCGCTACCCTCCACCCTCGCGTGTACAGAAGAGATAACACCACCATAGTTTGGCAGTGACACAACAATCTTACTATAATTCACGAAATGTCCGTCCGTCTGTCTGTCTGTCCGTCCATTTGTAGATACCGCAAAAACGACTGAACCGATCGCAAAGATATTTTGGGTGGGTAATCCTGGGATCCCCAAGAGTAAAATAGGCTATATTGTTTTTCCTATTTCAGCTTTGGCCTCCAGCATTTTCAAGTTTGAACTCCAGCATAACGTTATTTTCCCAGGTGCCGCACAAACGGCTGCACGGCTGCACCGATTGGACTCGGTGACCACGGACAAAGACGTTTTATAAGGACATGGGTTGAATCCCTGCTTGAGGGAATGCCAACCCCCTCCCCGCCATCATGGCCATCTATCCAACTCACAATCCCACGAGATATGCGGAAAGTATGACCCAAAACCAATTAGCTTCTTTTTGATTCGGATATAAACATCATTAAAAGTAAATAATGACCTCGGCCAAAGTTCAAACGATGTTTAATCTCTACATGAGAGAATTCCACATAGCTATTTGGGTGGTGTATAAGCTAACAGATCGCTGTCTCCATCGATCTTGCCAAGGCCGGAACACCTACCAGCTCAAAATCCTTTTAACTGTTGACTTGGTAGTTTTTACAATGAAGGAAACATCAACAATGTTGTCAAAAGTTTATTTTGTGATTTGTGATTGGAGAAATGTTGTTTGGAATGAAAAAAGGATATCGAGTTCAAGTGAATGACGACATGCCGTGATGGTTTCTACTTTCTGAACGTGAACTTCGTGGATCGCCATATGCAGATTCGCCACGGACCCACGGACGATGTTTCTACACATGAACGCACCCGTTTGTTTGCGAACGGGTACGTTTTTCATGGAAGTCCTTCACGAACTTGCTGTCCATGTCTGACATGCGACTGAAGGTGCTACAGGAATGTGGAATTTATTGGTTTCATGCTTTAGCATTCGCCGTATCTGCATTGCCTGTTTGCTTCTGGCCTCCCACCCGTGCGCAACACCGGTATCTCACCAGTATTGACAAATGCAGAGAATGGAATGAATACGCCAAAGCCATGATGTGTGAACCTTTGATAAGGGGAGTGGAAAGGATCAAAAGGGTCAGAAAGTGGAGAAAAGCTCAGTTGTGGTTTGGAAAAATAGGGGCAATACCCATGGGCGCTCACCTCGTGGAATAAAGCAGTATACTGCGCTGACTAAAGGTATTTTAAACCAATTTCAATGGTTGTTAGACGACAGGGCAGCATGTAGAATCATACGAACAATCATAAGACTTTAAACAATCAAACAAAAAATACATATTTTGGGGGCAACCCTTCCCCCTCCCCACCCCATATACCTCCTCAGACTCCATTTTTCTAATGCCTTGAACTAACATTAGCACATCACGTGTGATTAAGGTTGTGGTCAAGTTTCATTGAAATTGTGTGTGTAGTTTCAGAGGAAAGACTAAACACATCCTTTGGGGGAGGGGAAGCAACCCCCTCTCCCCATCCTCCACCACCCCCGCAAACTGCTTTAGGGCCCCATTTTTGAAATGCCGTGAACAAACTTTGGTACAACACGTGTGATTAAGGTTGTGGTCAAGTTTATTCAGAATTGCGTGTGGAGTTTCTGAGAAGAAAGCAAATACCTATTTTGGAGGTCAAACCTGGATCCAGTTTGACCCCGGTAGACCCCTGAAACACCAATGCTTCATAATGCCATGAACAAACTTTAGTCACAACGTACCAAATATAATTTGTGCCTCGTTTAGTCACAATTCCGTCAGCGGTTTCGGAGAAGAAGTTGCACGTGTTTACGGACTGACAACGTGCCATCGCATACTACTTTCCAGGTGAGCTTATCATGTCTTGATTAATGGTATTGAAGGACTGGACAGGCAAGATACCTTCGAGTTGTGCACACACGTCTTTGAGCTACATTGTCTGAGTTCAAATCTCGACACACGTATAAACTGCCATCATGGTTTGGCGCATGCATTGAATTCATCAACGTGTGCACCATCCCACGGATGAATGTTAACAATGCAGCAAACCATTGTCCAAGTGTTGCACACTAAATGAACATTGAATGGCCTCCACAGAGTTCCTCCACAGAACAGCGTTCCGTCTAAGCTATTGCTGACGATTCGCCAATAAGTGATGAACAGTGGCGGATGTGAACTTGCAGAGTTGGGTTTTCATACTTGTGCTACTTGGAAATGCCTGCCGCTGTGCAAGAATTCAGGTAGAGCTTGAAACAGCAAAGGCCTTATGTTGCATAGCTTTTCTTGGTTGCTTTATTTCGCCTTCTTTGATGAGAAGTGCCTCGCATTGACTATCGAGTGTTAGTCACAACTGGGGATGATTGATGGGGTGGGAGCTGATTCGTTGTTTCCTCCAGTGGTAGGTGAAAAATATGAATTGGCTTTTAAAACGTGAATGGTGATGGATGCAGCCGAACTCCCAAACGGGCAACAATACTGTTGGAGAATAATTATCTCCAAGACGCCGAGCAGAGACGAATGCAAATAATGCATGAATAATCCACCACAATGCTATTGTTTTACTAATTTCACCACACCGCCGTTTCAGTGCGCACAGTTGGCCTCACGAGGGGATTGTCTCACATTGGAGGAGAGAACCACGGCTGAAAATACACAGTAACTCGTGCAGTTGACCTGACAAGGGGAATTTTCTTGTGCTGGAGGATAGAACCACAGCTCAAAATACACAGCAACTCGATCACATACACAGCAACTCGATCATATACACAGCAACTCGATCATATACACAGCGACCCCTATGGGCTGGCACCCCTGCCTCAGACCTTGCTCAGCTGGATAATGTGGAACCAAGGCCTAGAGATAGTCGGAATCCTCCGCGATAAGGCCGAGTCTATGGGCTTATCACATTCATTGCACAGACAGGTTAGTGGTGTCTCTTTCTTATCCTGCCTCCTTTCTGGTCTGCTCTTTCCATGCATTGCTTCACCCACTCCCTCCTCCACCCCTCCCTCTGCTCCAAGGTTTCTGCAGTTCTGCAGGGAACACGTCCACCAGCCTCCCCCTTCTGGTGTCACTCCCAAAATACAGGAAAACTGTTCAAGACAGTTCAAACTGTTCAAGCTTCAAGACAGCTGTTCATCACAATCTCAGATCATCCTCCATCCAACCATGATCTTTTCCACCCCAAATGTCCCCATTCCAAAGCATTCTCTTTTTCCATGTCATTGTGATTTTCCCCCCACCTCACCTCTCCTCTTTTCACCTCTTCCTCTTTCACATCTTTTCTCTTCCTTTTTCACCTCACTCTCTGTCTTACCTCACCTCTTTTCGTTTGTTCATTGATTGGTTTCATCATCCACACTTCCCCTTCCTTTTCTTCCTGTGTTTCCTTCAACTTTTGTGCAGCTTGTTCACCCCCACGTGTCCATGTCCCCTCCCCTTCATCTCACTCATACTCTTCTGTTGTTGTTTCCTCTTTACATTTTGTTTCCCTTCTATTCTGCTCTGGGTCTTTCAGGAGCGTCGATGAAGTATAGTCTAACAAGACAAAAAGTCTAACAGCAGTGTAGCGGGGCTTGTAAAATATTATAAACCACAAACACATCTGATTAGCTTTTTAAACAGTTGCTAATGGTGTTTACAATATTAAACAAAGAAATTTGGAGGAATACCGAAATCTGTGGGGTAAGTTTTACTTTCAGAACTGAGGGAAGATCAAATGTAGTCGATATAGCCCACATGGGTTGGGGGTGTGCTCATTTACCAAGCAGCTAACTTGTGCTTGCCAAGCCAGCCGTTCCTTATCAGTTTTGAACAGAGTGATTGCTCGAAAGCTCAAACCACTTGACGATCTCTCCACAAGAAACTTGGCAAATGAACACACACCCAATGTTCTTGAGACCGGACCATAGATTGACTGTTACCTATATACCCCAAAGGTCCTTCCTGCAGCTCCCGTAGTGAGGAGGGTGTAGGCCTACGAGAAAATTAAAATGTTGGTCAGTGAACTCAGCCGTCGTAATAACGTCATAGACGTAACGGACACAAAACTGCAGCTACTTTATTAAATAAATTTTAGAAGATGATATATTTTAACTTCCATTAAGTTTACAGTCACTACGAAGGGATTAGTGTTTCGACTAGATGTACTATAATATTTACGTTACGTGATCATTATTGCGAAAATGTTTTTCCTATCAAAAAACCGAGGTGAATTCCTTATTCCCTCGGTTATTAATATGAGTGCCGAACAACGCTCATCACTGATCATGAACCATACACCGCTTCAATCCATTAACTTTCCATTCACGACATTGAGATTAAAATGTTATGGTTATATTTACGATATTATTGTTATTATTACGAAAACGATACAACTGAAACGATACACTAATGTACAAACAAACCTCGGCTTAATTTGTCCGAAGCGGTCTGAAGGTGAAGCATAACGCATCATACGCATCAAACTAATCATATTGTTGGAAGAGACGTAACGCCGATGCTTTCGATATTTCATTGTAATTTTAACAATCGGTTTGTTTGTGTTTCGCACTGAAGGAAAAACGTTGCGGAAGTGCATTGCAATTGTAATCAAGTGAAGGAATAAAAGTGACAGGTTCGCCGATATGTTCGGCTTGAACGAAATTGGAATCAAAATGGTGGAGTGTGGTGAGTCAGCCGCTGTTCTGCCGTAATGACGCAAGACATAATAACATCACCCTGTCATGTGACCAGATCCTCAGCTCCGATTGGAAAACGTTTGAGGGGACATACATATACACAAAGAATTAAGTTAAGCACCCCTACACAACGAATTAAGGTAAGCACCCCCTAATATATATTCTTTGTGTATATGTATACATTGGCATATATTCTAAGGTATGTGAGATCAAATAATGATTGGTATGACATTAGCAATTATCCATTGATGAAATGCAGATGAGTGCACTCATCTGTGACGCCCATCGCTCGTGCAGCACGTGTTATCATCCACGTGGTCGTGATTTTCTGTAAAGGTCGCTAGAGGTCTTCTCAGGACAATGACTGTACGTTAGAAAACATAAACGTCATCCACACTGTCCGTGATGGACCTATAGCTCCATACTTAAATTGAGGTGAAAATATGCCTAAAATTCCCAAAAAATTTCACCTTAAATTATTCAGAATAAAATATTGAAAACGGCATGATTGTTATGTTTTTATGTGACCATAATATCACTTCTCCAGAAAATATAGCAATATCATGGGTATATTACACTGTTTTGACGACAACAAACTTGTAATGTGCGAGGTTGTAAAAAAACGGGGGGGGGTGCTTAACTTAATTCTTTGTGTATACATACATACTGACGGACGGACAAACACTGTTCAAGACTGCTTTGCCTCATGGGCTTCGCAGTAAAAAAAAAAGCCATGAAACAAACACAGATATCATCAGAAGTGTCACACAACTCACCATTCGGCTGGTTGCTATGCTCCTCCGCCAGACCAAAGGAGTTCACATCCTCTATTTTTATCTGCAGAATCTCCGGATATCCTTTTGGCTCCTCAGCCTTCATTCGACACATGAGCACAGTCAGCTGTTCCGATTCCGGCTGCACATGACAGGAATCCTTCTCAGAGCCAACTTGAGCGCACATGGTGCGTGAACCTTCAGAGAGGCAAAAAACATCCCACTCTTCCTGATGTTTGTTCGACTCTGAGTACCTTGATCTGACAAAGTGCCAATATGTAAAGTACCTCTGTAATTGAGGCCTTATCTTCTGTTTAAATCAGTTACAGTACTTTAAACTTTACCACACACTAACGCACATCCTGTGTCCCCCCAAAAAGCAAAATTGCATGTCTTAAGACAATACTGTGATTGTATTACATGTTGATGTGAATGTTGATTTGGCCATCATGTAAAACATTCAAAAGTTTGGATATTTATGTAAAATCTGGGCCTGTTAAACAATTTTTGGATGAAGACATTCAATGGTGAGAAGGCCGTACCCACTAGCACAGGTGATGTGTATGAAGCAGCATTTGTGCTCAGATATAATCCATGCCACAGATATGCTAATATGCAGGCAGTTTCCCCACATCAATAACTTTCAGATAATACATCAGAAACCACTTTTAAGAAAATGGGATTGAACAACATTTATCTGGAAAATATTGGTGGGAATTCAGTTCATCACACTGGCAAGAAGCACTCAGTCACCTGTATTAAAGATTTTTTATTTTTTTTTGTGTACAGAGTCGAGGCTCGTGAAAGAGCTCACATTTATCAAACAAACAAATCAAACAAACAAGCAAACAAAGTATATAAAAAGGGGAGCGGTCGACAAGATGGGGAGAGAAGGGGGGGGGAATTTGTATCATTACGGTACGCGGTTAAAGATGGTATGTTTGCCGAGCGGAGGCTCCGCGACCGAACAGTGCTTCCCTGACTAAAACCCGATTCTACCCAAACGTTGGCCGTATCGCACCGCAGCTGCCCAATATAGAAAACTCTAAAGCGACCGAATGCAAAGAGGAAGAAGACGTACAGAAGAGTAACGGGGTTTATTATTATTTACACACAAGCAAAAAGGAGCAGTCACGTTTATTTACAGGGACATGAGATGCAGGTGACACAGTGAAAATTATTAGCTTATACAGACTTAGTTACTACCCAGGACAGAACAAACAAAGACACTGACTCACGCGGGGAATTGCAGAGTGGATTGCTGGAAGGAGGTGTGTGGCTGGAGGGGGAGGACGGCATGGAGCTGGCTGGAGCTTGATCCCGCACGGGACGTCGGGCTGGACCTCGACGGCCGCTGATGCCACCGGGCCTGTAGTGTGCGCGGGATCATGGGTCGGAGCTGCTTGGTGGAGCCGACGCACTGGTGGGGGGGGGGGGGGGTCTGGCGTGACGGGTTCTCTCCTCTCTACGCGCTCTTGCTCTGATGACCCAGCTCTTTTTCCTCCCTCCTTGTCTCAACTCAAAGCGCATCTCTTGTCTCCTCCCTTGGACTCCTCTCCTTTCTCTGTAAAAGCTCATCTCTCTGACTCAACTGCTGGACTTCTCTCTCTCCTCCCTTCGACTCAACTGCCTCGGGAACGCCCCGCCGGTGGGTTATATAGGCCCCGCCCCTCAACCTTTGCGAACCTCCCCCAAACGTTCTCTCTCCGCCCTCTCAAGCCAAACCCCTTGTTCATGGTTGGTCGAGTGGGGCTGGCTCACTCCTCCCCTCTATGACGAGGTGGAAACACGCCTTTCTTCCCCAACCCTGCCTCGTGGCCAATGGTGGTTGAAGAGAAAACAGCCCAAAATGCAGTTGGCCATCAAAACGAAATGAAAGGGGACCTATTCTTATTTCACTTGGTACAATGGAGTATTATTCTAATGGAAGACAAGGCCTTACCCTAAGACACATAATAAGATATAAGCTATCGAACAGGGGTATTCTATGGTTGGCTGACGTGGATGCTTTATGGACTAATTACCGAGACGCCCTTTCTATCTTTACACAACTCCGGAGGCAGGAGGCGCAGGATAAACAATAATAATAATAATAAAACACACAATAAAAAAAATACAGTCCTCATATCCGCAACACTGCACCCTACTCCTCTTAGGCACGTCCCGGGCCTACAACTTTTATTTAGTGTGACACGAAGGTGTAGTTCCCTCTACTCTTAACCTGACCCTGAGTGCGACAGTTTTAAAACATAAATAAATGTGTCCCGCTGCTCCATTGCACCCTGCCTAACAGACTTACGCCCACAGTTAACCGAATTGCGGAATGGTCTTCAAACTATACATTGACGGTGGGGAGCATTATTTACAATTGACGCTACTTTTATTTACAAGACTAACCCAGGACCTGTAATTGTTCTTTCTGGGGGGGAGACAGTCTGCTCTGCATCGATGCACCATGAAAGCACCCAAAACGCACCAATACACCCCAAAGCACCAATCGGTGCAGTCACCACAGTTCATCAGTGTTCAATAAAAAATAAAATAAACAACCCCTAACCCTGCAGGTGGTCTCTTGCTCTTCGGCTCCCTCTGCTGGCTGTTATTATTTCTTCCAGTTGTTGTCTTTCCTTTGCTTTTCTTACTGGCGGCCAATTTGTATTAAAACTTGCACCCAATGTGTCCTTTTTATTTTATTTTATTTATGGCCCACAGGGCTGACTAGTGTGGTTCACCTGTGGGGCATCGGTGCCCTGTGGCCAAGGTCCGCCAGCAAGATTTCGGGCCCTCATGGCCGGTTCCAGCAGAGGGGCCATGCCCCCAACCCATGGGGTCCATACGTGGTGCTCGGCCACAGGCATGTGGTCCATAATGTGGTGCATCGATGCAGACAGCTGGTTCTGGGAATTTCGGGCGCACAATGGCCGACTCACGCACGCTCCCCTTGGCGCCCAATGGCGCACAGGTCATGTGGGAGACAAAAGGGGGAAGACAAATGAGCGAGGGGTAAGGTCACAAGGGTACACATCAATAAGGCAATGCAGGGCGAAATGCGTACGGAGAGCGAAGTGAGAAAGCTCGTCCCTACCGTATGTCACCCCCCCCTGTCACCTACACTACCCTTGCCCTTACCCCATATTTACAAAATCTACACCTTTACAAATTCGTCACTACCGTCACATCTTCCCATATTTCCCTTATACCAAATTCGTCTCCACAATCCCTATACTTCAAAATTTGCCATCACCCAATTCATCATCAATCCTCATAAAGAGGAAGAGATGGAACATCAACACAATGTCACACCCACGTCATGATGCGTCTCACAATCCAAAACATTTACATCATAAAATAATTAAACCAACCTGGCATGGTGTGGAGGTACGTCATCTCAGGTGAGTGCATGTAGATGGTGCGAGGAGACTCCCTAATCCTAACTATCCTCTAAATGACTTTAACACACGTTACACTACCCGGGGTCTTGCCCGGCCAATCCATTGGCCACTTACACTATGGGTTCTAAAAACCAATTCCCATTGACCAAACTGTGGTGCTGCTCAATTTGGGGTCTCACTCCCCCGATTCATCTCCCGGTGCCCTTGCACAATTTCTGGGCTGGGGCGTGTGGCTCTCCCAGCAGGTCTACCCACCTGCACACCTCCACCACTGCAGTTGCCACCCGAGCTTACCTAGCTCCTCACCCTAACCTAACTAACTGGGGAAGGCCCCTCCTGGCTCTGTCACCCCACTCGGTGCCCTCTGGCACTGGGCTACCCGGGTCCGTCCTCCGGATCCTCGGGCCCCATCCACAACAACTCTACTGGCTCCCAGAGCCCACCTGCGGCCTCACCTGGCCGACATCCTCACAGTGGTGGAGTGCCCAAACCAACTACACACACTAACAGGCTACACGCCCAGCCATTTCCACAACACTAATGCACCCATCCAAACATCATTCTTCCACCCGCACCACAGATGCCAATATCCAACCACAATTTACCTATACTCTCTACCTAACACTTACACTACCCGCCCCGGGTATCCGTGATGGGGGTCCACTCTTCCCCCATTCACACCTTCGCACCATCCACTCCACTCCATAGTTTCCACCATACTCACTCCACGACCATCCATTCCAATACTCCATATATTCCACACTCCATGTATTCCACACACCTGTTGGTGCACACCTGTGCACTCACACCTGGTGCCACCTGCACCTTCCTCCTCTTCCTGGACCAGTTGGTCAACACAACACACCTCACCATTACCATCACTCAAACACTGCTCCATACACCTGTTCAGTTGCACACCTGTGCAATCACACCTGTTCAATCACACCTGTTCAATCCTCAAACACACACGGCATCATCTGAACTAACTACTCTTGTTTGAAACTTGCGCTTCCCAGTCGCCCCTTTAAACTATTGCGCTCCCACGTCATTATAATCCACACTAATCTACCTGCGTCCCCACTACAGGTATCCTTGTCACTAACTAACCTTAACGTTACCTAATGTCATCTTCGCTAGATCCCTACACACGATATATCCTAACCCTCCCGGGCTAGTTTTCACTGCCATCAACCCCATAATACTAGTGCTCCTTTGCCCCCCTTCTGTGAGGGATGACAGAGTTGCCATCCCACCACAGCGGGGCATCTCTCTATCAATTTTGCTCGTCCAAATTCCAACCAATCAAAAATTTTCTATTTACTGCCAATTCTATTCTAATCATCAAATTTTTGCCTTTTTCTAATTTTGGGTCCAAAACACTAACCTCATCACCCGTCTACTTATTAGATCCTCTCGGTGCGCCAATTCACGTCTACAGCCCAGCTTCGTAAAGCCGAGCAATGAATGTGGGTTGTTTGGTGCCGGCGGCTGGATGCGTCCAGCACTCGGTGCAGGGAAGGACGCTTACCCGGGCCGAGATCCCACGCACCACCTCGGCGTGGAGCCATCCAATTGCCCGATCTCGACCTGCCAGAACGTCTCAACAAAAAGGGGTCGCCATGACGACCCTTCCTATCGGGCTGCCCGTTCCGCCTAGCGGAGCACGGATGCGGCCGTTCCAAGCGAGGCCCAGCGTGGATCACGTACGGCGGTCCTTTTGAAACCGCCGTGGTTCGGATCCCCGCTGGTTCTCATGCACGCGAAGCCCGGCACGCACCGAGGGCCCGATTCGGCTATAAGTCGCTCTAACCGCTAACCCAGCTACCGTCGATGCCTCACCTGCATGCTTACACGCATACGCTACCCCTTTCTTGCTCATACATCCAGCTATTCCCATGCTCCTCGTCATTGCACCTTCTCTTCCACACCCAGGTACACTCATTCCGCTCACAGACTTGGTCACACACCTGACCACCGAACACCTTTGCACACACTCGTCGCTCGCACACCTCACCAACACACCTCTTCGCGCCCCCTCCTCGGTCACCTCCTCTGTGACAATCACAGGTGTGCTCTCACTCGCACACCCAACCACGTGCCTCACGACCAACTCAAGTGTGCATTCCCACACACGCTCTACCATTCCAGGTGTGCATCCTTGCTCACCTGTCACAACCAACTCACGCTCCGTGTCACTCTCACTACTTTCACCACCACTCTTGACAGCGCACTCACCCTTACTCTCGACAGCGCACTCTTTCCTCATGCCCCTGTCCGTTACACACCTTTCTCGCGCACACTTCCGCACACTCTCCCGTTACACCCTCTGTAACACTCACCACAGGCATGCATTCTCCCTCACTCTTGACAGCGCACTCTTTCCTCATGCCCCTGTCCGTTACACACCTTTCTCACGCACACTCTTGCGCACACTCTCCCGTTACACCCACTGTAACACTCACCACAGGCATGCATTCTCCCCTACTCTTGACAGCGCACTCTTTCCCCATGCACACGTCCGTTACACACGTTTCTCGTGCATCCTCTTGCGCACACTCTTTCGTTACTTCCTCTGTAACACTCACCACAGGCGTGCATGCTTCCGTTACATCCTCTGTAACACTTCTCACTACGCGCTTCCATGTGCTCCCTCACACACGCGCTACGACCGACTCACTCTCGACAGCACACTCACTCCTTGGCGCGCGCTTTTTCCTCACACACCCCATGGTCGGACATTCTCGCACACCTCTTTTTTCACACACCTTACCTGTCGCACACTTCACCAACGGCCTCTCACGAACACCCGGGTCCAAAGCAACCCCCAAGCCGACTGAAGCTCCCCTCACATCATATACATTTCCACGTATATCGCCACTCACCTTGGCACCTCGTCTCTGCACCTCCTTCGCCACCTGCAAACTCTTTATTTGGCTAGTGAGCACATCATCATGATTCGAGCACAGACCTTGTACCAATTCCATTACCTCCTCCTGTATTTCCTTTTTAGTTTCCCTTCGTCTCTTCTTAATTTCACTCACCCCTTCTTCCACCTCCCCTAATTTTTCCTTTACTTCTTTCATTTCCCTGTGCGCCCCCTCTATCTCTTCCTCTAACGCCACTTTAACCGTTTCTATGTGCGTCCTCACTTCTCGGTCCTTCGTCTCCATTACTTCTGTCACCTCTTCCAACTTCTTCGTCAACCCCTCATGTACCATCTGACATTCCTTTTGTGTTGCTATTAATTCGTTCTTAGTGTCTTTTTGTGTCGCTTTTAACCCCCCGATTATTGCAGTGTTCTTTTCCACTTGGTCCATTAGTTCCTTTTGTCCCACTGTCAGAATGTTCTACTCCCTTCGTCAGACCCTCTATGCCCCCCTGTAACCTAGCCGTATTATTCCTCACCTCTTTCTCTATACTCTTTTCGCCTCGCTTTACCTCCTCGCGTACCCCCGAGACCTCCTCACTCACACCTCGTCGTATCTCCTCTTTCATCTCCTCCATCTCTTTTGTAGATGCCACCCTCATCTGTCCCAATTCATCCCTCTGAGCATCCAATTTACTTTCTAAGCCGATTTTCACCTCCTCTATCTGGTTCCCCATCTGTTCGATTTCCCGGGCGGATTGCTCCCCTATTTCCCGCAATTTGTCTTCCATCCTATTTTCTAACCCCATTAACCCATTTTTCACCCCCTCTATCTGATTCTCCTGGGCAGCCATTCTATTTTCCACCCCCGTTAACCCATTCTTTACCTCTTTTATCCCATTGTCTAAACCCTCAAATTTAGCTTCTAGCCGTTCCCCCATTTCTCCCATTTGGCCCCCCATTTCTCCCATTTGGCCCCCCATTTCTCCCATTTTGCCCCCTATCCTGTTTTCCATCCCTTTGAAATTATCGTCTGTTTTTACCATAAAGGCCATCATCTGTTTCATAAACAGGTCCAAATTCATTGGCATCTCTGGCTCGGCTGCCGCGACCACGGGCGCGGCTAAATTTGGTGCCGCAATAACCATGTGCGCGAGGACGCCATTTTGCGCGCCCGAAACCTCGTGCGCGAGAGCGCCATTTTGCACGTCTGATACCCCCTCAACCACATCCTCCATATACATTTCCCCAAGGTCCTGGGTCGATTCCACCCCGTCTATCTCTATCTCTCCCACCGGCATCCCGTCGCCTTGACCAGCCATGGCGCAATTTCAAAATTCGGATTTTCCTTTAAAAACAAAACAATTTCCAGCTGCTTGTAATTTTGAGCGCGTTAAGCGCGCTTCGGGCCTCGTATCTCACTCCCCAACACCAATTGTTATGGTACGCAGTCAAAGATGGTATGTTTGCCGAGCGGAGGCTCCGCGACCGAACAGTGCTTCCCTGACTAAAACCCGATTCAACCCAAACGTTGGCCGTATCGCACCGCAGCTGCCCAATATGGAAAACTCTAAAGCGACCGAATGCAAAGAGGAAGAAGACGTACAGAAGAGTAACGGGGTTTATTATTATTTACACACAAGCAAAAAGGAGCAGTCACGTTTATTTACAGGGACATGAGACGCAGGTGACACAGTGAAAATTATTAGCTTATACAGACTTAGTTACTACCCAGGACAGAACAAACAAAGACACTGACTCACGCGGGGAATTGCAGAGTGGATTGCTGGAAGGAGGTGTGTGGCTGGAGGGGGAGGACGGCACGGAGCTGGCTGGAGCTTGATCCCGCACGGGACGTCAGGCTGGACCTCGACGGCCGCTGATGCCACCGGGCCTGTCGTGTGCGTGGGATCATGGGTCGGAGCTGCTTGGTGGAGCCGACGCGCTGGTGGGGGGGGGGGGGGTCTGGCGTGACGGGTTCTCTCCTCTCTACGCGCTCTTGCTCTGACGACCCAGCTCTTTTTCCTCCCTCCTTGTCTCAACTCAAAGCGCATCTCTTGCCTCCTCCCTTGGACTCCTCTCCTGTCTCTGTAAAAGCTCATCTCTCTGACTCAACTGCTGGACTTCTCTCTCTCCTCCCTTCGACTCAACTGCCTCGGGAACGCCCCGCCAGCGGGTTATATAGGCGCCGCCCCTCAACCTTTGCGAACCTCCCCCAAACGTTCTCTCTCCGCCCTCTCAAGCCAAACCCCTTGTTCATGGTTGGTCGAGTGGGGCTGGCTCACTCCTCCCCTCTATGACTAGGTGGAGACACGCCTTTCTTCCCCAACCCTGCCTCGTGGCCAATGGTGGTTGAAGAGAAAACCGCCCAAAATGCAGTTGGCCATCGAAACGAAATGAAAGTGGACCTATTCTTATTTCACTTGGTACAATGGAGTATTATTCTAATGGAAGACAAGGCCTTACCCTAAGACACATAATAAGATATAAGCTATCGAACAGGGGTATTCTATGGCTGGCTGACGTGGATGCTTTATGGACTAATTACCGAGATGCCCTTTCTATCTTTACACAACTCCGGTGGCAGGAGGCGCAGGATAAACAATAATAATAATAATAAAACACACAATAAAAAAAATACAGTCCTCATATCCACAACAGTATCATAAGATAGTTTGAACAATGGAGGAAAGTTAAGTTTCTTTGGAAATTCAATGACCGTATTTTCACAGGAAAGTGCAAGAAGAATCGCCAAATTCCAAAATTCGAAATGCGAGGGTGAATCGGTTGCCAGACTGTACTTTCAGAGAGAGGGGGGGGGGGGGGGGAAGAGAAAGATTTGTCAGGATTGAAGGACATATTTCATGTGTTTGACCAGCTTGTGATTTTTTTTCATCGAATTTATTAAACACAATCTCCCTTCGATTTATTAAAACACAAATCCATACCGGCTTTGTTAAATAAATTATCAAATGGTTCTGCATCTCTTCCATAAGCAGTCTCCAACACCTTCCTTCCGGTGTGGAAAGGTCAACATTCACCAATGCTTCCCATAATCTCCGATGCAAGAACAATAAAGTTATACAATAAACTTTGACGCAGGAGATCACTTGGCAGTTTGACAGAGTATCCTCTGTTTACGGGAGCATCAGGCTCAACATAATCTTCACCTTTTCACGTTTATTGAGCATCTTAAAGGCTTCCATGTCTATGCATTCAGGTGCACCTTAATAGATTGGAGTTTAAATATTCAGTTTTCCCTCGACTTTCATCATAAATGAGGCCTTTCAGGGATGACGACAAATGTTGTTGTTCTCCTGTGTATATTTCCCAAGTAACCAATATTAACTTCTACAGACTCCACAGAGCAAGCATATTCCAAACAACGTCGAACAAAGGCTTTGTGGAGTCAGACGAACATATCGTCATCGAGGCACATAAAGGTGCTTCTGACTCTTTCTTCAGACTTTTGTTTTGCTTCCTTCACTCCATCTCATCTTCCTTCCCTTTTCTTGCATTGCCAGTCTTCCATGTAATCCCCTTCAGACCTGAATGAGTCTCCTCCTCTCAGCGTCTCAACCCATTAATGTATTGTCCTGTCAGCCCTGGCGGTTAAAACCACTGGGTGACAAATAGCCGAAACGGTCCTTAATTCCGAGGCACGTAGCCGAAACTGGCGGTTGGTCCATCGCGAGCGATGAGGAAACCAAGGTGCTTACCTGGACGGAGCCACATGGGTTTATTCTCGAACCCAACACCATGCAAACAAGACACAACAAATGAAAGTACCACGGTAATGATTTAATAAAAGTAAATGTAATGCGATGAAAATGAAAGGTGAGGTAAATCCTATATCTAATTTGAGATGTCTCCACTCAGACACAGAACAGACAAGGGGAAAGATGTAGAAAATAAAGGTTTGTGTTCGACAGCCGGCACTCAGCTTGCTCAACGAGATCGTTGAATGAAGTCAGCAGTACAAGGTAGCCCGAAGCCGCTCACGTGGGAAACGCACAAGATGGCACGAAGTTGCTCTCCGCGGCGCCACAAACATAAGGTAATTCATGCGTCCTGTCCTCTTTCGCTCTTGTGTCCCTCCAAACCACAACTCAGCTCCAAAAAGTTCTCCTCACGATCGCACACGAGACAGCCATGGCTGACCGAGACAAAAGCCAGACCGAGAGAGAGCACAAAAGACTGAGAAAGAGATCCTGAGACTCTTCGTCCTTGAGCATCAGTCAGAGGCTACTGAGCAAGACCCAAGAGACGCGCTCTTCTTCCTCTGCTCTCTCTCTCCTCCAAAGTGCACAAATGTCCACGGCCTAACTGAACCAACAATGGCCAGCTTCTTGTTCGGCAAGCACCAAAGCAAAGAGAGGGAGCGAACCTTCTTCTTCCTGTTCGAAGCTTCTTGCTCTTGAAGCTCTGCTCTGACGTCACCCCGACCTATAATGAAACTCGGCACGTGGCCTCACGGCCCTGCTCTTTCTAGAGGCGGGGCTGAGTTGCCGATTACCATTCCTTGGAGGCGGTGTTTAATCTGCTCGGGAATGTTCAGGTTTCTGTCGGCAGTTATGTCGGTTGTTGGTGTTTAACGGAGATTTTATGGCCAGCTTTGTTGTAGTTGTGACTAATAACGTCGGAAAAAGTCACAGGGGGCAATCACATACTGGGAGAAACTAGCCTTAAACTCGACCTAGTTAACACAACACCACCCCCAGTGCGGTGACACGTAAACGATCTGAAGCTCTGAAGATCTGAAACGATCTGAAATCTGAAACGATCAGATCTGAAATCGATCTGAAACGATCTGAAGCAGCTTCCCTGCTTAAATACATCGAGTTGCTTCCTAATGCGTCCACGGTCCATGCTATGCCTATACAATCCCGTCTCCATTGTGCGGTGTTTCATCACCGACCCACAACAAACGTAACAGTATGTTACAGGCAGCAGAAAATTCAAATACCATCAGATCTCGTTTGGCGGGTGGACGGAGGTTATGGTTTCACCAAAAATATTTTGACAATATTTTTGTATTTCAATATAAAATATTTATTTGAATAAAAATAAAATATTTTGAATATATTTTTGACAAATATTTTGTTTATCACTCTGGTTTGTGTGTGTTTTTGTGCTCGTCTGTCTGCTCACTTATACTTGCCTACAGTTCACAATTTTAAACTCATCTCCATGAATCTTCATCAAATGGTAGAGATGGTGGTCCAACAGAATCCTATTTATTTTGAGGTTAAAATGTCAACATAGGTTAAAGGTCAACCACTTTATCCAAATTTCTAAAATCCTAAATTTTCTTCTCATTGACCTGAAATTTGAATAGGATTTGCATATCAGCAAACTTAATTAAACCACCATCTATTTTTGAGGTCAACATAGGTCACAAGGTCAACATCGGCCAAAGGTAAACCACTTTTTTCAAATTTAAAAACATCCATTTTCATCCGACTGACATGACATTTCAATAGGATTTACACATAAGCTAACTGAATTCAACGACCAACTATTTTTCAGATCAGCATACGCCAAAAGGTCAACCCAGGCCAAAGATCAACAACCTTTTTGAATTCCGAAAATTCTCAATTTTTGTACAATTGACTGGAAATTTGTACAGGATTTTCGTATCAGCTAACTGAATTCAACCACCAACTTTTTTGAGGTCAACAAAGACCAAAGGTCAACAACCATTTCACATTTCTAAAATCCTCAATTTTCATCTGATTGAATTGAAATTTGAATGGGAATTTAATATCAGCGAACTGAATTCAACCACCAACTATTTTTGAGGTCATCATAGGCCAAAAGACTAACATGGCCAAAGGTCAACAACCTTTTCTTTTCAAATTGCTAAAATCCTCAATTTTCATCTGATTGACTTGAAATTTGAATGGCATTTTCTAATCAGCGAACTGAATTCAACCACCAATCATGGAAGATGATTTGCATATCAGGTCACTGAATTCAATCACCAATTCTTTTTGAGGTCAAATGAATGCTCCACTGAGTGTCATTCGACTTTGTTCTCTTTACCTCTGCCACCTAAGGTGGATGAAGGTTATGTTTTCACCCCTGTCTGTTTGTTTGTCGGTCTGTTTGTTTGTTTGTGAACAAGATACTGGATCTCAAAAAAGTTGTGGACAGATTTGGACGAAATTTCTTTTCTTTTTTTCAAATTTAGGATTTGGACAACAATCGGACATGTGGTTGCTGAGAAAAACCAGGTTTAGCTACACGGACAACGCGAAAAATACTGCTTCTGGCCACCTTCAGGGCGATGAATCGTTACTTCCGTCCCTACATTTACCAGCAACGAATCAATACTTCCTTCCGTTCATTCACCAGCGATGAATCAATATTTCTTTCCCTCCATTTGCCAGCAACAAATCGATACTTCCTGCTCTACATTTACCAGCAATTAATTCATTCTTCCTTCCCACCATTTACCAGCGATTCATTTGTGGTCTTCAACGCCAAACAGGAATTCAGAGCCGTCTCTCAATATATCTCATGCTTTTGATGCAGTCTGTCACCCAACCCTGCTCACCAAACGCTCCTCTGATGGTATCCATGGAAATCTCCACGCATGGCCCGCAGACTTCTTTTTCTGTCATAGTCAACGTGTGGCTCTAAATTCTCTCATCTCCCCTTCCTGTTTCGGCTGGAATTCCTCAAGGCAGTGTTCTGGGCACCGTGCTTTTTCTGGTCTTCATCAATGATCTCTCCGACTCTCTGGAAAATCCTCTCCATCTCTTTGCTGATGACTCCACACTCTGCCGCTCCATTTCTCAACCCTCAGATCAGCAAGCAGCAGCCTTCTTCAGTCTCTGCAGACTTGAATAAAATCACAAACTGGTCAAATAAGTGGAACATGTCTTTCAATCCTGACAAATTTCACACTCTCACTATGTCTCTCCGAAAAGACCATCTGGAAAACCCTCCCATCAACTTTCTCAACAATCCTCTCAAATAAGTTCTGTCACTCAAGCTTTTAAGTCTCACTATCTGCCATGATCTTTCCTGGGAAAACCACATTTCCAAGCTGGCCTCCAAAGCCAGTCGGTGACTGGACATCTTCTGTCATGCCTTTCTTGGCAGTTCTGAGCTCCTCACCACATACAAAGCTTTCATTTGCAGCTTGATGGAATACTGTTCTCCCCTCTGGGCTGATGCTCCTGCCTCACACCTAGCTCGGCTTCACGCTGTTGAATCCAATGCTTTAAGAATCACTGGTATCTCCCACAATGAGCCTGACTGAGGGCCTTCCACTCTCTCAATGCAGGCAGGTTGGGGTCTTTCTGTCTTCTAAAGACTCCTCTCCGGCCTAGCACCCCCTGCTCTGTCTGTGCTCTGTCCACCAAATATTCCTTCAGGACACACAAGATCTGCCAGCAACCCTCTTCTGGTGAAAATGCCAAAATCATGACTCTCTGCTCACCTTCACTCTTTCATTCCCCTTTTCCCCACCTCTGGAACAAACTCCCACACTCTCTTCAATCACACTCTTCCCTCCTGGTATTCAAACAGCTGTTCACCACCATCTCTTATCGAAAACCATGATCTTTTCTTCCCCGGTTAAACACCCCAAATCCACCTTCTTCAAATCCCATTTTTCTTCCCTGAAACTTACACTAGTGTCCATTTGTTTCATAACCGTTCCCTGCCCCTGCATGTAAATCCATCCAGTTCTTTCATGTTTAATTCGAGTCCATCAATGTGTTAACTTTAAAATTAAACACAATCAGTAATGGTGGTTTTACCTCATTAACACGTTCACCTCATTCCATGGACCCAGCACGGATCTCAATGAGGGTCTGACAGACCAAGTGTTCAAATTCAACCTTAAAAAAGGAGGATCTCTCGGAACAGATCTCAAAACGGAAACACGTTAAACGGATAAAGATGGAATATGATAAGTTTGATGCCTGAGTTAACAGATCGGACATTATATTCTTCTTCTTCAGTCGCAATCTGTTGTGTCATAAAGTACTCCAAGAATGAAGAATTCAGGAAGGTCCAACTGTTTTATTCAATCCAACATCGGACGCACGTCCCATTCCAATCCTCTCCATGCTCCGTCCTTTACCTGGAACTCCTAATCATATTGGCCACGCCCCCTCTAGCGTACCTTCCATGCACAACACCAGACCATAATCAGCGTCATGTTTGACGAAATGAACGCACGTGTGACTCCAATGTGGATATGACTCCCCCTTCTTTCCTCCTCATTGCACATTTCTCATGTTCAAACATTTCCCCTCAACAAACACAATCATTAAACATTTCTCATTCACAACTTGACAATTCCTTCACCCAATCACGAGTTCAGACACGCTCCACCCCCTCACCTCCTGCCGAAGCGAAGGAAACGTGACGAGGCAACAGGCTCACCTCCCGAGCCAATAAGGAGGAGCTTCCACCCGTGACGTCATATTCAACGCGATGACGCAATCTCATAGAACGTGAGCGGGTTCTCCAATGCACTCAGTTTCACAGAACGCGATGCACTCGTTTTAATAATTGCAGCCTGATTTTCTTGTTATTATTTTGTGTTTTGTGACGTTTTCAGAGCTGTGAGGCTCTATATATGCCACCTGTCCAGATATAATTGCGGTGAATGATGGAGCCTTTAGGTAATCCAAAATACGAAAATGGATTTCCATTTCCCGCTCAATCTTCTAAAATATTTTGTTGTCGTGCTGCACTTTGTTGAGATGAAAATGATGCTCGTAATGGAGGTGTGCAAAACCATTGTGCACACCACCAATATAAATATTCGCTCAACTGATTGTCGTTTTCATTACTCTTCACAAAGCAAGCTGCTTCTTAGAATTGTATAAAGTAGGATTCTCAAGTGATGCATACATTATTGGCGAGGCACAGGTGAACGAGAAACGAAACAATTAAAAAAAAAAAAAAACGCGCATGCGCACTTCGGTCTGGTTGGTGAAATTGAAACTGATAAAAAAAATTCCTTCGCTCAAGCACCTCAGACAAGATTGACAAACCTTGCTTTGCTGCAAAGAAATTGAAAATTGATGAGGTCATTGACCAATTTGCAAAAATTAAGGCTCGAAAGCAGAGACTGAATGTTTTTATGCCTCCGCCGACGAGGTCACCGGACGCATTATGTTTTCAGGTTGTCTGTCCGTCCATGACAGGTTTTCGTTACCACGATTACTTGAGAACGGCTCGAGGGATCTTAATCAAACTGGTGCAGGTACGCATCGCATCATGAGGTAAAGATGAACCGATTCAATTTTGGGGTCACGAGGTCAACGGCAAAAGGTCACGTTAGGTAAACATCCTGTTACCGCAATAACTTGTGAACCAGTAATGGGATTCTGACCAAATTTGGGAAACTTATGTAGAATGGTGTAAAAATGAAGTGATTAGAGTTTGGGGGTCAAGGTCAAAGGTCAAAGGCTGCAATAGATATATAACTTGAGAACAGCTGAAGTGATCCAATTCATACTAAGTACAGGTATGTATAATAATGTAAAAATTAAGTTATTAGATTTTGTGGTCAAAGGTCAAAGGTCAAATCTGTAATAGGTCTATAACTCGAGAATGGCTGAAGCGATCGAATTTAAACTTGCTGCAGGTATGTATAATGATGTAAAGATTAACTGATTACATTTTGGGTTCAAGTGGTCAAAGGTTAAAGGTCAAAGTTTGTAATCTACTGTATAAGAGAGATGTCTGTGTCGCCATTTTTCTTAGAGATGGCTGAACGGATCTTCGTCAAACTTTCACAGGTTCATCAGTGAGTGCCTGGGAGTGTTTCAGGCAAAAAATAAAAATAATAAAGAAAAGTTTTTTGGAGTTAAAAAAAAAATCGCTCAATTGTGCCTAAGTCTTTTAAAATTAATGACAGTTAAATACAAGTCCACATTCGCATAAAAAAAAAAACAACAATCACCAGACATTTGAATACAAATAAATCAAACAATTCCGGAAGTGGACGAAGTTGGTAGTATGGCTTCTTCTTCTTCCTGATCGGCATCACACTTGCCTCAGAAACGTGATGAACGCCACATTCACCCCATTCACCCACCAGCATATATATGAACCCCCTTCCTCTCCTGCCTCCCCCTCCCCCCCTTTCACCCCTCCCCCTTTCCCCCCTTTTCCCCCTAACCCCTACCACCCCCTGCCCCCTCTCCTTCCCCTTCTCTCCCCTTCCCCCTCCCTCCCTCACCCTTCCCCACCTCCCACCTCTCCCCCCATCCCTCCGCTCTCCCCCTTCCCCACCTCCCTCCCTCTCCCCCATTCCCTCTCCCACTCCCCTCCACCCTCCCCTTTACCCACTTCCCCCCTCCCTCCCTCCCTCTCCCCCATCCCCCCTCCCCATCCCCGCTCCCCTTCCCCCCCTCCGCCGCCCTTCCCTGCCCAGCAACGCCGGGTACTTCTGCTCGTGGGTCTATAACTTGAGAATGGCGAAAAGGATCTAATTCAAACTTGGCACAGATGTGGAAAATGATGTAAAGATTAACTGATTAGATTTTGGGGGTCAACGGATCCCCAAAATCCCGAGATCAAAGGCCAAAGCTCAGAGGTCATGTCAGGTAAAAATGTGAGAACTTGTGAACAGCTGAAGGGATTTCAATCAAACTTGATACAAGTTTTGCAATGATGTAATAATGTGGGCTGAGGCATATCAGGCGACGTCGTGACGTCGAAGAGTATCGTTCCAGTTTTCCATGCATCTTTGAAGAATATGCTGAGCCTTGAGATGGCCCATCAGTTCAGTGGGATACAAAACATAAGCTGTTGAGTCTGGCGGAGGTATGCACTCTGCCGAATGCCCTTCTCGTTAATGTCCTGCATTTTTATTATTTCCAATTTGCTCACGACAGCACTGTAATCCGCTTGAAATTCACTTGCAAACATGATGTGTTTTCTGTGTATTAGATTTCACTGGTCAACAAATAAACATAGGGGCAATACACCTGGCGCTCACCTGGAAGAATAAGCAGTACACTGCACTGACTAAAGGTATTTTAAACCAATTTCAATGGTTGCTGGAAGACGGCAGCATGTAGGACCATACCAACATAATCATAAGACTTTAAACAGAGAAACAAAAAAATACCTATTTTGGGGGGAAACTTCCCATCCCCCAACCCCATACACCTGAAAAGACCCCAATTTTTCTAATGCCTTGAACAAACATTGGTACATCATGGGTGATTAAGGTTGTGGTGAAGTTTCATCGAAATTGCATGTGTAGTTTCTGAGAACAAAGCAAATACAACTTTTTGAAGGCAACTCCTCCTACCCCCGCAGACCCCCAAAGGCGCAGATTTTTTTTAATGCCGTGAACATACTTTGGTACATCATGGATGGTAGAGTTTGTGGTGAAGTTTCATCGAAATCGTGTGTGTATTTTCTGAGAAGAAAGCAAATATATATTTTGTGGGGTCAAACCTGGATCAACTTTGACCCCGGTAAACCCCCTTCGACTTCGACTTTTTAATGCCGTGAACAAAGTTTAGTCACAACACGACAAATATAATTTGTGCCAAATTTGGTCGCAATCCCTTCAGCGGTTTCGGAGAAGAAGTTGCAAGTGTTTATGGACTGACAACGCACCATCGCAGAAGCTCCCCTGAACTTCGTTCCAGGTGAGCTAAAAATCATCAAGAATGTTTCGATGTGCTTCCGATAGATTTTTGGATGCTGACTCCAAATCTGTTCTTACTTTTTTTTTCTAGCAGGTATACTTTTCATGTGGTGGTTTAACAAGTGAACATTGGGGCAATACCCCTGACACTCACCTAGTAGAATAAACACCATGTGGTGGTCCATCCGGCTTTGAATATATTGTTGCGGATATGGGATTTGGCCTCCATCCATATCCACTTGTAAATATTCCCCTATTTCCCCAATACTCCCCAACTATCCCCAATCCCCCATTCCCTAGTCCCATTGTCTGTAAACAACACTCTGTAGAACCGACCTTCCCCTTTTCCCCCATTAAATGTCGTGCCCAGGTTCACCGCATCTCACGTAGACAACTATAGGACATCTTTCTAGTTATTCTTAGTCTATGTCAGTTAAGGACTCGTTTCCATTAATTCTGACTCTTCGTTGCACCAGAATGTGATTGTATGGCACCAGTAGTGAGTTTAGGACCTCCCAATACCTCCCCACAACCTCATCTCTGCATCCTCCCATCATCTCATGGAACTACAACAACAACAACAACTACAACCACAGTGGGGCGGCGCGGCGGCGGTGCGGGGAGTGGACGTCCTCACTCCGGCTTGGTTAGCCGCCATTGCCCATGTGCTCCGACGGGGTTACCACGAAGGGGCTGACTGTCAGCTCCTCGTCAAGGGCGGAGCCCGGTAACCCCCCCGCACCCAATAAGAAGCGGCGGGCCGATTCCATCTGGGGCGGAGCTAACGAGCCGAGGGCGTGTCACTCCCCGCTGGATATACGCAGCCACTTACCGGAGGTGACGTCAGATGCGCCCCCAGCTTGAGGAGAAACAGACGCCACCTCCAGCGCGACGATACCTCCCCGCATATCTGGACCGGACCGTGTGGATCCTGTCCCTGAGCCAAGGTGCACCTTGAGCCATCGATTCTGCCCTTCCTTGCCATCAATCCCTGTGTGAGTCAGTCTTGTCCCGTTTATCTGTGGTCTGTGAGGGCTAAGATGAGACCGTATTTAAGTGCCCACCTTTCTATGCTGTACCTCTTGTCAGTGTAATCTAAACGTTCTGCAAACCAATATTATAACCTCCTCCGGAGGTCTTGAGACCTGTACCCCTGGTGTCGTGTCATTTAACCCAGCCGTTGTGTCCTTTCCTTAATTGATTTAGCATAGCGCGATTTGGCCAACGTTCGAGTGGAATCGGGTAAACTGTGCAGACGCGGTCATACCAAACCGCTCGGTAAACTAACATCCAAAACCGCGTCTGTAACATTTGGTGTCGGGAAGTGGGATTCGATCCGGAGCGCGTTTCACGCGCTCGAAATTATAACGGCGAAATTTGATTGTGTTTTACCAAAAAAATATATATATATATAAAAACCCGAATTTTGAAAGTCGCGCTATGGCAGACCAAGACGGCTGGGTTCCGGTAGAGGAGAGTGAGGCAGGGTCGATCCAGGACCAAAATGAGGGACATGAGGAGAGCGAAGCAGTGAGGGTAGCAGACGCACAAAATGGCGCCTCGCACATGGCCACGGCGACCGCGCCCGCGACCGTGGTAGCGCCGCTGGTGGATTCGAACCTTTTCCTCCTGCAAATGAGGGCCCTTATGGAACAAATGGGAGACCAAATTGGAGGTTTGAAAAACAGGATGGATGCTCAGAGTGAGCAAATGAGGGCTGACAGTGAGCGATTGGGGGACAGAATGGGGGGCAAAATGGGAGAAATGGGGGAACAGTTAGAACAAAGGATGGGGGCCCAGATCGGAGGGTTAGGGTGTAGAATAGAGGGATTAGACAATAGATTAGGGGAAATACAGGAGGGGTTAATGGGGGTAGAAAACAGAATTGCCGTTCAAGAGAATCAAATGGAAGGGATGCAGGAGGGGTTAGAGGGGTTAGAAAACAGGATGGAAGGCAAATTGAGGGACATGAGGGACCAAGCGGAAAGGGAAGTTAAACAAATGGGGCAGCAGATAGAGGGAGTCAGAATGGGGGTAGAAACTAAACTGGATGCTCACAGGGAGGAAATGGAGCAGATGAGGGTGGCATCTGGGCAGGAGATGCAAGTGATAGGAGAGGAGATCAGAAGAGGTGTGAGTGAGGAGGTCGGAGGAGTGCGCGAGGAGGTGAGGCACTGTAAGGAGCGCATGGAGAAGGAGGTGAGAAAGGGGACTGTAAAATTGCAAGGGGGTATAGAGGAGTTGACGCTGGGAGTAGAACAACTGACGGAGGGACAAAAAGGACTAACGGAGCAGGTTCAAAGGAACACTGCGGTATTAGGAGGGTTAAAAGCGACACAAAACGACATAAAAAACGACTTGATAGCGACAAAGAGGCAATGTCAGATGGTACGTGAGGGACTGACAACGAGGTTGGACGAGGTGACAGAGGTAATGGAGACGAAGGACCGGCAGGTGAGGACGCACATGGAAACGGTCAAGGTAGCCTTGGAGGACGAGCTTGAGGAGACGTACCGGGAAATAAAAGAGGTGAAGCAGAAATTAGAAGAAGTGGAAGAAGGGGTGAGCGAAATTAAGAAGCGACGGAGAGAGGATAAGAAAGAGATAAAGGAGGAAGTAAAAGAATTGGTCCAAAGTCTGTGTTTGGATCGTGATGATGTGCTCATTAACCGGATGAGGGATTCGCAGGTGATGGAGGAGAAGCGAAGAGGAAGAGGACCCGGTGTAAGTGGTGACCAATATGGTCGTGCGTATGATGCGCCAGGTGATTTAAGGAGCTTGGGGGTCGAGATGGACCCGGGTGTTCGAGAGAGGCCGTTGGTGAAGTGTGCGACAGGTCTGGTGTGCGAAAAAGGAGGTGTGCGAGAAAGTCCGACTCTGGGGTGTGTGAGGAAAAAGTGCGTGCCAAGGAGTGAGTGTGCTGGCGAGAGTGAGTCGGTCGTAGCGCGTGTGCGAGGGAGCACATGGAAGCGCGGTGTGGTAAGTGTTACAGAGGGTGTGACGGGAGAGTGTGCGCAGGAGTGTGCGCGAGAAAGGTGTGTGACGGACAGGTGCATGGGGAAAGAGTGCGCTGTCAAAGGCAAGGAAGAATGCACGCCTGTGGTGAGTGTTACAGAGGGTGTAACGGGAGAGTGTGCGCGAGAAAGGTGTGTAACGGGAGAGTGTGTGCGAGAAAGGTGTGTAACGGACAGGTGCATGAGGAAAGAGGGCGCTGTCGGGAGTAAGGGTGAGTGCGTTGTCAAGAGTGGAGGTGAGAGTAGTACGAGTGACACGGAGCGTGAGTTGGTGGTGACAGGTGAGAAAGGAAGCACACCTGGAATGGTAGAGCGTGAGTGGGAATGCACGCTGGAATTGGTAGTGAGGCACGTGGTTGGGTGTGCGAGTGAGAGCACACCTGTGATTGTCACAGAGGAGGTGACAGAGGAGGGGGCGTGAAGAGGTGTGTTGGTGAGGTGTGCGACCAACGAATGTGTGCCAAAGTGTTCGGTGGTCAGGTGTGTGACCAAGGCTGTGAGTGGAATGAGTGTACCTGGGTGTGTAAGGAAAGGTACGAGGAGCATGGGAACGGCTGGATGTGTGAGCAAGGAACGGGCTGCGGGGTGTAAGCATGCAGGTGAAGCATCGACGTTAAACGGGTTAGCGGTTAGAGCGACTTTTAGCCGAATCGGGCCCTCGGTGCGTGCTGGGCCTCGCTTTGAACGGCCGTGTCCGTGCTCCACTAGGCAGAGCGGGCAGCTGGATAGGAAGGGTCGTCATGGCGACCACTTTTTGTTGAGGCATTCCGGCAGGTCGAGATCGGGCCATGGGATGGCTCCGTGCCGAGATGGTGCGTGGGATCTCGGCCCGGGTAAACCTCCTTCCCTGCACCGAATGCGGGACGTATCCAGCCGCTGGCACCAAACAACCCGCATTCATGGCTTGGCTGTACGAAGCCGAGCTTTAGAAGTAAATTGGCGCACCGAGAGGCATTAGTAAGTAGACGGGTGACGAGGATAGTGTTTTGGCCCCGAAATTAGAAAAAAACAAAATTTGATGATTGGCAAAGGATTGGCAGTAATGCTTGGCAGATGATGGGTAGAGTGATTGGCAGAATTTTTGATTTGTTGAAATTTGATGTGCGAAATTGGTAGTGGGAGATGCCCGATGTGGTGGGATGGCAACTCTGTCATCCCTCACAAACGTGGGGCAAATGCGCTATAGTTTATGGGGTTGATGGCAGTGAAAACTAGCCCGGGTGGGTTAGGTTATATTGATAGGGATCTAGAGAGATGACATTAGGTAACGTTAAGGTTAGTTAGTGACTGATACCTGTAGTGGGGACGCAGGTAGATTAGTGTGGATGATAATGACGTGGGAGCGCAATAGTTTAAAGGGACGACTGGGAAGCGCAAGTTTCAGAGGGGAGTAGTTAGATGAGATGATGCTGTGTGAGAGCTGGACAGGTGTGTGGAGCAGTGTATGAGTAGTGAGTGTTGTGGATCAGCGCGAATGCGCTTGGGGAGAGAAGGGTGCAGGTGGCACCAGGTGTGGGAGCACAGGTGTGCAAGTGCAGGTGTGTGGAATATATGGAGCAGAGAATGAGTGGTGTGGAGAGAGTTGGAGTAAGTGGTACGGAGTGGTGTGCATGGTGCGAAGGTGTGGATGGGGGAAGAGTGGACCCCTTTCACGAGTACCCGGGGCAGGTAGTGTAAGTGTTAGGTAGAGGGTATAGGTAAATTGTGGTTGGATATTGGCATTTGTGGTGCGGTTGCAGAATGGTATTGTGGATGGGTGCATTAGTGTTGTGGAAATGGCTGGGCGTGTAGCCTGTTAGTGTGTGTAGTTGGTTGGGCACTCCACCACTGTGAGGATGTCGGCAAGGTGAGGCCGCAGGTGGGCTCTGGGAGCCGTTAGTGTCAGTGGGGCCCGAGGATCCGGAGGACGGACCCGGGTAGCCCAGTGCCAGAGAGGGCACTGAGTGGGGAGAGCGCCAGAGGGCCTTCCCCAGGTAGTTAGGTTAGGGAAAGGAGCAGGTAAGCTCGGAGGCAACTGCAGTGGTGGAGGTGTGCAGGTGGGTAGATCTGCGGGGAGAGCTACACGTCGCGGCCCAGAAATTGTGCGAGGGCACCGGGAGATGAATCGGGGGAGTGAGACCCCAAATTGAGAGGCACCACAGTTTGGTCAATGGGAATTGGTTTTTAGAACCCATAGTGTAAGTTGGCCAATGGATTGGCAGGGAAAGACCCCGGGTAATGTAAAGTTGTTAAAGTCATTTAGGAAATAGTTAGGATTGATGAACCTGTCGCACCATATGCAGCCACTTACCTGAGGTGATGATGATGACTCCACACCTGTGTTTTCTTTGTTCTGTGTGCAGGAAATAAGAATTGCTGTTTGGATTTGTGAGACGCATCACGACGTGGATGAGACATTGGGGTGATTCCATCTCTCCCTCCTTAGGAGGGACTGATGATGAATTGGTGATGGCAAATTATGATGTTGAGTTGGAGATGGCAAATTGTGATGAGAGTTGGAAATGGCAAATTTGATTGGTTAGGAGGGAGAGAAGACGAATTTGGTTTATGGGAGGAACGGGGAAGACAGTAGGGACGTTTGTTGATTTGTAAAGTAGATGTTTATGGGTAGTGTTGTGTTTTGTGGATACAGTAAGGGGTAAGGGAGGGGCAATGTAGGTTACCTGGTGGGGGGGGGGGGCGTACGGTAGGAACGTACCTGTCTCACCTGGTTCCCATGTGCCCCCAGTGTGCATAACCTTGTATTGCGTGCACTTTTGCGCCCTTACCACCTTACTCACTTGTCTTCTTCTTTTGTCTCCCACCTCCGAGGATCTGGCTTTGGGGCAGAGAGAGAGGAGAGAGAGGTGCTGGCTCCGCAGTTGTGGGCCTGCACTTTCGCTGCTTGCTGCCGGGATCGATACACCATATGGACCGCAATTTTTGTGGCCGCCCACCATGGACCGCAGTTCTTTTGCGGGCAAGCACCACCCGTTGATGGACCTATGGGTCAACGTGGCACCTATGCCATACAGGTGAACCACTAATAGTTGGCCCCCTGACGGCCACAATTCAGAAATGGACGCGGTTGGCGCCTTTCTTTATTTTTGAAAGAAGCCAGAAGGCCAAGTGCACCACACGAAGGCAAGACCAGCGGCAGAACATCGGCCGGCTGCGACACCACCGGTGATTGTTGAACACTTTATTGGTGCAGCGGATGGTGCTGACTGTACATGATGGGGTGGTGCTTTTGGTGCTTGGAAGGGGTGCTCTGCACATTATTAAAGGCCGTAAGGCCACAGAGCACTCGTGGGTTGGTGTATCGATGCTGGCACGCATGCTCTCTCTATGCATAACATCTGCATGTGTTCCTCCAAAAACAGGTCCTGGATCATAGTGTAAATATCAGCGTAGTCTTGTGTGAATAATGCTCCCTACCGGCTGTATGTTTAGTTTGAGGATTCTTTCCGCGATTCGGTTATCCTGTGGGTGTGTTTCTGTGAGGAGAAGGGTGCAACGTCGCAGGGGGACATATTTACTCATATGTGAACATCTGTAAAACTGTCGCACTCAGGGTAGAGTTAATAGTAGAGGGAACTACATTGCGTGCCACACTAAAGTAGGTAAAAATTTATCGGGTCGGGACGCCCCGAGGTAGAGAAGGGTGCAATGTTGCGGATATGGGATTTGGCCTCCATCCATATCCGCTTGTAAATATTCCCCTATTTCCCCAATACTCCCCAACTATCCCCAATCCCCCATTCCCTAGTCCCATTGTCTGTAAACAACACTCTGTAGAACCGACCTTCCCCTTTTTCCCCCATTAAATGTCGTGCGCAGGTTCACCGCATCTCACGTAGACAACTATAGGACATCTTGCTAGTTATTTTTAGTCTATGTCAGTTAAGGACTCGTTTCCATTAATTCTGACTCTTCGTTGCACCAGAATGTGATTGTATGGCACCAGTAGTGAGTTTAGGACCTCCCAATACCTCCCCACAACCTCATCTCCGCATCCTCCCATCATCTCATGGAACTACAACAACAACAACAACAACTACAACCACAGCGGGGGCGGCGCGGCGGCGGTGCGGGGAGTAGACGTCCTCACTCCGGCTTGGTTAGCCGTCATTGCCCATGTGCTCCGACGGGGTTACCACGAAGGGGCTGACTGTCAGCTCCTCATCAAGGGCGGAGCCCGGTAACCCCCCCGCACCCAATAAGAAGCGGCAGGCCGATTCCATCTGGGGCGGAGCTAACGAGCCGAGGGCGTGTCACTCCCCGCTGGATATACGCAGCCACTTACCGGAGGTGACGTCAGATGCGCCCCCAGCTTGAGGAGAAACAGTCGCCACCTCCAGCGCGACGATACCTCCCCGCATATCTGGACCGGACCGTGTGGATCCTGTCCCTGAGCCAAGGTGCACCTTGAGCCATCGATTCTGCCCTTCCTTGCCATCAATCCCTGTGTGAGTCAGTCTTGTCCCGTTTATCTGTGGTCTGTCAGGGCTAAGATAAGACCGTATTTAAGTGCCCACCTTTCTATGCTGTACCTCTTGTCAGTGTAATCTAAACGTTCTGCAAACCAATATTATAACCTCCTCCGGAGGTCTTGAGAACTGTACCCCTGGTGTCGTGTCATTTAACCCAGCCGTTGTGTCCTTTCCTTAATTGATTTAGCATAGCGCGATTTGGCCAACGTTCGAGTGGAATCGGGTAAACTGTGCAGACGCGGTCATACCAAACCGCTCGGTAAACTAACATCCAAAACCGCGTCTGTAACAATATTTATGGTGTGTAGAGTTTACTTAATTAGTTTTTTAAATAAATATTTCTTTCTTTCTTTTTGACACTCTATGGTGGTTTAATAATAATAATAATAATTCATTTGTTTTGTATAGCGCTTTTCAAGAAGCCCAAAGGCACTTTGACAGAGTGCAAAACATAATGCATAACAATACATGAAAACAACAATTGCAAAAAGACAAGAATCAATAGGGAAATATTTAAAGCAAAAGGAGGGAGAAGGAGAAGAGATAGTCAGGGATTAAATGCTGTGGGTTGAATGTTGAATGCAATGTTGAATAGGTGGGTCTTGAGTGATGTTTTGAATGTGGTGAGTGAGGAGGAGTCTCTGATGGTGTGAGGTAGTGAGTTCCAGAGGGTGGGAGCAGCGATGGAGAAGGCCCTGTCCCCCCAGGATCTGAATTTGGTCCGGATGGGGGGGGGGGTCAGGAGGTTTGTACCAGCAGAGTGGAGGTTGCGGGTGGGAGTGTGTCTGGAGAGGAGGTCAGCCCGGTAGGATGGGGCCAGGTTATGGAGGGCTTTGGATGTCAAGAGGAGGATTTTGTACTGGATTCTCTGGGGGATGAGGAGCCAGTGAAGCTTGTAAAGGACGGGGGTGATGTGGTCACGGGTCCGGGAATGGGTGACTAGACCCAGACTGAATGTATTGAATGTTCCTAGACAGTTCTGAATGTATTGGAGTTTATTGGTGATTTTTGAGGGTGAACCATAGAGGAGGCTATTGCAGTAGTCCAGACGGGAGGTGATGAAGGCATGGATGAGGGTTTCTGCAGCCGTGGAGGAGAGGGATGAGCGGAGACGGGCAATGTTTTTCAGGTGAAAGAAGGCTGACTTTGTGATCTGTTTAGTGTATTTGTCGAAGGAGAGGGTTTGGTCAAAGATGACGCCAATATTCCGGATGTGAAGGGAGGTGGATACTGGTATACCGTCGATGTTGAGGGCAAACTTATGGGTGGATTTTGTGAGCGTTTTTGGGACAATGATGATTATTTCAGATTTATCACAGTTAAGCTTGAGGAAGTTGATTTAAAGCCAGGATTTTATTTCAGTGATGCAGTTTGTCAGGATAGAGTGGGTGTCGGTGGAGACGGACTTGGTGGAGATGAAAAGCTGGATGTCATCGGCAAAGCAGTGGAATTGGAGACCATGACGGCGGATTAAGTGAGCGAGGGGGGACAGGTAAAGGATGAAGAGGAGGGGGCCAAGAACTGAACCTTGGGGGACACCTTGGGGGAGGGGAGCAGTGGGGTATTTGCAGTTATTGATGGAAATGAACTGGCGTCTGTCAGAGAGGTATGATTTGATCCAAGAGAGGGCAGTGCCGGTAATGTTAAAGGTGGTTTCAAGTCGGGTGAGGAGGATGGTGTGATCGATGGTGTCAAAGGCAGCACTGAGGTCGAGGAGGACGAGAATGTTGAGGTTGCCAGCGTCAGAGGAGAGGAGAAGGTCGTTGGTGATTTTGAGGAGAGCAGTTTCAGAACTGTGGTTGGAGCGGCATCCGGATTGGAATGTTTCATACAAGTTTTTGGCAGAGAGATGATGTTTGAGTTGAGTGGCTACAGCGCATTCCAAAACTTTTGACAGAAAGGGTAGGTTGGAGATGGGTCTGAAGTTGTTTTGGGTGTCAGGGTTTAGACCAGGTTGTTTTAGAATGGGGGTAACAGCAGCAATTTTGAGGGAAGGTGGGACGATGCCTGTAGACAGGGAGGAGTTTGTTGTTGCAATGATAAGTGGAGAGAGAGCAGGGAGGGAGGCCTTGACAAAGCTAGAGGGGATGGGGTCAAGAGCGCAGGTGGCAGTTTTCATTCCTATGAGGAGTTCAGAGAGGTCAGTAGGGGAGATTGGGGAGAACCGAGACAGGGGATGGCAGGACAAGGGGGGGCACGTGGTTGGAGGGGGAGCGGGTGCGGCGGTGGTCAAGCTGTTGTAGATGTTGTCAATTTTGCGTTGGAAGAAAGAGAGGAATGAGATGCAGTTGTCTACTGTGAATGACTGGGTGGTGGTGTTCAGGGGGCTGATGAGTTTGTTTATTGTAGAGAAGAGTGCTTTTGGGTTTCCGGAGCCAGAGTGGATAATTTGAGAGTAGTAGGCAGAGCGGGCGCGGGAGAGGGCATCTTTGTAGTGTTGTAGGTGGTCCTTGTAGGCTTGGGAGTGAACTGTGAGACCTGTTTTATTGTGGAGTCTTTCAAGTTGGCGAGCACGAGTTTTCATCAGGCAGAGTTCAGGGGTAAACCAGGGAGCAGAATGGGTGAAAGAAACTGTTTTGGTTTTTACAGGCGCAAGCTGGTCAAGGCAGGAGGAGAGAGTGTGGTTGTAGTAGTCAGTAAGGTCGGAAGGGGTGTGAAGGTCAACGAAGGGAGGAGTGGACATTTTTTCAGAGAGGGTGGATGAGAATGAGGTAGGTGAAAGAGCGTTTAGCTTACGGAAGTTGATAGTGCGATAATGTTTTGGTGTTGGGGTGGGGATGTTGATGGTCATAGTGATAGCTAAGTGGTAAGAGAGGGTGAGGTCAGAGCCAGAGAGATGGTGCAAAATTAATCCAGTGGAGCAGACAAGGTCCAAAATGTGACCACGGATATGGGTAGGAAAGTCGACATGTTGAGTGAGGTTAAAGCAGGTGAGTAAATCAGTGAAGTCAGTGGTTATTGTGGAGTCAGTGGAGACCATGTGGATATTGAAATCACCAAGGAGGAGGATTGAGGGGGAGAGGGAACATAGCTGGGTCAGAAAGTAGGAGAAGTCAGACAGGAATGATGGGTGTGGTTTGGGAGGGCGGTAGACGACAGCCATGACTGACTGCGTGCGACCAGAGAGTTTAAAAGCCAGGTGTTCAAATGATGAGGATGAGGCGATGGGGATGAGGCTGGTCCTGATGTCTTGACGGTGGATAACGGCAATTCCACCACCTCGGCCCTCCGAGCGTGGTTTATTGACGTAGGAATATCCATTGGGTGTGGTGAGGTTGAGTGTGTAGTAGTCCAGAGGTTGTTGCCAGGTTTCGGTGAGACAGAGAAAGTCCAGTTTGTTATCCAGGATGTATTCGTTCAGGATGAGGCATTTGTTGTTGAGGGACCCGGCGTTGAACAGGGTAAGCTTGATGTTGTTTTGAACAGCAGGGATGAATTCAGGTGATTTAGCCAGTGTTCATAGGCAGGAGGTGCGATTGTGTGCGTTGTTGTGACCAGGTGCGCTGGGACGATGAGTGGGAGTGCGCTGAGCCGACCAGAGGACGGGGATGGAGTGACCTGATTGCAAATATACAAACTTACGACCGGAGCCACGGTGAATGTACCTGGGTCGTCGGAGGAGTCCATTTGATTTGATGGCAGAGATGCATGATGGGGTGGAGCGGGTATTGAGCAGAAGGAGCGTTGCGGCGGAGTACCGCAGAGCCATGCCAGGCAGTAGCGGAGAGACGAGCACGAGGCCAAGGTTGAGGAGGTGAAACAATGGTCCCAACCCACGGTAGCGGGCCCGAGGAAACGAAGGAGCCAGGTCGGTGAAGCCAGGAGCAGAGCCGGGACCAAGCAGAGGGCAGGCAGGAGGAAAGAGTTGATCACGGCAAAGCTGCAAATGCAGCGGCAATCGACCGCCGCCGCTACAAATCAAGATCACGGCGGGAAACCGCCACCAAACCGCTGCGATAGTCACAACCCACGAGAGTGTGCCCGAGGAAACAGCGAGCAGGCGAAGGAGCCGGGCAGGCGAAGCAGGGAGCAGAGCCGGGGCTATGCAGAGGGGAGACTCAATGGCCAAAAAATCCACACGACCACCAAAAAAGGAAGCAACTGACAGTGGCCCGGTCGAAGAAGCGGCGAGCATGTGACGCCTGCGTCCTCTTCATACCGGACCGGAAGCTTTATCTAATATTTCTGACTGGTTTTGTTCAAACCCATTTTCTAATAACTTTTTCTGCTTTTTAGCTCAACTCCGAAACCGCTGAAGGGAGTGCGACCAAATTTGTCACAAATTATAGACGGCGAAGCCGGTGTTGTCAATAAACGAGTACGTATTATGTTGAAAACCTGATTATGCCTTGGCTCGAGAATCCGAAGAGCAGTGGAGGCAGCCATCTTGCGGATGCGGAAGTATGCATAACAAATTTAAAACGTTCATTAGGAGTTTCTTTCACCCGTCATCATTTGATTCACAATCTTATGCATCTCCAATGTATTAATAAAATAATTTAAGACCAACATCGGCCCGCACGGGCCTGGTTATCTTCAACAAAACGCGTCACCAAACACCGGACCCAATGAGAGTCGAGCATTTGCAAAAATATTTCTAAAATGAAATCACTCAATGGTGGCCGCCATCGACCGGATGCGGAAGTTTGCATAAAAGAATTGCGAAAAGTTCAATAGGAGTTTGTTTCACCCGTCGTTCTTTGATTCACAATCTAATGAAACCTCTAATTAGTAATTAAAATACGTGAAGACCAACCTCGTTATCTTCATTGAAAATCGTCATCAAACACCAGAACCAATGAGATTCGAGCATTTGAAAAAATATTATTACGCGTTTCGGAGGGTGAAAACGGCGTCAAATATTCTAAAATTGACGAAGAATTATTTTTTAGAAATCTCGCGGCCATATGGGATAGTTTTTCACGGCCAGAAATATCTTATAAGCGGTTTACATATTTAGTTTAGAAATACGGATAGATTTTCACGGCCGGAAATATCCGAAGCTGAGATGGAATTCACCGAATTAATCACTGCAAGCTAACGTCTTCTGGTGGAGGAAGCTGCCGTGCCCGGAGAGATCCAGTCCTGCCAGCGACTGAAGTTAGAAGACTACACACATACTGTGAAAACGTATGTTAAGCCCAGTTAAAATTTCTTAAAATAGGCCTTAAGCTACCACATCGTATCGTTACTTCCTTAAGCTTCTTGTGACATTTATTGTATGCAGGTATTGGGGAGGACTGTCTGCTCTTCTCTTTTACCAAGTCTTACCAGGTACGGTACCTACTACACCTACCTACTACCAACTACCTACTTACCTACTACCAACTACCTAACCTACTGATGCCATGGTGATGGGTAAAATAGTGGCAAGAGGTATGCAGGTATTGGGGAGGACTGTCTGCTCTTCTCTTTTACCAAGTCTTACAAGGTACGGTACCTACTACACCTACCTACTACCAACTACCTAACCTACTGATACCATAGTGATGGGTAAAATAGTGGCAAGAGGCTTTGGCTTCGCCGGCTCATTGCGGCTTTGCAGTCGGTACTAGTAGCAGGCGAAGCTGGTGTTGTGAATGAATGCGTACGTATTATGTTGAAAAACCACATTTTGCTGGATCCTTTGAGAATTTCGAAGTTTCAACGCACCAAATCGCTCCATGGAAGCCGCCATCTTGCGGATGCGGAAGTATGCATAAAAAACTGCGAAAAAGTTCAATAGGAGTTCGTTTCAGTTTCACCCGTCTTTGCTTGATTCACAATCCTATGCACCTCTAATTTGTAATTAAAATACTTTCAGAGCAACCTCGGTCCCTGGGCCCGCACGGGCCCTGGTTATCTTCAACGAAAATATTCACCAGCACCGGAACCAATGAGATTCGAGCATTTGAAAAAATATTTCAAAAAAGCTTATTACGGCGGCGTTTCGGAGGCTGAAAACGGCGTCAAATATTCTAAAATTGACGAAGAATTATTTTTTAGAAATCTCGCGGCCGTAGGGGATAGTTTTTCATGGCCGGAAATATCCGAAGTTGAGACGGAATTCACCGAATTAATCAAGAAGTAAATTTTATAAACTTTAATCTCATCCAGAATGCAAATGGTGTCATTTTGAACAAAGTCCGGTACACCTCCCTACTACCAACTACCTAACCTACTGATGCCATAGTGATGGGTAAAATAGTGGCAAGAGGCTTTGGCTTCGCCGGCTCATTGTGGATTTGCAGTTGGGTCATATTATTTGTTGTGTTGTAACTAAAGTTTGTTTACAGCATTAAAAAGTGGAGGTCTAAGGGGGTTTACCAAGGTCAAAGTTGATCCAGGTTGACCCCCCAAAATAGGTATTTTCTTTCTTTTCTGAAACTACATGCACAATTTTGATGAAACTTGACCACAACCTTCACCACCCACATGTACCATAGTTTATTCACGGCATAAAAAAATCCGCCCCTTTGGGGATCTACAGGGGGGTTGCCCGCCAAAATAGATATTTACTTTCTTCTCAGAAAATACACACACGATTTCGATTAAACTTAACCACAACCTTCACCACCCATATTTACCATAGTTTGTTCATGGCATTAAAAAAAATCTGCCATCTGCCCCTTCTAGAGGGGGATGGGGGGGGAGGACAAGAATGAACTAGATCAGTAGGGATTACAAGGAGATATCCCCATTGCAGTAGTGGACACGAGTTAACTATTTCTTTCACAAGTGTTTGCATATCGAGTGTTAATGGAATAAACTTGTCACCAAAAGTCACGTGACTCAGCACCTCAAATCATAATGTATTAAAATTGAACCAAAGTTTGACAAGGGTCCAATCAACACTTCAAACTTATCAACTCAGGAAATTGTTTTTACATTTCAATGAATCATTTTACACGATATGAGAATCCTGCCACATGGTCGCACTTCCCATGTTTGTATAGGAGACGATGTATGACTTGTGATTTACCATTTTTACCTCCGCCACCAAAGGTGGATGGAGGTTATGTTTTCACCCCTGTCTGCCCGTTTGTGAACAAAATATCTCAAAAAGTTGCGGACGGATTTGGACGAAACTTGGAGAGGTTTGGTGTGACAAGAATGAATGATTCAATTTCGGTGAAGATCTGAATATGGATTCGGATATGAGAATTATTTAATTCCTAAAGTGATTCTTCACCATTGAGTGATATGGCCAACCAGGCTGAGGTATGCTCTCCACTGAGTGCCGTCTCAGTATTAAATAAAAACACTCATTTCAAACATCTCCGTCAGAATGGCCACCTGTACAACATTGTGCCCAACAGCCCAGGTAACTGTTTCGGCAGCCCAATGTACCTGAAGTTGAAAAGGAATGCTCTTCTTCTTCATTGCAAAGTTAGCTTCAAAATAGAATGCAAAGGAACTTCAAGGTAGCGGTGGATTGTGTCTTCCTACTGCAACGTGATGTCACAGACGCGTGTTTCAACAGTTTGTTTCACGACTCGATAACAATCATTAAACGTGATCATGTCTCCCAGGAGGAATGTCTTTGTGGTTGTCTGTCGGTGTGAGGAAGAATAGATAAATATATAAGTCATATTTGTTAGGGTGGTTGGATTGCACTGCAATGTAAAGGACCTTAAAGTCATGCAAGGAGGGGGTGCCAGGAGCTTGGAGCAAGCGATCGGCCATATTGGGGAATGGCCTTGTGACCTTGGACAATGCGAGAGGAGGTGGAATGTTGACTTGGCTCAGAGATAATTGTTCCAGATGTCCGAAATGGTGCCGGGAAGGCTGGCGTTGGGGTGACCTTTGCATTCCACTGGAGCGAGATAGGAGGACAGGGTTCTATTTAACCAAGAACTGATCGAGAAACAAAGAAGAACTGGACTGGGGATCATTCGGAGGAAACAGCAGGAGAGAGAGCTGAACGTCGCGTCATGTGGTGGTGTTTTATTTGTAAAGTATAATTCCATCTTCTTAAAACTATTTCGTTGCAAGAGTTTAATAAACTACAGACTTGGCATTTAATATGGAATTTTTTTTTTCTTGACGGGTTTACTTTCTTAACTCAGTATATCAATCTGGTGAGTTTATTTTACACTTTGGTGATTTCTTTGTAAAAAGAACCATGTCACTGATTGTCTGTTGCAGCAAGAAGTCAACAACAGGATTATATCACAGGTGGCGTGGCAAAATGTACGGACAGGTGCATTTGATGATTGGCTTCACAGTCGGGTATACAAGGGTTGTTGCGTTCTGTATTAGTGGAAAACAACTGCTGCATGTCTCCAAAAGTTATTGCCGCTTCCTATGGAGATGGTCCGTCAACTCGACAATGCTGTTTGTCATGGAGTGGTGGCTTTACGAAATTCCGGCATGAAACAGCATGCTATTGCTCGGCATTATGGCATCATTCAAGGTCAGGTGTCAAAGATCCTGAAATGAAATGCACAGAGGGGTGTCCCTACTCCAACACCGAGGCCAGGACGTCCCCGCACAACCACAAGGAGGGATGATCGCCAACTGCACCGGTTAGTCTGCAATGGCCGTAGCAAGTCAGCTAATCGGCTTAGGGCTGATTGGCAGCAACTGACAAATGTGCCTGTCTCCAGAAGGCTAGTCAACCAACGACTGGTTCAAGAAGGCTATCGTGCCAGGCATCCCCTGAGAAAGCCACGCCTGACCAGACAACATCGCCAGCGCCGATTGCAGTGGGCCAGAGAGCACCGTCAATGGCAGCCAGGACTGGAATCACGTGGTCTTCAGTGACGAGTCTAGATTTCTGGTCTATCGTCAAGATGGCCACGTCCGAGTGCGCAGACAAGTGCACGAAGGCTACAACAAAGATTGTATAGTGCCAAGAGTCCAAGCTGGAGGTGGTGGGGTGACCGTTTGGGCTGCTTTTCATGCAGGGGGCAAAACTGACCTGGTTGTTCTGAATGGAAACCTGAACCAGTTCAAGTACAGGGCCATTCTGGAAGAAACATTGCTTCCATTTGCTCATGCAGCCTTTCGAGGAAACTTTGTCTTCCAAGATGACAATGCACGGCCTCATCGTGCTCGCATGATCCAACACTTTCTTGCTGACCGTGGTGTAGTGCATATGGAGTGGCCTGCAATGTCCACGGACATGAATCAGATAGAGAACTTGTTGGCAGAATTAACGAGTCAAATCGACCACTTGGACCAGCAGCCGACCTCTGTGCGTGAATTGCAGCAGGCTATTGTCACTGCATGGCAAGCGATTCCTGTCCACACCTTGGCAAATCTCGTGAACAGCATGCCTCAACGTGTACGTGCTCTCCTGAATGCTCGTGGGGGTTACACGAAGTACTGAACTGTAAGTTTACTGTCCGTAATCCCAGTCGTAATTTAACTTTTGTTCTTGTTCAAAAAAAATTTGGCTAATGTACAAAATAAAGATATACTTCTGGAAAACGTACAGAAGTTTAACACAGTACTGTCCATGAATTGAGTTCGATATCAGTTTACATCACTTTCAAGGATTAATTTATTTGTTTCGAAATGTCAAATGTGGTTTTTGTTTCTTTTAAAGGTCACATTAACAAAATCTAGAATAATTTCAACATAATTCCAATGAACTTTTGGTTCTAAGTCATCTTGAAAAGTAAGTTCACCCCCACAAAAAAAAATATTCCATATTAAATGCCCAGTCTGTATATTTAAACTGAGCGAGTTTCCATGTGTTCAATGAGTGTCTAAAGAGGTCATAAACAAAGTTCTGTGACAAGTGGTGGCCCATCGTGGTTGCAACGCTGGGGAGAAGCAGAGGTATGCAAATTTTGCTTATGTGTCCGATATCTTCACAGTGTCTGCAAAAGAGAACCCGGTGGGACTGAAATTTGGATGCCAGGAACACATTTTCGATTTTTGTCGCGAAATGCTATGTTTAGCGATGTGTGTACATCATTTGTGAACGATTATTCTGGTAACGTATGGCCGATCGGATGACATGGCTCATAGATTTCGCACACTCGATTCACAATTGACATGCGCGTTCGTACGAACACGAAACTATTAATATTTCTAACATGGCTGGTTTGAGTTTTATAAAATAAATTTCCTTTTGTGGAGCACAACCGTGAGCCCACGACAATATCCATCACGACTTTGATAGACTTATTTTGGCGCCAGAAAATGCGATTTTACATAGCGATGGCCATCGTGCTGCATCATTTATCCGTGGCACGTATCGTGACGTCACTCTGTGATGCTCGAACAGGGACGCAAAGTGCGTTCGCATGCTTAGTCACCGCTTCGTGAGTCAAACCGTGGGTATACGCTAAGAACACATATACGTACATGGTATGGGCAGGCTGCACAGGTCAGTGCGGGCAGCACGACTCACCACAGGTAACACACGTGAATCATTGCTCCATGGTTCATTTGACGTGGACGGGACATTTCGTGCACGCACCCACACGTATGGAGACGCATGACACCTAAATACACATAGATATTCTTTTTTTTAGTTTCCCAGCTTTGAGATGGCACAGTTTTTGGCAAATGCCGCTGTGATAGACAGCCAATGAACGCAAAGCGCTCAGAATGCCCGCAATGCAAAATACACGGTTCATATACACGGTACGCACGGGCGGAGCGCACAGCATATTACATCGCTTCGCTGATTGACACGTACGCGAGCATCATTTAGAGAAGCAGCGCAAATGTTTCGTTCATGTACAATATATTAATAGACTGCGATTAATTACAGTACACGGCTATTGATTTTCTCGGTAGAGATAAAAAGGGCGGTGTATAAGTTGGGAAACATAAACCCGGAAGTGTCGATCGCATTTTTTCCACGAAATTATTTTATGGACGCTTAAAGTAATATTGGCAACAACTGGCGAGGAGCGACAACACGCCCATCGCGAGAAGTCCATAATTTAGATTCCTTGTCAAATGTGCATCCAGTCTGTACCCACACATCTTTTTCCCGGTCCTCCACCACGTCTTGCATAGCACTGGCATCTTGCAGCATCAGGGTGTTTTCAGGAATCCTGAGAGGTCCCTGTATAATCACTGGGTCTTGGTCAAAATGTGCCGCAAGCTTTGCTGCTTCATCCGCCTGTCAGGGAATAAATATTCATATTGACAGTATTGCTAGAATATATGTCAATGTGATCGTGTGTAAAGTGGAATATGTTTTACTTTACGAATGAGTAAAGAGCATAGAACTAGAGTTAACAGGTGGGCGGGAGAGTTAATTTCAGACAAAATGTGTAACGCTCGTGGACCGCCATCTGTGTAGCAAAATAGCCTATGTTCAGTTCACTGCGCACAGGCTGCAAATTCTTCCTCAGCAGGTCAGAGTATTTGACCTCTTGAACAGAAATAAGTACTAGCTGGCCAAGCGAGAGCCAAATAAGGTTTTTGAACAAGAGAACCAGAGACGCTTGCAGGCTCTCATGTCCCAAGGGGATTTAACCTCGGGGGGTGACCCTGCATACTCCGCAACATCAAAGGAGTTTGGGGCTTTAAAACCAAGAGAAAGTTGCGAATAGAGAGCAGAGTGGACGGGGAGAGTGAATGAAGAGGAGTGAACAACTGGAGACTGGTCAACAACTGAACGAGGTTCAACAAAGACCTATAGAAGGAGCTGCAGCCACGACTGGCAGAACAACGTCATTAATATCTAATTCGTACATTTAGTGAAATAAAGCAAAACTCTCAAAAGTGAATAAAACATTGATTTTGCTATAACGAAGTTTCTGGAAGTTTCTGAAGTAGAAAAGAAGTTAATTTATTATTCTACAAATTGGTGGTCCGTAAGGGAGTCAACTCCACAGAACAAGGTAAGCTTTTGTTTGTTATCTGTGTAGTCTGATGTTAATCTGCGCAAATTGTTCAGTGTTTGAGTTTTGTGTATGTTTGTTGATATGTGGAAGGTGGGAAAAAATCACGGGGCCTTTAACAGGTTTCAGAAATCATGACAATTTTTTTTCTCTTTTTTCTTCCAAAATTTAACTAAGTGTACTACAGATGTATACGCATTTTTCAGGGATGGTGCCATGGACCGTCACAAATATCCACTAAAGCCTTTTGTCTTTAGAAAAGGTGCTGTGCTTTCATGAAGGACCACTGATATGGTATATACTGTATAATTATTGTACGATTTTTTGCCAAAAATTTCTTTCCCAAAATTTCCCAAAAAAAAAAAATAATAAATTGTAATTTTTTTGGGTACTTTTTTTTTCTTTTTTCGGTACATTCTACGAGTGCAAAGAGCCACTAACGAATCCCGGGACGTTAGCGAAAAAGGTGCTGCATTCGTCCAGTCATGAAAATATTTTGTGTATGAATATGCTTTTGTGTATTCATTTGATTTCATACGTGATTCCAGTTCAATGGTCTGTGTCACATATCTGCCCGTTCCTTTTGTATGATGATTCAAATATTGTCGGGTTCCTACGGTTGAGATTTATATATCATATTTTTCCTGTGGTGAGCCTCTTCTTTGATGTGGTCACGAGGGACGTGTGGATATGCTCTCGCACAAGTTGAACAACGATTTTTTAACGATTATTTGAGCATTTTTTAAATAACTAGCGATTTTGTACAAAAAGTGAATTTTATACAGCGTACAGTGCTAAGGAAATCGGCTGCATTCGATTTTCAAACATGCATTCCCAGTGTGGTAACAAAAGTGAGTTTAGCATTGTCATAAAAATTCATCTGACACGTGTTAGCGTGCGCGCCAGGCCAATTTGGCTGCACGAGTCGACAGACGGTCTAAAAATAGGCATTCTTTTCCACGTCCAGCCGGGCACGTTGTAAAATGCGTGCAGGCAGGTTGCCCATGGCAACGCTTGGTGTTGCGTTTTGGTCCCCGTCCACTTCTTACATATGGGATCAGAAACGATTTTTTTAAAATGTAACCTCTTTCACCTTCTCCTGCCCTACACCCCCCAGCCAAACACATTTGGGAGACAATTGTAATTACATATGTAAGTTACAGATGAGTATTGGGGAGGTCATACAGGAATTTAGTGAAATAAGATACTATGCCATGTGGCAAGGCAATTAAATGGACCCAAACACAAAATTGTACCTGTTTGATGAAACAAAACTTAGATCTGTATATATATGGGTGAATTTACAGGTAAATGGATTTGGTGACCCTTTCAAGTGGTGAACTAACATCACGTCCTTTCCTCCCCCCCCCCCCCCTTCCATTTCCTGTCCCCTCTACCCCAATCCTAAACCCCATCCTGCCATCATCCTCCCCACCAAGTCAGGTTATATTACAGATTGTGAGGCATGTATAGAAGTGTGTTGTTGAATAGGATTGTTGATTGTATGGGATTGGATGGGATTGTGGATCCCATATCCCATTGGATCCCATATTGATTTAGCATATCACCTCATTATGTGGTCTTGCTGTGTTTTTTGTGTGTGTGGGTATGGGTATGTGGGTATGTATGTGTGGGTATGCATGTGTTTTTGCACCCCTCTTCCACCCCCTCCTCCAACCATGGCCCCAATACTGCTACAATAATTTATGAAATGGTACGACACAGTTTACATCGTTAAATAATACACAGATGAGTGTATGACTTGCACAAAAGTTTGAGAGGGACAATAGTATCCATCATATAACCTCTCACAGCCTTGTAAGGGAGAATAAGTGCAGCCAATCATACACAGTTATTTTTAGAAAAATACAATGAGTGTCGTATTTCGCATAGTATTAATACCCCTAAGGGAGCCCCGCCCCACACCCCCCAGCCTCATCCCTCCCTTGGCATTCTGCCACTTCTCCTCCTCCCTTCCCCACCCTCCATCATTAATGATCAGTGGTCATGTTCATTTTCAAAATTTGTTGAAATGACTGATTATGGTATGACTCTGATTATGGTAATCTATCTATAATTCCATTAATCTCTGTGTGTATGTGTGTATGTGTGTTTGTTTGTATGTGTGTTTGTATGTGTGTATGTGTGTATGTTTGTCTGTGACCGCTGTTTCTCGACAACTACCGGTCCGATATACTTGAAACTTGCCAGGTATATTGCTGGGGACCCGAGGATGTGCCTTTTCAAGGTTTGAAATTAATCGGACAAGTACTTACCGAGCTATGGCGATTTAGCCGTTCGCCGTTCGCTTTGGCGTTGCGAATGGACCAAACCATTGCATGTAAATAGAGGGGGGGGGTTCTGTGGTCGTTGCGAATGGACCAAACCATTCATGTAAATAGAGGGGGGGGGTTCTGTGGTCGTTACTGCCACGTGGTTTCAAAGTTTTTTTTTGTTGTTGTTGTTTGCACGCATGTTTTTTTGCACCCACGTACGGGCACGCCCTAGGATGTTTACACACACACACCCCTACACAAAATTTTTTTTTTTTTTTTTTTTGGCAAGGAACGGGCACCCACGTACGGGCACATCCTAGCTTATATATAGTACGGGCATGCCCTAGTGTATTGCAAATTACAATTTACAATTTTTTTACAATTATAATTTATAATTGCCAATTTACAATAATGGTAAATTTTCATTTATAATTTATAATTACAATGATTTACAATGAAAATGGTTTTACAATCATGGAAATTGCTATGATTGTCCGGCATGTCATCATGTCATCATGTCAGGCATGTCATCATTGGGTTTTGAGGTAAATCAATTGCATGAGCTTTAAGGATAGTTTTACAGCCCCACAGGATTAATGCTGTATTACAGGTCACAAAGTTTGTAGGAGGTGTGCAATTTAATGTGATTGGATTGCATTGATCAATATTATGAATTCATTGCCATTCATTGGTACGGCATTTCAGGAATCTTACACCATTTTAATTGTCAAGAACTTTGAGTGTCTTTCAAAGTGAGACATGGTGGGTGACACATGACATGACATGTGACATCACATGACATGTGACATGTGACATGTGACATGTGACATGGGTGACATGTGAGACATTGCCCAATGGACTGGCTCATATCTGGCGGACCAATTTTCGCTGATTGTCTCACAAATGAAGGGTTGAGTTGCCTTCAGTGGTTGTTCAACTTTAATTTGTGATATAATGACCACACAGGATTGAACAAATATGTCAGATATGATCCAGGGGCAGAACGGTTATTTGTCAATTGGCGGAAGGTATGGGTCCGAGGTGACGACCGACGATGATCGAATATCTCCGCCAGCGGACGGAACTGTTTTGCCAACATTGGGAACAGGCTTAGATATAGAGTTATCAGACTGATAAATGTGAATTTTGCTATTTTGATATTTGATATTTTGATATTTTCAATGATGATTTCAATGATGATTTGATATTTGAATTTTGATATTATCATTTATGATATTTTATTATATATTATTATTAGAATTTTATTGATGAATATTGATAAATTGATTGAAATTGCATAATTGAATTGATTCTGATTCTGATCCGATTGATCTGATTGATTCTGATCTGATTGATTTAGTCTGATCTGATTTAATTTAAATTTAATTTAATCAAGTCAATTGATGGATGAATAAAAAGTGCGGTCTCAAGAAAGAAGCTTTGAGACATTTGCGAAACATCAATGTGCAGACAACCTTGGACGATGAGCGAGGTGGTGAGTCTAGTAGTTATTTGTTATATTATATGTGGTTATTTTGTTTGATCCCCCTCAACAGGACTTACTGATCCATTTGACCCAACTACAACACCGATCAGTGCGATTGGGGTGTGGGAACAGGGAGACTCTCTGGCAATCACTTGAAGTCATCAATTGCAAAGGTGGAGAGACACTTCCTGGACGATTACGGAGTCGAGCTTATAGGAAATAAGCTAGGAAATTGACAGGGGGTACAAGTGTAATTTAAAGTGTAGTCTTGGTAGTTATCTGGTACATTGAGTAAATACTGAGTGTTATTCATATACAGGCAGAATGGGGAATGCAGCTTGGAAGAATACACAAGGACAACCAGATATTCCAAAAAAAGGTACTTGTGCATATTATATGTACGACCGATATGGTGAAGAGGCTATTAGTGAGGTTGAAAATTGGTATTTGTGGACAAAGGGACATGATAAGGAGTTTCCAAGAGATGGTACATTTGAGCGAAGTCGATTGGAGAGATTAGGACAAGAATTGAAAGCCAGGAAGCAACATAATTTAACAGTAGACTGGCTTGCATTCCATTATTGGGATATGGAATCCAGGAAAAGGGCACAGCAAGGACGTATATTGGACCTAGAACGTAAAATAAAAACGATGCAGGATACATTGGAGGACATAAATGCACAACTGCCCTCGAACATAGGAATAAAAGTGACAGTTGTCCCATCTGATTCCCATTTGTCTCCCCAAAAAGGACGGTACAGAGAATTTTTTCGTGTTACAGGAGAGAACCAGAGATTGCGGTGGCAACTCAGGGATCTGGAGATGCAGCCTAGAGATATAAGTGAACAGGTGGACAGACCAGGCAATGACAGACATCGATGTTTTAATTGTGGAAATATTGGACATTGGAAAAGAAGATGTCCGTACATCAACAAAACACGATTTCGCAATAGGACGAACCAAGATCAAGGGTACCAGTGCTTACCGGTACCTCAGATAACGATTAGGCCTTCATTGCTGCAGATCCCAAATGCCAACAGACCAACATGAATAATTGTTCCTGCTTCTTGTCTCAAAAAAATTTCGGAGCAAGAATGAATTTTACTTTTGCTTATTAGCGAATTAATAATTAATTGATTAAATGCCAAAATTGGATTTTTTGGAACATGAATTAAAAGATCCAGAATTAGAGTTCATTCTGGAAGCCTCATATTTGCCAATTATAAATGTCGTTTTAGGGAGTATTTTGGGCGAAACAATTTTTTTACAACAAAACAATTACCAAAGTGTGGAACATTGCTTTGCAAAATTTTTTGGAAACCAAGTGACAAGCGTCACATGATCATCAGGTGGGCATTTTGGACTATTTTTTTGCATGCTGATAGGTCAGTGGTCGACTGACATGTAAATAGAGGTGTTGTAAAATTTGTTGGTAAAACAAAAATTTGTTGGTGATTTGTTGGTGTTGTAAAATTTGGATAAATTATTGTAGGACCAAAAAGGGTAATTTCAATGTGACATTATAGGGGTTTTCTAAAAATAAACTTTTTGTCTATTTGTGTATTAGCGTTTCTAACATTAACGGATAAATTTTACGAAATTGAAATGAAAATTGACACCCATCTTGTTCTGTTAATGATGGTTCAAATGCAAACAAATATACATAATGCTTGGGTTTGTGTATGTTTGTGTGTCAATGTTTTTTTTGTTTTGTGTGTCAATCTTATAAGAATATCCAGAAAATTCGTAAAATAAAATAGGAATATAATTTGATTATGTACATTATCTCTTTTGTCAAGGGAGATGAAATATACAGATTTGATTTGATTTGATACAGATTTGATGTGCTAGGTAATGAGCAGCCATTAATTAATAGTAAAATTGTGAGTAATTTTGGGATTCCATTTTTGATAGAATTTATATGAGAATAACAGCTATTTATGGATAGGAGCTTCATAAACAAAATGAGTACAACATTAGTCAAATTTGGAAGTGGTCTTACACTGACTTTCCAGAGTACTCTGCTCATGCATTTTTACATATATAAACTTGACCTTTATCAGCATATAAATTGTGCTGTATGTATGGATGTGTCTTAGGCATAGATGATATGGGCAGATAGTAAAGACAATTTTGTTGAATTGAACTATTGTGAGTTTTACAACGAAATGCATTGTGAATCTTAAAACCAAGGGGCAGACATAAACGCGCTGTTATGTTTTTTACACTCAGAACACGATGTTACGTGTACCTGCAACATATTTTGTTAATCTGCCACACCTATATTGGCATATTGGTGTTAGTAGTATTCACTAAGTTGCATAGGAATGGATGAGCAACAGTTAAGGGGGTATACAACCACTTATTTGGATATTTTCTACAAAAGTAGGGGTTTCAATAAGTGGTAGCTGTACACATGGGATTTATCAAATTAAGTTATGCAGTTTAAACAAAGTTACTGGTAAACAGAAGGGAAATGGATAGTAAATAAATTCTTCAATGCTGGGTAAATTTAATGAGATATTACAAAGACTTATAAGAGCTACTGTTCTCCCTTATAGCAGTGGGAAAAGAGAGAATTAGAACCAAATGACTCTATAAATGAATGTGATAGGGATAATATCCTCAATTTGTGTTACTTATTTGATTGTGGATAAAGAAATTATTTTATCGTAATGGATTGATAACAGCAGCCTGCAATGTCCTGAGAGTGTGCATCCATGTAATTAGAAATCCCAGATTTGTTTTTACAAACAACATTTGGTAGAGGTCTTATGTCGACGAGCACTTACTTGGTAGATAAAAAAGGTACTGCATGTTGGCAGCCACTTTTGCGGCCATTTAGGCCAAACACATTGAGAGAAAATTGTCGTTCAATACGTAATTTACACATGGCTATTTGTAAAAGGGAAGTTGTTGCGATGGGAAACATTTCTGAAGGTTTATTAAAGTGTTATAATATGACATGTGTCAAGGCAAACTATTGGATGGGAAAATTAGATCTGGTTATAGAATGAATTTGCTGACCCTTTGAAGTTAATTCTTTGAAATTGATTGTTTTACTAGTATTTTGAGTTCACATTGGAAATAGTTTGGTAGAGCTTTGTTAAAACCTATGGTTGTGGTATTTTGGAACGAATTCACAGATCATAGGAAGTTGATAACAATAGAAACAAATATGGACCCCGGGAGATAGGGGCATCAGGATAAGGCAAATAATCAGATTTATGTTATATATTAAGGGATTTTTCTTTAGTCACATTTTAAGAAGTTGTTAGTTTGGTATATAATGTTGAATGTCATTGACATACAATTATGTTATAGGTATGAACAAATACGAGGAGTAGCAGCTGAGATACTCCAATATTTGTTTATTGGATTAGTGGTTATATTGGCAATAGTTTTAGTGGTGGCTTGCTTGAAAACCTTAGTGACGGTGGGTTTGAATAAGATAACAAACAACACTATGATAGTACAAGCAGCCACAAAAGAGGAAATAAACAAAGCAACAAATGAGGAAATGCATGTGGAACCACAAGAGGAAGACGTCTATGGCGACATGAATACTGAGATTCAACGATTGAATCAAGTAATGTTGCAAATGAATACAGTCGAGTTGAAATGAGGGCATAACAACTTGTTGTGAACTATGTCCGTTTTACACGATCGATGAACTCATATCACCACAAGTAACACTGTTAAAGAAAAACAAAAAGCGGGGAGGACTATGCTAATAACACATTAGGCATAGTTTGCTTGTTTGCAAGAATTGTTGGGAATTAGATATTCCTGTTTGTGATTTAAATCATATATAATCATTATTAATGCATTTATTTTCTTTGAGTTGAGTTTCAATACCTGCATGAGTTTAATTTTTGAATTATATGAACCTGAAAGCAATTGTGGATGCTATTCTTAGTTTTAGTAGTGTAAAACACATATCTGATTTGAATATTAGTTGTGTGAAGTTGTTATAAAATATAGTGATTTCATGTTACAATGTACCCCATCTGATTCAATCTGTGTGGAGAGCAGATATAAATGTCGCTAAGTAAAGGAAAGACAAGACCACATCCCAAATGGAGTGATAACGACATCTGGGAAGAAGTTTGAAAAAGGAAAATTTGTGAAAATGAAGTTAATCCTGGCATACACCCTCTTTCTCAAAGAATGATGAAGAAATGCTCCTTTGGAAGATGGATGTTTACCTTCACCAAGGGAAAATTATGTGACCATTTGTCTGGGTCACACTGCAACATATGGAAAAGGGCGATCACTTACTTGTGTTCAAATACCTCGAACATTCATCACATCAGCAATTGCAGGACGACGATATTTTACCTGCAACGTTTACGGGATACGGTGACATGTGTCATTACTTCACCAACTTCCGGGGAGCCAGCATGAAGCTGCAAGCGAACGTCTGCGCCTTTTCCTTCACAACAGCTGTGCACGATTCTGCTGTGTGTTCCTGGTATGGACCATGGACAACTGAGTACCATGGTCCCAACATCATCATTGCGGATGCATCCGGCATCCCTGCTCCACATCTTGTTGACAAATCAACATCACATCAATACTTGCTCCATGCTCACGATGAGTGAGGAGGCAAGTCGACTACAACTGGATGGAGGCCTTGTACAAATCTACTATGGCTCACAGCAAGAGTGGCAAGGATGCTGCATGGAGAGCGGGGTCAGTCTATGACTCTGCCCAGCTATCAAAACAGCAGAAAATCCTACGCAAATAGTGTAGGTGTTATGAAGACATTTGAAGAAAAAAATGTTTCATGCTGTAATTTCAAACACAAGTGATCCGCCCCTTTTTTCAAACAAAGAAAGTCAATATTTGATTAAAGGCAAATATTTTGCCAAATGTTGCAGATGCTTTATTATTTTAATGATGAACTGAAATTATTGCGTTTTGGTGAAGGTGAAATGTTTTGTGATCTTTATGCAAATGAGTTGAATTGAATTATCAACATAGAAAGAGTCAATGAACAAGGAAATGTATTGTGATCAAAATTCTTCCAGAATGACGGTGTATGCCTTAGGAAATTGAATTACCAGATTAGTGTTTTGAATATTTAAATGTGGTAATGTTTAGATTAATGGTTAATATAAACATAAAAGAGAAAAACCGGGGACTGTCAGGGAATAAATATTCATATTGACAGTATTGCTAGAATATATCTCAATGTGATCGTGTGTAAAGTGGCATATGTTTTACTTTACGAATGAGTAAAGAGCATAGAACTAGAGTTAACAGGTGGGCGGGAGAGTTAATTTCAGACAAAATGTGTAACGCTCGTGGACCGCCATCTGTGTAGCAAAATAGCCTATGTTCAGTTCACTGCGCACAGGCTACAAATTCTTCCTCAGAAGGTCAGAGTATTTGACCTCTTGAACAGAAATAAGTACTAGCTGGCCAAGCGAGAGCCAAATAAGGTTTTTGAACAAGAGAACCAGAGACGCTTGCAGGCTCTCATGTCCCAAGGGGATTTAACCTCGGGGGGTGACCCTGCATACTCCGCAACATCAAAGGAGTTTGGGGCTTTAAAACCAAGAGAAAGTTGCGAGTAGAGAGCAGAGTGGACGGGGAGAGTGAATGAAGAGGAGTGAACAACTGGAGACTGGTCAACAACTGAACGAGGTTCAACGAAGACCTACAGAAGGAGCTGCAGCCACGACTGGCAGAACAACGTCATTAATATCTAATTCATACATTTAGTGAAATACAGCAAAACTCTCAAAAGTGAATAAAACATTGATTTTGCTATAATGAAGTTTCTGGAAGTTTCTGAAGTAGAAAAGAAGTTAATTTATTATTCTACACGCCCTTGCATTGCCCTGCGAGACCTCATCTCTCCCTCATGTGTGGGCCTCACATTTGACCACTGCAATTGCTGATGGTAGAAGGATTGCTTCCAAAAGGCTAGCAATCAACTTCCCGTTTTAATGTGGCTTCCTGAAGATGTCAAAAAGCCTCTCTGCTTCCAGAGAGCACCATAATCATGAACTCATTGCTTCATCCTATCTCCCACTGATGCAATAAATATTGGGTTTTTAATTTGGGACATGCCTGGAAGATTCCGTGTGCTTTGTGTTCCAACCCCCCTCCCTTTCCCTCCATTGACTCCTCTGTGCTCCTGCCCTAACCCCCTCCCATCTCAACCCCCCTTCCCTCCTGCATCCCTCTCTGCCTCCCCTCTGTCAACTCCTGCTCAACCCCCCCTATCCCTCCTGTGTCCTTGTTCTCGCCTCAATCTTTCTGTCTCCCTTTCTCTCTTTTCATTTCTTACTTGATCTTATAGGTTGAGGCTCCTAAAAGAGCTAATGTAATTAAGCACCATGCACAATGCTGTGAAAATTATTTTGGATTCGGAATGCTTCGTTTGTTCCAATTTTCTCCACCCCCATCCCACCCCCCGCCCCCCAGCCTCATCCCCCCTTGCCCTACCCCCTTTTTCTTTCATTGTCTCACCCCCCCAGTTTCCTTCCTTCCTACCTTCCTACATCTCTCACCTGTCTTTTACCTGTTTTCCCCTTCCATTATTAATCACCTCACCACCGCACCTCCACCCCACCTTCCAACCCCCCTCCCCCACCACCACCATAGCCCCTCCTCCACCCCCACCACCCCCTCCCTCCACCACCACCTCCCCCACCCGTTTATTCTGACCTCCACCCCTCATTTTACAATGATGGTCTGTCTGTCTGTTTGTGAACAAAATATCTCAAAGTTGTGGATGGATTCGGACGAGATTTGGCAGAGATGTAGCGTATGTGACAAGGAGGAAATGATTCGATTTTGGTGAAGATCGGGATTCGGATTCGGCTACTAGAATTTTTAAAGTGATTCTTCACCATTGGGAGATGGGGCCAAAAACGATACATAGCAGGATATCTCAAAAAGTTCTGGACGGATTTGGACGAAGCCTGGTGGACCGGTTGGGTGTCTGGCAAGGACGAGTCGATTCGAATTTTGGAGAGATCTAACTGTGGATTCGGAAATGAGAATTATTTAATTTCTTAAGTAATTCTTCACCATTGCATTGAATGGTATGGCCAACCAGGTAGAGGTAGGTATGCTCTCTACTGAGTGCCGTTTTAGTTTAAGAAGTTACGTAATATCAATGATTGTACTCGTTTTTGTGGCGTATACTTCCTGATGCGGCACCCTCTCTAAATTATATTATTTGGAAGTTAATGTTCTGTGTCAGGGATATCGATAAATTGAGGCTCATACAGTGCAGGCAAATTGAGGAGCTGCGCTACCTGTATTCCTGGCTCCCCGCCGGGTTGGGTTGAGTGAAGCTCACTTGAATTATAACTTTAATATTTGGGTTTAGGCTCATACAAGAGCGAGCACAATGAGACATAAACTCAACGAAAACATATTTTGTCCCAGGAGCTGGTTAAATGATTGTTTGGGAGATATATGGATGTTTTGGTTGGATGTATTTTCATTCCTTTTACTTTTTTAACACCCACCCGTGATGTGTGGTGAGGCATTGCCTTCCCTATCTTAAACTACCCCCTTCTTCGTTTCCCCTGCCCTCTTTCCCCCCATCCCCCCCACTTTTTATTTTCCAGATCTCTCCCCCAACACTCTGTATCATCTCATCTCTGTATCCCATCCTTGTATTATTGTATGACAAAATTATCGACATGATTGTAATGAATGATTTGCATGAGGACAATAATGAAGAAAAAATCTGTTCACATTCTCCAGATGGCGGGAATTTATGATTTGAATTTTTTTTGAGATATTGTTACATTATTTTAGAATCGGAGTGGGAAACAAGATTGTGTGCTGGCATCATTGAAAGGTGTGCAGCTATGCGATTGATGCGATGTAATGATGATGATAAACAGTAGCATGACACATTCCTGCTATATATGGGGGATTAATCTGATGGAATTCATTTCTCTGCTCCTTTATTTTCTCCTTCATTCCTTTTTCTTTGTTTTTTTTTTCCTGTCTTTATACAGGTGCCGGTCCTCTTTCACACCCCTCCCTCCAGTTTGCTTTACTTTTCTATTCCTACCTTTTTTCTCTTCTTCTTCTTCTTCTTCCTCTTCTTCTTCTTCTTCTTCTTCCTTCTTTCCATTTTTCATTCATTCATTTTTTAATTCTTTCAATTTCTCACTCCTTGATTTATGGTAACCCCTCGGACCAAATATGGGAAATGGAGATTACCTTGCATTAAATGGAAAATGATTATAAAGAATTTTTTTTGGATAGATAGTATTGTGATACAGGTATTTAGAATTATGATTAAAATAATCAGCAGGATTAAAAGGGTACGAATGGTACCACAAGTGTTTCCGGTGTTAGGTGATTGCAATGGTGTAAGGAAGAACTTCTTACAACAAGAGCTTTCAAGCCCTATAGGATCAGTTGTGAATTACAAGCAATAGAGTTAAATTGCAGGATAACTATACACTTCAAAAATAATCATAATAATAATTTGAGCATGATTGGATCAAAATTGTCAATACTTTTGAATTGGTTATGATTTTGTTGGCAAAACATTTTAAGATGGTAGGGTGTGGTCCAGATCATTGTTATACAGGGTTTTTGGGGGGTTTTGTTGACCTGACTGAGGCAGGTCTTGCATATGTCCTGCAGGTAAACGTTATTGTTTTTCCCTGCACTCCTTGCCATGAGATGTTATGTCTTCATTTTATTGGTTATTATAAATCAATATTCATATGCTGTGGAGGTAATATTATCATTGACACAGACATCGGGATTGTGGATTTTTGCCAGGATTTTTTCTCAGTGATTTTAAGATGGCTGTGTTAAAACAATTATGATGCCTACACCATGTCATTAACGACATGATTAAGATTTTATACACTTGCACAGGTGATGTTGCACCTGTGATGGAAGTTTTCTGTCATTCATATCAACAAATGTAGTAGAAAATCAAAATTGTTCTGTGCAGACAGACAACCATATGGGTTTAAATGTAATATCCTCTTTTTGATGGAGGTCATAGGATGAGTGGGAAGCATATTCTCGCTCCTTGGAGGGCCCCAAGAAGCGGCATTGTGTTTCCTGCTTGTAAAATGAGGAATCGGGCTGTATTGAACTAAATGGTGGTCTATTGAATTTAGTGGGATTTTTTTTTTCCCTGATTTTTTTTTGGTGTTGTGGGTTTGGGACAACATATATTGTTCTCTTTAGAGAGCTTTTGATTTTCCATTCTCTTCCAGGCTCCTTTATCAGATTTGATAGGAAAATGGATTAGAGTGGACATCAGAAGTTGAGATGGAAAATGACTATCAATTTCAATAATAATCTGAGTATAATTGCATTAAATTGTTAATATTTTTTTTATCAGTTGGACCTTTTGGCCGAACTTTTGAGTTAGTTTTCAAAATTGAAGTTGGACCAAATTGGAAAAGGGATTATGCATGTTGTCTTTTAATTGGTTTAAAAGTGAATTCTTAAAAAGGGAGCATGGACATACTTAAATTGAAATCAGAAGATTGTGATAATAAACTTGATTTTTTAGAGGGAGATGATTTGTGATTTTAATTTCATTTTCTTTTTCATTTTGTTTTCATGTTTTTTCTTTCTTTTCATTTTTTCTTTTTAATTTATTTCTTTTTTCTTTCTTTTTTCATTTTTTTTTTCCATTTTTGTTTTAATTTTTCATTTTTTTTTGTTTTATTTTATTTTCTTTTTCCATTTTTTTGATTTTTTTCATTTTTTATTTCTTTTTTTTAAGTTTATTTTTGATTTGACTTTTGGGTTTTGCTTTATGATTTGAATGGAAGAAATATTTGAGTTTAATTAAATGTGGTAGGTGGGCAACACCACAAGGCATACCTCTTTTTGAGGTGTGCGGAAACCCTGGAACATTTCAGAAATCATGACGAAACTGAAATGGTGTAATTTAATTAAATGTGGTAGGTGGGCAATGAGGTAGGTGGGCAAAATGTGGTAGGTGGGCAATGTGGAAACCCTGGAACATTTCAGAAATCATGATGATTTTCTCATGTCAACTGAAATGGTGTCATATTGTGTAATATGGTTGACCTTGTGTAGTTTTTTGTTTTGTTGTTAATTTTTTTGTGTGTGTATTTTTTGTGTATTTTGTATATATCTCACGATTGATTCCAGTTAACGTCCTGTGAAATTTGCTAGTTTTTCTGGCCGAGTCGAAATTGCGTTGAGTTCCTATGGCATGCGCCATTAAATGCGCTGTGTAATGGTTGAGCTCCCTTTATTTTGTTTTGGTCACAGCGGACGAGCGAACAAAATGACGAATGCTGCAGCAAGAGCAGTAGAAGCGATTTTTTTTTTGATTTTTTTTAATGATTATTCGAAATTGTTATGACTTCTTGTCAATAGGTATACTAAGTGGTCAGGAGGTAGCCTTTTGCGATGTACAGTTCTCATTTTTTTCATTGTTGATTATACCACATGGTGTGGTGATACAGGCCATGTTTTTTTTTTTTCAAATGGATGATTATGATACGACTATGATTATGATAGTGATGATAATCATTATGATAATGATTTTAAGATCATGATGTTATGATTGACAGGAATGAGATCATGAGGTTTCGTGTAAAATGATTGCACGGGCTTAAAGGACAACTTTTGAGCCCTGTAGGATTAATGATGCATGACAAGTAATAGGTTTAAATGAAGTGTCGAAATTTCGGCATGCTTGGATTAAAATTGGCAAATATTATGAATTAATTGTCATCCGTTGGTAGAACATTTCAGGAGTTTTACAAAATTTTAATTGTCAAGAAGTTTGAGTACCGTTCAAATTGGGACATTTTCTCAGTGACCTGTTTCATACCTGTTTGATTAATCTTGGCTGACTATCTCACAAATGCAGGGTTTGGTTGCCTTCAGTGGTTGCTAAACTTGAATTTGTGATATAATGGCCAGACAAGATTGGGAAAATATGTCAGATATGATCCAGAGGCAGAACGGTGATTTGTCAATTGAAAAAAGGTATGGGTCAAAGGTGACGACCAATGATCATATATCTCCATCAGTGGATGGAACTGTTCTGACAACATTGGGAAAAGGTTTATGTATAGAGTTATCTGATTGATTAATGTGATTTATTGATGAATATTGATGAATTGATTTAATTGAATAAATTGATTAATTGCTTGATGAAAGTGAAGTCTCAAGAAAGAAGTTTTGAGATATTTGTGAGACATTAATGTGAAGACAACCTTGGAAAAAGGGCAAGGTGGTGAGTCTATATATAGATATATGTGCGGTTACTATTGTGTGATTCTCCCTTCAACAGAACAGGATATCTGCGGATTCACCCATTTCATACTGACCCCTTTGACCCATCTGCAACACCGATCAGTGAGATTGGGGTTGTGCAAAAGCCACAGGTGCGAGAGATTCTCTGGAAATCACTGTTTGAACAGGTGGAGAGATCCTTCCTGGAAGTACGAGTGGAGCTTTATAGCAACAAGCTAGGCAACAACGCATCCAACGCTACTTTGATAAAAGGTGGAACAAACCCTAGTACATTTTATTTATAATACATATAGTACAGGTGTGTACAGGTGTATTCCAAAGCACAGATCCTAGTAATTTACCTGGTACATTGAGTGAATACTGAGTGTTATTCACATACAGGCAGGATGGGGAATGGAGCCTGTAAGAATACACAAGGACAACCAGATATTCCACAAAAAGGTACCTGTGCATATTATATGTATGACCGTTATGGTGAAAAGGCTATTAGAGAGGTTGAGAATTGGTATTTGTGGACAAAGGGACATGCTAAGGAGTTTCCAAGAGATGGTACATTTGAGCGAAGTCAATTGGAGAGATTAGGACAAGAATTGAAAGCCAGGAAGCAACAGAATTTAACAGTAGACTGGCTTGCATTCCATTATTGGGATGTGGAATCCAGAAAATGGGAACAGCAAGAACGCATAACGGACCTAGAACTTCAAATAAAAAGAATACAGGATACATTGGAGGAGATAAATGCACAACTGCCCTCGAAAATAGGAATAAAAGTGACAGTTGTCCCATCTGATTCCCATTCGTCTCCCCAAAAGGAACAGTACAGAGAATTTTTTTATGGTTCAGGAGATAACCAAAGATCGCAGGGGCAACCCAGGGATCCAGAGATGCAGCCCACCAATACAAGTGAGCAGGTGGGCAGATCAGGCAATGATAGAAACCGATGTTACAAGTGTGGAAATATGGGACACTGGAAACGACGGTGTCCATATTCAAATAGGAAGACCAGTTCATAGGACAAACCAAGCTCAAGGGTACCAGTGTTTACCAGTACCTCAGATAACGATTAGACCTTCATTGCTGCAGATCCCAAATGACGACTGGCCTCAACAGATTAAATCATTTGACCAACATGAATAACTGTTGACGCTTCTTGTGTCTGAAAAGTTTTCGGAGCAAGAATAACTTTTACTTTTTTGCTTGTTAGCGAATTAATAATTAATTGATCAGATGCCAAAACTGGATATTTTTGGAACATGAATTAAAAGATCCAGAATTAGAGTTCATTCTGGAAGCTTCGTATTTGCCAATTATAAATGTGGTTTTAGGGAGCATTTTGGGCAAAACATTTTTTTTAAATTTATAAAAGTGTGGAACATTGCTTTGCAATTTTTTTGGAAACCAAGTGACAAGCATCACATGATCATCAGGTGGGAATTTTGGATGATTCTTTTGCATGATTGATAGGTCAGTGGTCAACTGACATGTAAATGGGTGTATTTTCAAATTTGGATAAATTATTGTGGGAACCGAAAGGGTAATTTCAATGTGACATTATAGGGGTTTTTCTAAGAATAAACTTTTTGTCTATTTGTGTATTAGCATTTCTAAAATTAAAGGATAAATTTTACGAAATTGAAATAAAATTGACACCCATCTTAATCTGTTAATAATGGTTCCAACGCAAACAAATATACATAATGCTTGGGTTTGTGTATGTTTGTGTGTTAATGTGCGTGTTTTTGTTTTTTTTTGTGTGTCAATCTTACAAGATTGTTGAAACCGACAATGTGCTTGTCTGGAAATAGATAGTTTCATGTGGATGGGATCAGATATCCAGAGAATTCATAAAATAAAATAGAAATATAATTTGATTATGAACATTATCTCTTTTGTCAAGGGAGATGGAATATAAAGATGTGATGTGCTGGGTTATGAGCAGCCATTAATTAATAGTAAAATTGTGAGTAGTTTTGGGATTCCATTTTTGATAGAATTTATATGAGAATAAAAGCTATTTATGGATATGAGCTTCATAACAAAATGAGGGAGTACAAAAATAGCCAAATATGGAAGAGGTCTTACACTGATTCCCAGAGTACTCTGCTCACGGATTTTGACATATATAAACGTGACTTTTATCAGCATATAAATTGTGCTGTATGGATGGATGTGTCTTAGGCATCGATGATATGGGCAGATAGTGAAGAAAATTTTGCTGAATTGAACTATTGTGAGTTTTAAAATGGAATGCATTGTGAATCTTAAAACCAAGGGGCAGACATGAACGCGCTGTTACGTTATTTAACCTCAGAACGCGATGTTACGTGTACCTGCAACATATTTGTTAATCTGGCACATCTATATTGGCATACTGGTGTCAGTAGTATTCACTAGTGGCATTGAAATGGATGAGCAACAGTTAAGGGGGCGTAAAACCACTTATTTGGACATTTTCTACAAAAGTAGGGGTTTCAATAAGTGGTAGCTGTACACATGGGATTCACCAAATTAAGTTATGGTTTTTAAACAAAGTTACTGGTAAACAGAAGGGGGATGGATAGTAAATAAATTCTTTGATACTCGGTAAATTGAGTGAGATATTACAAAGACTTATAAGAGCTATTGTTCTTCCTTATAGCAGTGGGAAAGAAAAAAATTAGATCCAACATAATGAATCTATAAATGAATGTGATAGGGATAATATCCTCAATTTGTTTTAATTATTTGATTGTGGGTAAAGGAATTAATTTATCATAGTGGATTGTTAACCGCAGCCTGAAATGTCCTGAGAGTGTGCATCCATGTAATCAGAAATCCCAGATTTGTTTTTAAAAACAACATTTTGGTAGAAGTCTTATGTGCACGAGCACTTGCTTGGTAGAAAAAAGGTACTGCATGTTGGCAGCCACTTTTGTGGCCATGTAGGCCAAATAAATTGAGACGAAATTGTAGTTAAATATGGAATTTACACATGGCTATTTGTAAAAGGGAATTTGTTGAGATGGGAAACATTTTTTGAAGGTTTATTAAAGTGTTATAATATGACATTTGGCAAGGCAAACTATTGGATGGGGAAAATTAGATCTGGTTATAAAATGAATTTGTTGACCCCTTGAAGTTAATTCTTCGAATCATTGTTTCACTAGTATTTTGAGTTCAAATTGGAAATAGTTTGGTAGAGCTTTGGTTAAAACCTTTGGTTGCGGTATTTTGGAACGAATTGATAAACCATAGGAGATTGATAAGAATGGAAACAAATATGGACCCAAGATAGAAAGATTTTATGACGATATGAATAATACTGAGATTAAAAGATTGAATTAAGTAATGTTGTAAATGCGCACAGTAGAGTAAGATGATGGCATAATGAAAATGTTATGCATTGCGTCAGTTTTATCAGGTCAGTGAACTCATATCACCAAAAGTTACACTGTTAAAAAAAAAAAAAAGTGAGGGAGGACTATGATATAATAATACATTATGCATAGTTTGCTTGTTTGCAAGATTTGTTGGGAATTAGATATTCCTGTTTGTGATTTTAATCATATACACTCATTATAAATGCATTTATTTCCTTGCAGTAGTGTTAAAATAACTGCATGAGTTTAATTTTCAAACGATATTGATTTGAAAGCAATTTTAAATGCTATTCTTAGTTTTGTAGTCAAATATATACCTGATTTGCATATTATTTGTGTGACGCATATAAATGAATATAACTTTTTGAATGTTTTAAGGAAAACAACAAATGGTTGAGTGTGAAACTGTTATAAGAAATATATGATGAGTTAAAATATGGTGATTTTATGATAAGATGTACCCTATCTGATTCAGTGTGTGTGGAAAGCAGATTCAGATATGGCTGAGTAAAAGGATAAGATCAGATCACATCCCAAAAGGAGTGCTAACGGAATTGGGAAGAAGTGCGAGAAAGAAAATTTGTCGCTAAAATGAAGGTAATCTTGGCATACACCCTCCTTCTCAAAGAATGATGAAGACATTCTCCTTTGTAACTTGGAGATGGATGCTTACCTTCACCAAGGGAAATTTTTGTGACCATTTGTCTGGATCACACTGCAACATATGGAAGAAAAGGCGATCACTTACTTTTGTTTGAATGCCTCGAACATTCATCACGTCAGCAATTGCAGGACGACGACATTTTACCTGCAACTTCTACGGGAGGCGGTGACGTGTGGCATTACTTCACCAACTTCCGGGGAGCCAGCATGGAGCTGCAAGCGAACGGCTGTGCCTTTTCCTCCATAACAGCTGTGCACGATTCTGCTGGTTGCTCCTGGTATGGACCATGGACAACTTGAGTACCATGGTCCCAACATCATTGTGGATGCATCCGGCATCCCTGTTCCACATCTTGCTGGCCAATCAACATCACATCAACACTTGCTCTATACTCATGATGAGTGAGGAGGCAAGTCGACGGCAACTGGATGAAGGCTTTGTTCAAATCTACTATGGTTCACAGCAAGAGTGGCAAGGATGCAGAGCAGGGTCAGTTAAAGACTCCACCCTGCTTTCACAACAGCGGGAAATCCTACCCGAAATAGTGTAGGTGCTATGAAGACATCAGAAGAAAATGATTCATACTTGAATTTCAAACATGAGTGATCAGCCTCTTCTCTTCTTTTCAAACAAAAAAGTCCATATTTGTTTTGAAGCAAAACATATTGCCAAATGGTGCAGATGCTTTATTATTTTTAAATGGTGAACTGAAATCATTGTGGTAAAGGGAAGGGTTGTATGCTTTATGCAAATGAATTGAATTGCATTATCAATATGGAAAGAGTCAATGAATAAAGAAATGTTTTGTGACTAGATTCTTCCAGGATGACGGTGTATGCCTTAGGAAATTGGATTACCAAGTTTGTGGTTTGAATATTTAATAAGTTGATGTTTAGATTAATGGTTAATATAAAGAAAAAGAAAAAAATGAGGGATTGAGGAAGAATAGATAAATATATGTCATATTTGTTAGGGTGGTTGGATTGTACTGCAATGTAAAGGCCCTTAAAGTCATGCAAGGAGGGGGTGCCAGGAGCTTGGAGCAAGCGATTGGCCATCTGGGGAATGGCTTTGTGACCTTGCACAATGCGGGAGGAGGTGGAATGTTGACTTGGCTCAGAGATAATTGTTCCAGATGTCCGAAATGGCGCCGGGAAGGCTGGCGTTGGGGTGACCTTTGCATTCCACTGGAGTGAGATAGGAGGACAGGGTTCTATTTAACCAAGAACTGATCGAGAAAAAAAGAAGAACTGGACTGGGGATCATTCGGAGGAAACAGCAGGAGAGAGAGCTGAACGTCGCGTTATGTGGTGATGTGTTTTATTTGTAAAGTATAATTCTATCTTCGTATAACTATTTCGTTGCAAGAGTTTAATAAACTATATTTAAACTGAGCTAGTTTCCATGTGTTCAATGAGTGTCTAAAGAGGTCATAAACAAAGTTGTGTGACAGGTGCAATATTTACCTTATTACAATTTACGTGAACCTCGATATGGTATTCACTCATTTATAAAGAACCGTTCGATTTGAACACCTGGAAGCACCTGCACAGGAAAGAAAAAAAGATTGATGGGAGGGAGAGCAATGGGAATATCATGTACTTCACGAGGTAGTCATGAATGTCATGTCCTAGGGTAGTCGGGTCTACCATCATTGGACGGGAGGTGGGGGGGGGGGGGGGGAAGCGAGATGGGGAGAAGGGCATCATTGCAAAAAAATTTTTTTTTAATCTTCCACCTGTGAGCGGCGTAGATGTTCTCAAAATAAAAAATTAAACGACCTCTACTATGAGTATTTCTACTTCAAAACACGAATTAAAACGTTATATTTGAATGAAACGCAGCTACTCCAAAAACGTTATATTTGAAAAATACTCCACACAAAGTAGTGACATGGGCATTGAGGAAGTTAGGAGTGGAGGAATGGTTGATCAGAGTAGTGATGGCAATGTACGAGAGAGCATGCACAGCTGTAAGGACGAAGGACGGGAACAGTGTTGAGTTTGATGTGAAGGTGGGAGTGCATCAGGGGTCGGTATTAAGTCCACTACTGTTTGTAGCTTTGATGGAGGTGCTGGCCCCATAAAGAGGGTTTATCGTGGGAGTAAAGGAGGAATTTACGTCAGAGTTTACCATGTAAAGGAGGGTTTACTCTGGGAGTTATTGTGTGCAGATGATCTGGTGTTGATTGCGGAAAGTATGGATGGACTGAAGGAGAAGATGAGCAAGTGGAAGGAATGTGTGGAGGCAAAAGGTCTGAAGGTGAATATCGGAAAGACGAAGGTGATGGCAAGTGGTAAAGCATGTGGTGAGGTGGAAAGACCTGGAAAGTGGTCGTGTGCTGTGTGCAGGATGGGTGGCGGAGTGAACTTCATTCAATGTACAATGTGCGCTGAGTGGGTTCATCAAAAATGTAGTGGTTTGAGAGGGTCATTAATCAGTGTGGCAGCTACATTCAAGTGGAAGGTGTGCACAGAAGGAGCTGCAGATGGAGGAAATGTTGCATTGGATCTTGGAGATGGCGTGAAGCTGGAAGGTGTGAAAACATTTTGCTGCCTCGAAGACATGCTGAATGGAGAAGGTGCATCAGACTCGTCAACGGTTGCTAGAGTGAGATGTGCATGGAAGAAGTTTCGGGAACTGAGTGGCGTGCTGACTAGGAGGGGAGTGTCGATGAAGCTGAAGGGAAAGGTGTATGCTGTATGTGTGAGAAATGTTATGATTTATGGGGGAGAGACATGGGTAATGAACGTAGCGCAGCATCGAAGGCTGAAAAGGGTGGAAATGCGAATGGTTTGATGGATGTGCGGAGTATCGTTGAGAGGGAGGAAGACAAATGATGAATTGTGAAAGATGATGGGAATAGAGCCTGTGATGGATGCTGTGAAGAAAAACAGGTTGAGGTGGTTTGGTCATGTGTTGAGGAAGGATGAAAGTGACTGGTTGAGAAGAATGATGGAAATAAATGTGGAAGGAAGTAGAGGACGGGGAAGACCGAGAAAGACCTGGCTAAAGGTGGTGGAAGAAGAAATGTGGGCATGGGGGTTAACAAGGAGAGATGTAGAAGATAGGGCAAAATGGAGAAGATTGTCATGGGGACCGCAAGGCTAACCCCCGCTCTCGCAGGGAAAATGGCCTTAAATGCCTGTTGTTGTTGTTGTTGTATTTGAATGAAATGCAGGTGTGCAGAGGAAGAATCCATATTGTATGGTGAGTAGAGTGAAGAGTTTGGGTTAAAGTTCATTTCACATCAAATGAGACAAACAATGACCTTATTAAAGTATATAAACATTAATCAGTAATCACATCGTCCTGAACAAGTTAATGATTTTATTGATTTGAACCAAAAATAACCTTCAGTTCATTATGAAAACACAAAATGTACAAAATGCAGATTGAAATCATCAAAATGAGGAGAACCGGACGGAACCATCATCAAAACCGCAATAGTGGGTTTAACGGGTCCATGAAGTTCCCCCTAACACGTGCAAGACCCACGAGTCCCAGAAATACATCAACTTGAAACAAACAAACCCAATAATGACAACCCGAGTAGAAACTCTCAGGAGGAAACAACTTGTGGATAACAATCAAACCCATGAGGATGTTTCGGGTACGGATTGTAGGTCGTGGTTAGAGTCACTGTCCTGAGATCCCGGGAGATCATGATCCATCGATGTGCAGAGTTTGGGTCCAGACTCGGTGTCTGTCCACCTGCGGACATGACACGAGGTAGGGACATTGTTAGACAAACGGACAAAAACACAAACACATTTATCTGTTCAAAAAAAAATTGGGAATCACATTTATCATAAAACCTTATTAGAACAATTGTTTTTATTTGTTCACATCACCACCAACAACTTGCATTATTTATTTATTTGTTTATATACACGATCAACAACTTTATTATTCTTATTTATTTATACACACTTTTCCATCTCCATGACAGTCCTTTGAATTATTTATTAACGAGCAAAGGTACCCAGTGTAACACAAAAACGCTTCCTTACAGGAATATGAAGAGAGGAGGGGTTTGGGGGGGAGGTGAGGAGGGAAAGCAGGGGAGGCGAAGGACAGGAGGAGGGAGCGCAGAGGCATTGATGGAGGGGAGGCGGGAGAGAGAGGATTGGGAGAAAAGGTGGGGGCAGGAGAGTGAAGCCTCACCATCTGTAGCTATCCTGTACACTCCGGGAGGGGAGGAAGGGTGGTGGGAGGGGGAGAGTGGAAGCGAGGGAAAGAAGGAGGGAGGGGAAGGGAAGCACAGGAGTGGGGGGATCAGGAGAGGAGAGAGGAGGGAGGAGGAAGGAGGTGTGTGAGAGTGAATGGGGAGAGGATGACGAGGGTATAGAGGTGGGGGGGGGGGGGATTTGATTGTTTCTCCATAAGATTGTTACGTTTATAGGGGGGTAGGCAATGGAATACCTTAGGGCCAGGTAGTATTGTGTAGGATAGTGTGCTCTGTGTGTCGCGATGAAGAAGAGCCTCCATGTACTTAAGTGGGGATCTGTTCGACCGGATGTCGTGTAAGGTGTATAATTGTCCCATGACGAGGGGTGGGGTTATGCTAATTAGGTAAGGGTTAATGGTAAATCCCCTGAATGTAAATTGCCTCTGTGACCTTTTTCCTCTTTTCCTTATGACACACACCACACCTGCCACAACTTAGGGCACACCCACCACACCTAGAGCACTCCACACCTAAAAAAAACACTACATAAAAGTCCCGAACACCTCGAAGACCCAAAACACGCCAAAGCCCCAAAAGACATGGAAGACACAAAAAAAAACCGAAGACCCAAAACACCCAAAAACACCCAAAACACACTGAAGACCCTCAAAGCCCAAAATACCCCAAAGACCCAAAATACCCCAAAGACCCAAAACACACTGAAGACCCTCAAAGCCCAAAAGACCCCAAAGACCCAAAATACCCCAAAGACCCAAAAGACCCCGAAGACACAAAACACCCCAAATACCCGAAAGGCCCAAAGTATCCAAAAGACCCTGAAGACCCAAATGGCTCTGAAGACACAAAAACACTATGAAGACTGAAAAGAAAATGAAATGGTCAAAGATGCCTATCCCTCTGAAACTATGGGTGGTGAGGCGCACGGAGCGCACCGAGTCATGCTCATGGAATTGGCAAAAGCCATGACCATGAAAAGAGCCTGGTGTTGGCTTAGCGGTTTGGGTGCCAGCTTGGGATCCTAGGATCCTGGGTTTGAATCCCGGTCGATCGCTGAATTATCGTCAGGGGGGTTGACTCAGCCTGTCATCTTCCGAGGTCGGCAAATTTGAGTACCAGCTTGCTGGGATGAATGATCACGGTGTGTACCCCGATTTAGAATAGGCACACTGTATCCCTGCACATCGTAAGACCGTGACCAAGGGTTGGCGTCAGGAAGGGCATCCGGCCATAAAAACATTGCCTCGAACAGCGAACCATGAAAAGTCATGGGGCCCGCAAGGCTAACCCCTGCTCTAGCAGGGGAAAATGACCTTAAAACGATCATTCATTCATTCATGACATGTGAACATTTGATAAGGGGAGTGGAAAGGATCAAAAGAGTCAGAAAGAGGAGAAAAGCTCAGTCGTGGTTTGGAAAAATAGGGGCAATACCCCTGGGCGCTCACCTGTTCGAATAAAGCAGTATACTGCACTGACTAAGGGTATTTTAAACCAATTTCAATGGATGCTATAAGCGTCGAAGCATCGCTATAAGGTCTATAAGACAGGTTAGCATGTAGATTCACAATAACATAATTATAAGATTTTAAACAAACAAAAAATACCTATTTTGGGGGCAATCCCTCCCCCTCCCCACCCTGTATACCTCCTCAGACCACAGTTTTTCTAATGCCTTGAACAAACACTCGCACATCACGGGTGATGAAGGTTGTGATCAAATTTCATCAAAATCATGTGTGTAGTTTCAGGGAAGAAAGCAAATACCTATTTTGGGGGTCAAACCTGATTCCAATTTGACCCCCAGTGGACCCCCTAAAACCACGATATTTTTTAATGCCGCGAACAAACCTTACTCACAACATACCAAATATCATTTGTGCCAAGTTTCGTCACAATTCCAAAAGCAGTTTCGGAGAAGAAGTTGCAAGTGTTGCCGAACTGACAACGCGCCATCGCATAAGATCCCTGGGACCACGTTCCAGGTGAGGTAATCATGTGTTAATTAATGGTATTGAAGGAATGGACTGGCAAGATACTGATGAATATATTTTTCTACAGTATGTAATAGATGAATCAAGAAATTCAAAGTCCATAAACTTTTGTCAGAAGTCGAATCACAAATTTTAATTCCCGAGGAGGACAACACTTTTGTTTACAAGGGAATACACAGCAAGGAACAATAACCTTTATCAAACCAAGAAGAGCATATAGTGGGGCAGATATGTAACAAAAATTGCACGAGATGTTCACATCCGGCAGAAAGTTTGAAATTTTGCATACAGGGGTATTTTGACATGCTGAGTTCAAAAATTGGCGGATCCAAGAGGTCTGACCAATGGACAGGCCGCCATCTTGAATTCCAATATGGCTGCCAAGACGAAATGTTGATAATCCCTATCTTGGGTTCTAAATGACCTGTGGTGCTCAAATTTTGTACACAAGGGTATGTTGACATGCTGAGTTCAATAAGGCAATCATTTGAAATGTCTGACAAATGGTATGGCCGCCATTTTGAATTCCAATATGGCCGCCAAGACGAAATGTTGAAAATCCCAGGTTCTTTGCAAAAGCAATACCAATTCAATGGATCCCTAGTTGACAAATCATATAACAAGTCAAAGAGCTCATTTCAAAGTATATTTCGTACCAGTTGGCAGCCGTAACATGCTGCAAGCTTTTTTCCATCCGTTTTACTTCTCCTACTACTGCTCATCTCGGAAGCATTGTCCAGAGCAGAAACATAGTTCTGTGCATGGTAGATTAGCAGCAAGACATTTGCAATTTCCAGCACACCGTTTTTTACACTTGCACTTGATCAGCTCTCGGCACCCTTTTGATGCCTCTGGCATTACTGTCCAAAATGGATGCCAGACATCATCTGCATTTTTAGCCCATCCCCAATCTTCAGGTGAAGGCAGCTCTGGGTTAGCAATTTGGGACTGTCCCCAGATGTGACCGGCCTGAAAGACTGCCCTCTTCACATGTTGACGCAGTGCCTCTTTTGTCGGTGGAATATTTTCCGATTGCCGATTTCCCTGAGCAAACAGCTGCTTGCGTGCTTCGTTCACTTTCTTCAGAGGGGAAGTTCTACTGTACAGAACAACGAAGAACCAACCTCTCTATGTTGTCCATGTCATCATCTGTTACTTCCGCTGGTGCATGTGAGAGATGATTGAAGACCTCCCCCAAGTTTGGCATGGAATTCCATATGCTCCACACAGTCTTTTTGCCAATCCCACATATGGCAGACACAGTATCGCATCCGGAAACAGTATGCAGGAATAGAAGCCCCCATGAGCGTTCAGGGCCAATGTGAGTCGCAATAGTGTGAGCAGCAATGTGCCTGAAATAGTTTCCATGTCCAAATGCCAACCACATTGCACAACCGTGCATAATGCTTGCCATTGCGATAGCCAACACAACCACATCCGTGTCTGTTGCATGAATGACGATACTTCTGTACCCCTGCTGATATGCATGCCAAGCATGTAGCATCATTCGTGAATCAGCCTCTTCATGCGTATATGGTTGAATTTGAGAAACATCAGAAGGGGGCTTTGATTTAACCTCTTCTTCTAAGGTTGTAAGAAGTGTTTTTCCCTCTGGAATAGGCATCGTTTGCAGGGAATCAGCAAGGAAACTGAATAATGTCTTTTTGTTGGAATCTACACGAAGGAAGCTGCTCCAGTTTCGTGGCACGGATGTCTGTTCAGTCACATGGAGTGGTATGCCAGTGCCAGGACAAAGCCTGGTGCCTTCTTTGAGACTGTCCGTTCTGTAGGTGTCCCACACCACATCAACACGCATCACAGTCCCCTCATTTAACTTTCGGGCAATGTACGGAAGGACCTGTTTCTGTGCATAGTCACCAAATGTCCTGATCACACTGTTGCACTTCTTCGGCTCCAAATGATGGACTAAGGCAGCCCCATCGAAAATACGAACTTCTCCTTTGGGCGCATCACGAGGACGTTGTGCTAAAGCTTCCAAACAGGGCAAAAGATCAGCCTTGCCGGTTGGTGGCCGCATTGTATTGATACCTTCAGCCAATGCAGGTGGCCACCCATGACACTCATATTCATAAAATGTGTTAAGATCACCATCTCTAGTTTGGCAAGAAATGTACATTCGTGAGAAGAGCTCCACATTACTTTTCATACGTGTAATCTTCGCCTCAGACTTTCCAGGTGTTTTCTTGGGCTTCGATTTCAACAGTGGCAGATTGTTCTTTGAAATGCTATCATAGAAATTATCAGAAGGATCCTTGATTTGCTGCCCCACAAATCCGTCAAATTGTGTTTTGCCAGTGTCCTCCATGGATCGCACTGCGGCTATCACTTCATCAGGCATGATGACCTTTGTGTCAAGCACATACAAGTCATTACTGTCTTCCGCAAATGGGTTTCCAAGTTTTTCAAAGGAACTGATTGCATTATTGAGATCTGATGCAAAGGATTTCTGGACACTAGGCAATTGTTCGTGGTGGCGGACATCAGTTTGCCTCTGTCTTTGAAACTGGTCCTCAAACTCATTCAGGATTCTGGCTATTTCTGCACCAGCTACCATCCACCGGCGAAGAGCCCCTTCATTCTCAGTAATTCCAATGACTCCACCATCACCTTTCACATAAGCGTTCTGCTGTTCGTGTATCTGATCGTGTGCCATAGCAGAGAACTTGTGTGATGACTTCTGAGTGACAAAGTTCCCCTTGACAAATTCACGATGGATATCCATGGAATCGTTTGAAAGTTCCTGAAGGTCTGTTACATGCACTGTCAACCATCTGGCGTAATGGTAATGGTCCATGGCAAACATCCACGGAATGATCGCCGTGAGAGTCTCCACATAGAGCGTGTAGTTGGCTTCCCGTTGTGATCTTATGAATGCCAAGAGAAGACACTCCAACTGCAGGACTTTATTCCAGTAGCAAAACTGGGGGTACTTTGTAGCCATCTTCTTGCTCCAAAGATCAAATGATTGTAAATCTTCAGTTTCACATGTTTTCCGGTAGTCATCGTATGCATTTCGCTGCAGAGCGTACAACGCCGCTACTGTGACTTGGTGTGCCCATTGTGACCTCGATATTTGCGAACCTTTGTGAAGACTATCTGCTCTTCCATCTGTTGTTACACCAGCACTGGTCATTACACTTGCCCAGCCACTCCCCTCCAGGAAGCTGCCGATCGCTTTCAACAAGGCCATCTCTACATGAAGTCCTCCTATCATCTCAACAAACTTGTCTTCACCATATATACCTGGCCAAGTCCATTGAATCTTCTTTGCAATTGCATAGAGTGGTTGATCAACGGTCAGAACTGGAACTTGTCCGGGGTTTACTAGTTCTGTCGCCTGCTTGATTAAATTCATTCCATGCTTCACCATTGCCAATGTGTGAGCACTCTCGCGGAACAGAGGTAGCAGTCCTGTAATTGCAGGAGGCCGAGGAACTTCAACCTGCAGATTTGCCATGTATGCTGACCAGGAGATATTATCTTCACTCTCAAGACCTTCCTTCTCCTGCAGACTTTGTACAAACGAAAGCCACTGACTTTATTTGTCCTGTATTCCGGAGGACACACTTGGAGTGGATGGACCTTTTGGTTTTCTTGGAATGGGATTATTAGTTGGAAATGTTTCAGGAGGCACATCACTGTAAGATGCAGGAAGGGCGGCTATGGTTTTGGAGCGCTGTTTGTTCTCATTCTCAGTGACATTCTCATGATTTCGAATGCTGCCACTTTTGTCATGTGAAACATGTTGTGTCAGTGATAACGCAGTTCCATGAAATGAACTTTGTGCTGATGCTGATGATGGGTTGTGATCTATGTTGTCTAGGTTGCCTGTTGTGAATATTCCACTTCGCAATTTTGTTGGACACACAACGCCGGCATGTTTGTACATTTCTATGACTCTGTTGGCCTCATCTGTGGATACCTCCAGTATGCGATCATAGGAAACACACAAACCATGTTGAAAAAGAACGTCAACGAGATCCCGTTTCCTTGTTTTGCTATGAATGAGAAGACCCAGGTAAAGTGGCAGTGATGTTTCACGTTTCAAATTGTGACGTACTGCTGTAGTTTCCAACCTTCCTCGTTTCATAGTGTTGAATGTTACAAGTTGAGTTAAGGATTGCACAGAGACGCCTCCCTTGTTGTTTGCGTTTTGTTTTTGTATGTTTGTACCAGCAAGAATCATTTCCATCAACGCTGCCAATGATGGTGGTGAGTTGTTCTATGATTCGTTAACTAGGGATCCATTGAATTGGTATTGCTTTTGCAAAATATCTTTGCGCACAATCTGGGCAGCTCTCATGAGAATGACCGCGTCGTTGTCAGAGCTTTGTCTACAAGCATGCAATAAAGCTTCACCAATGTCCTCTTTGAATGACAGTGCCACTTCATGGTTGCTCTTATGTGCCTCAAGTTGCAGAAGGTGTCTGAGAAGCTTGTCCTTAAGGTGAGTTGAATTAATCTTCTGAGATATCACCTCCCAGTTGTGCCAGACGTTCTGTATAAAGCTTTGTGAGATCGGCTAACTTGAAAGTGTAACTGTCATCTGTACACTTCATTTCTTCCAAATAGGCTATCAATTCGGCCAAAGCTACAGATTCTGGTGGCATATTTTCACTTGAACTGGCTTCCTCATTCTTTCTTACAAATTATCTGTGTCGAGTGTGGAGAACAGTCATGCACTTCTTGTGATAAACAGCATCTGATGCCGTCATATCACCTACAGACAATCTAGCCAGGAGTTTTGTATCCCTCAATTCTGTTGCCATCAATCGAACATTGGAATCTACATTTTTTGTTGCCGCTCTGTGGACTATTTCTTCATTACTGATAATGCTATCACAAAAGAAACATGTGCTAGCAGTACTCTGTTCAACGGATGGAGATTTGAAACTTGTTCTGAGTCTTTTCTTAACAGGCGAGTAAGTTTCTTCACCAAGTTTAAGGTCTGAACTTTGCTTTCTTTCCCTTGATTCAGCCCTGGCCACACAAGAGCTGCTGTACTGCACATAACAGTTTTTGTGCCATTTGGCAGCATGCGCAGCTAGGGTTTCTGCAATACCGCAACCATCATCTAGTCGGGAAATGTTTATCCCGCAAGGCAAGGCACCTAAATCATTCAATGCCTTGAGATTTTGAGCAAGATTCTCGTAGACGTCTAGACACGACTGATTGCTGCCCTTACGTGCATCTCTTAGTGGTTCATTTTCAGAACGTTTCTGGCAAAGAGTGCAAATGTTCCAGTCTGTTGGCATTGGAATTGTTGACGATGTTTTCTTTGATTTCGACATTGGATCTGAAAGAGAAAAAACATAAAAAAAATAAATTATTGGAATGTCATGTGAATGTTCAGTTCCGGCAGAAAGTGTTAAATTTCACATACAGGGGTATTTTGGGGCACTGAATTTCCCAAATTTCTACTGCCTTCGACAAAATTACAAACCCATCAGTAGATTTGAGATGCAACAATTTTCCAGTTATCATAATAATGCTCAAATGATTTAACATTATGACATTACCGTACACTGTGCTATTAAAGCAATGAAAACATCGATGTTTGTCTTGGCGGCCATATTGGAATTTAAAATGGCGGCCATACCGTTTGTCAGACATTTCAAATTATTGCATTATTGAACTCAGCATGTCAACATACCCTTGTGTACCAAATTTCAGCGCCACAGGTCATTTAGAACCCAAGATAGGGAATTTCAACATTTCGTCTTGGCGGTCATATTGGAATTCAAGATGGCGGCCGGTCCATTGGTTAGATCACTTGGATCCGCCAATTTTTTAAATCAGCGCCCCAAAATACCCCTGTATGCGAAATTTCACACTTTCTGCCGGAAATGAACATCTTTTTCACATATCTGCCCCACTAATACTACAATTCACGAAAGCACATTGCAAGATTCACAAAAAGTCCCAAGTGAAAAATCCTGGTACAGTAGAGATGTACAACAAAGGAAATATCATGAGGATACACCAAATAACAGCAGCATGCACAGTATACAGTCAACATACAGTGTAGATAAACCAAGTAAAATCCTAAGTACAACATTTACAACATTTACAAACCCAGTGAAAATCCAAAGCACAACAAACCAACATTTTACAAACCAAGTGAGAATCCTAAGTACAACAAACCAACATTTTACAAACCCAGTGAAAATCCTACTATTTGGACATCAGTCCTGACCTTTATACAAGTTGAAAGTGGGAGGAGAAAGTGGAGAGGGAGGAGCAAAGAAAGGGGAGGAGAGCAGTGGGATTGGTTAGGCAAAGTGTAGGTGGGAGGGATGAGGGCAATGGGGATTGGTCGAATGAAATTTTGGAATGGGAGGGAGCAAGGATCGAGGGATACGATTGGTCGAGTGAGAGGGATATCCCGCTGAGTGAGGAGAGATTGAGGAATGCATCCACGGCACCAAGATTATCCCAATTCTGCTTGGAGATTTTCAAGGGCATGTAAAGTCGTTCAAGTGAATGTAACTACAAAAAATCTTTATATATATTTACAAATTAAACTTTAAATATTATCTTAGAAACAAGCATATCTAATTCATCTTTGTCACCCACAAAACTCAGTTTAACATTATTAAGTCGAATATCACATAATATTACATTACAAAACCTATATATATTTTGCAGTGTAAGAAAAGTAAACTTATACATATATATATATATATATATATATATATATATATATATATATATATATATATATATATATATATATATATATATATATATATATATTGCAGTGTAAGAAAAGTAAACATATATATATAAACATACATATATATATATATATATATGTATATATATATATATATATATATATATATATATATATATATATATATATATATATATATATATATATATATATATATATATATATACAGTCGTCCCTCGCTATATCGCGGTTCACTTTTCGCGGCTTCGGTACATCGCGGGTTTTTCTCGCTAGTATATGTAAAATTATATGGCGGATTTTTCGCTATATCACGGGATTTTGCGGTATAAATGTATTTTTATATACTATTATTTGAAATATTTTTGTGGTAAAATAAGCATTTTCTAGCCTAAAAAATAAAAAAACGTAAAAAATAAGAAAAATACAGTAATTAAAACATATTACAATAAATAAAATACTGTACATAGTGTACAGTAGAAGGGTAGACAAAGAGACAAAGAGTCGTGCGTATGGAAAACGCAGATGCGGCAGCTTCCACTTGCGCTAGTTACCCATGTAATGGGTAACTGTGATGCTCTTTCTGGCTGTGCAGTACATTCATCATCGTCATCAACTTCATCGTCATCAGTACTGCACAGCTAATTCATCATCATCTTCATCACGCAAGTTGTAGTATTGAAGAGCCGGGGCTCTTGCTTGATACGGACGAAATGACGGGCAAGACACAAACTCGTCCGAGAAGATATTTATTCTCAAAACCAACTCGGGAACACTGAAAAGCCCGTTTATCGGGCTGCATTATGAAGCACAACCAGAAACCGAAACCGAAAGCCACGCCTCTCAGCGTGCTTCGGTGGTCACGTGATCAACAGGTGTAGTTGATTATACCCGCATGCGCGGCACGCTTTGGTGGTCACGTGACCAGCCACTCTTGCGCCGCAGATCCCCGCCGGTGACGTCACCGGCTGGAGCAAGGAGATTCTGATGCTGATCTTGCTTGGGGGACCTATGGGTCGCTACAGTATCTTCAATGGTGAGTACCCATTAGAATTTTATATGTTGTTAAAATTACGTATGTTTAAGAGTGTAAAAAGTGTTTAAGAGTATAGGAAGTATTTATAAGAGTATGGGAAAGGTTAATAAGAGTGTGGGAAAGGTTAATAAGAGTGTGGGAAAGGTTAATAAGAGTGAGGGGAGGGTCATAAAGCTTTCATATATATATAAATAATAAAATAAAAATATGGTCGCTACTTCGCGGATTTTCGTCTATCGCGGGGGGTTCTGGAACGTAACCCCCGCGAAAAACGAGGGATCACTGTATATATATATATATATATATATATACATACATATATATATATATATATATATATATATATATATATATATATATATATATACATATATATATATATTGTTGCGGATATGAGGATTGTATTTTTTTTGATTGTGTTGTATTGTATTGGAAATGACACTCCATTGCACCAAGTGAAAAAGATAGATTCCCTTCATCCTTCATTCCCATTCCCAAAACCTCCATTTCCCCTTTCGTCAATTGCCATTCGCATTGCCAACTACAATTGCCGCCATTAAACATGTGCTTGGGATGGGGAAGAAAGGCGTGCCCGCCCATCGTCATCAAGGGCGGAGCCAGAGGGTCGCGCGACCAACCAGGGCCGAGGTGAGCACACCGATGGGCGTGTCTTGAAGGCCGGCGGCTTAATCGCCGGGGCGTTATAAAAGCGCGCGTGCAAGGTCCTACGAGAGAGAGAGGAGGGAGTCGTCAGAGGAAAGCGGTGTAGAGAGGTCCATGACACGAGAGGTCCATGACACAAATGGGTCCAAGAGAGAGCTGGGTTGTGAGGTCCAAGAGAGAGGAGGGAGATCATCCAGCAGCGATTCTTGTCCAAGAGAAGAGATCATCCAGCAGCGATTCTTGTTCAAAGGAGATCATCCAGGGGAACACAAAGCCTGCTATTCGTCGCCTTGCTCGCCAGCAGCAGCGTCCACAGCAGCAACAACACTCAACAGCAGCAACAACACTCAACAGCCGCTTGGGGCCTTGACGGCGGTTTTGAGCAGGGCCGCGAAGGAACGGCGGCTGCCCAACGCGCCGATCGTGCTGCCGGACCCGTTGGACCTCCCTCTCCTTCCAGCCAATCCACTCTGCAATTCCCCGTGTGAGTCCGTTTCTGTTTGTTCTGTCCTGGGTAGTTAATTAAGTTTGTATAAGCTAGTAATTTTCACTGTGTCACCTACTTTTTCATGTCCCCTGTAAGTAACCGTGACTGCTCCTTTTTGCTTGTGTGTGTAAATAATAAATCCCGTTAGTCTTCTGTACGTCTTCTTCTTCCTCTTTACATTCGGTCGCTTTAGAGTTTTCCCTCATTGAATAGCTGTGGCGCGAAACGGCCAACGTTCGAGTGAATCGGGTGAATCGGGGAAACTGTTAGGTCGCGGTGCCTCCGCTCGGCAAACATACCATCCTTAACCGCGGACCGTAACAATTGGTGTCAGGAGTGTCGGATTCGGACCTGGGACTAAATTCATTTAGCCCAAATTTTGGACACAATTGTACAATTGGCGTAACAATTGGTGTCGGGAGTGGGGTCGGACCTGAAGTGCGCTTAACGCGGTCAAAATTATGAGCTGCTGGAAATTGTTTTGTTTTAAAAAAAAAAACCCGAATTTTGAAATTGCGCCATGGCTGGTCAAGGCGATCGGATGCCGGTGGGTGAACTAGGAGAGGGGTTAGGAGTAACCCAGGATCAAATGGAGGGGAACATTGGCAATGTGGTTGAGGAGGTTTCAGGCGTGCAAAATGGTGCTCTCGCGCACGTGGTTGTAGCGGCACCAAATTTTGCCGTGCCCGTGACCGTAGCAGCACCAAATTGCACTGCGCACGTGGTCGCGGCAGCCGAGCCAGAAATGCCAGAGTACATGCGAGTCTTTATGATTCAAATGATGGCAAAAATGGATGCCCAAAGTGATAAGTCCACCCGAGAGCAAAGAGAAATGGGTGAGCAATTGGGGGTAATGAGGGACGAAGCGAGGGGTACCGGTGAGGGATTCGGAAAAAAATTTGGGAAGTTAGACAATAAATTTGAGGGGTTAGACAACGGGATAAAAGAGGTAAAGAAGGGGTTAATGGGGTTAGAAAATAGGATGGAAGACAAATTGCGGGAGATAGGGGAGCAATCCGCCTGATAATTTAAACGAATGGGAGAGCAGATAGAGGAGGTAAAAATCGGGGTAGAAACCAAATTGGATGCTCAGAGGGATGAATTGGGACAGATGAGGGTGGCATCTACAAAAGAGAGGGAGGAGATGAAGGAGGAGATACGACGAGGTGTAAGTGAGGAGGTCTCGGGGGTACGCGAGGAGGTAAAGCGAGGTGAAAAGCGTATGGAGAAAGAGGTGAGAAATGGAACGGCTAGGTTACAGGGGGGAATAGAAGACCTGACGGAAGAGGTGGAACAGCTGACGGTGGGACAGAGGGAGTTAGTGGAGCAGGTACAAAAGAACACTGCGGTACTAGGAGGGTTAAAAGTGACACAAAGAGACATCAAGGATGACTTAATAGCGACACAGAGGCAATGTCAGATGGTACGTGAGGGACTGACAATGAGGTTGGACGAGGTGACAGAGATAATGGAGACGAAGGACCGGCAGGTGAGGACGCACATAGAAACGGTCAGGGTAGCCTTAGAGGACGAAATTGAGGAAACGCACCGGGAAATAAAAGAGGTGAAGCAAAAATTAGAGGAAGTGGAAGATGAGGTGAGTGAAATTAAGAAGAGACGGACAGAAACTCAGAGAGAAATACAGGAGGAGGTGATGGAATATGTTCAAGGTCGGTGCTCAAATCGTGATGTTGTGCTCACTAACCAAATAAAGAGTTTGCAGGTGGTGAAGGAGGTGCGGAGACGAGGTGCCGAGGTGAGTGGCGATATACGTGGAAATGTACATGATGTGAGGGGAGCTTCAGTCGGCTTGGGGGTTGATTTGGATCCGTGTGTTTGTGAGAGGCCGTTGGTGAAGTGTGCGACAGGTACGGTGTGCGAAGGAGGGGGTGTGCGAGAATGTCCGACTCTGGGGTGTGAGGAAAAAGTGCGCACCGAGGAGTGAGTGTGCTGTCGAGAGTGAGTCAGTCGTAGCGTGTGTACAAGGGAGCACATGGAAGCGCGCAGTGAGGAGTGTTACAGAGGATGTAACAAGGAAGTGTACACCTGTGGTGAGTGTTACGAAAGAAGTAACGGGAGAGTGTGCGCAAGAGGATGCGCGAGAAAGGTGTGTGACGGATGAGTGCATGGGGAAAGAGTGCGCTTTCAAGAGTAAGGGGGAATGCACGCCTGTGGTGAGTGTTACGGAGGAAGTAACGGGAGAGTGTGTGCAAGAGTGTGTGCGAGAAAGGTGTGTAACGGACAGGTGCAGGAGGAAAGAGTGCGCTGTCGAGAGTAAGGGTGAGTGCGCTGTCAAGAGTGGTGGTGAAAGTAGTGAGAGTGACACGGAGCGTGAGTTGGTTGTGACAGGTGAGACAGGATGTACACCTGGAATGGAAGGATGCACACCTGGAATGGTAGAGCATGTGTGGGAATGCACACTTGAGTTGGTAGTAAGGCACATGGTTAGGTGTGCGAGTGAGAGCACACCTGTGATTGTCACAGAGGAGGTGACCGAGGAGGGGGTGCGAAGAGGTGTGTTGGTGAGGTGTGCGAATGACGAGTGTGTGCAAGGTGTTCGGTGGTCAGGTGTGTGACCAAGTCTGTGAGCGGAATGAGTGTACCTGGGTGTGTAAGAGAAGGTGCAATGACGAGGAGCATGGGAACAGCTGGATGTATGAGCAAGGAACGGGCTGCGGGGTGTAAGCATGCAGGTGAGGCATCGTCGGTAACCGGGTTAGCGGTTAGAACGACATTTAGCCGAATCGGGCCCTCGGTGCACGTCGGGCAGCTTCGCGTGCCGCGAGGACCAGCGGGGATCCGAACCATGGCGGTTTCGAAAGAACCGCCGTACGCAATCCACGCTGGGCCTCGCTTTGAATGGCCGCGTCCGTGCTCCACTAGGCGGAGCGGGCAGCCCGATAGGAAGGGTCATCATGGCGACCCCCTTTTGTTGAGGCGTTCCGGCAGGTCGAGATCGAGCCATTGGATGGCTCCATGCCGAGGTGGGGCATGGGCTCTCGGCCCGGGTAAGCGTCCTTCCCTGCACCAAGTGTCGGATGCATCCAGCCGCCGGCACCAAACAACCCGCATTCATTGCTCGGCTTTACGAAGCCGGGCTGTGGAAGTGAATTGGCGCACCGAGAGGCACTAGTGAGTGGACTGTGATGATGGTAATAGTGATAGTGATTTGATACGAAATTTAGAATAGTGGGTAGAATTGGCAGTAATTGGAAAATTTTGATTTGTTGAATTTGGACGAGCAAAATTGGTAGTGGGAGATACCCGATGTGGTGGGATGGCAACTCTGTCCTCCCTCAAAGCGGGGGCAAAGGAGCACTAGGTTATGGGGTTTATGGCAGTGAAAACTAGCCTGGGAGGGTTTGGATAATGTGTAGGGACCTAGAAGATGACCTTAGGTGACGTTAAGATTAGGTAGTGACAATGACACCTGTAGTGGGGACGCAGAGAGGGTAGTGTGGATGATAATGACGTGGTATGTGCTTAGTTTAAAGGGAAGACGGGGAGCACTAAGTTAGCAGGGCACCAGGTAGATTAGATGATGCCGTGTGTATGGTTAAAAGGTGTGATTGCACAGGTGTGCAACTGGGCAGGTGTATGGAGCAGTGTATGAGTGAGAGAAGGTGATTGTGAGTTGTGCTGACCAAATGGTCCAGGAAGGAAGGAGGGTGCAGGTGGCACCAGGTATGATTGCACAGGTGTGCAACAACAGGTGAATGGAGAATGGTTGTATGGAATAAATGGTATGGAATATATGGAGTATTGGAATGGATGGTAGTGGAGTGAGTATGGTGGAAACTATGGAGTGGAGTGGATGGTGCGAAGGTGTGAATGGGGGAAGGATGGACCCCCATCACGAATACCCAGGGAGGGTAGTGTAAGAGTTAGGTAGAGGGTATAGGTAAATTGTGGTTGGATATTGGCATCTGTGGTGTGGGTGGAAGAATGATGTTTGGATGGGCGCATTAGTGTTGTGGAAATGGCTGGGCGTGTAGCCTGTTAGTGTGTGTAGTTGGTTTGGGCACTCCACCACTGTGAGGATGTCGGCCAGGTGAGGCCGCAGGTGGGCTCTGGGAGCCAGTAGAGTTGTTGTGGATGATGCCCGAGGATCCAGAGGACGGACCTGGGTAGCCCAGTGCCAGAGGGCACCGAGGGGTGACAGAGCCAGGAGGGGCCTTCCCCAGTAGATAGGTTAGGTTAAGGAGCAGGTACGCTCAGGTGGCAACTACAGTGGTGGAGGTGTGCAGGTGGGTAGACCTGCTGGGAGAGCTACACGCCCCAGCCCAGAAATTGTGCAAGGGCACCGGGAGATGAATCGGGGGAGTGAGACCCCAAATTGAGAAGCACCACAGTTGGGTCAATGGGAATTGGTTTTTAGAACCCATAGTGTAAGATGGCCAATGGATTGGCAGGGAAAGACCCCGGGTAGTGTAAAGTGTGTTAAAGTCATTTAGAGGATAGTTAGGATTGGAAGTCTCCTCGCACCATCTGCATCCACTCACCTGAGATGACGTACCTCCACACCATGCCAGGTTATTTTAATTATTTTTATGATGCAAATGTTTGGATTGTGAGACGCATCATGACGTGGGTGTGACATTGTGCTTTGTTGTTCCATCTCTTCCTCCTTATGAGGATTGATGATGAATTGGTGATGGCAAATTTTGAAGTAGAGGGATTGTGGAGACGAATTTGGTATTGGGGAAATATGGGGAAGACGTGACAGTAGCGACGAATTTGTAAATGTGTAGATTTTGTAAATATGGGGTAAGGGCAAGGGTAGTGTAGGTGACAGGGGGGGTGACATATGGTAGGGACGAGCTTTTCTCACTTCGCTCTCCGTACGCACTTCACCTTGCATTGCCTTATTGATGTGTACCCTTGTGACCTTACCCCTCGCTCATCTGTCTTTATCCCCTTTTGTCTCCCACATGAGGACCTGTGCGCCGAGGGGAGCGTGCGTGAGTCCGCCATTGTGCGCCCGGAACTCCCAGAACCAGCTGTCTGCATCGATGCACCACCTTATGGACCACACGTCTGTGGCCGAGCACCACTGATGGACCCCATGGGTTGGGGCATGGCCCCTCTGCTGGAACCGGCCATGAAGGCCCGAAATCTTGCTGGTGGACCTTGATCACAGGGCACCGATGCCCCACAGGTGAACCACACTAGTCGGCCCTGTGGGCCATAAATAAGATAAATAAAAATTGACACGTTGGGTGCATTTTAATAGTGCAAATAGGCCGCCAGCAAAGGAAGATGACAACATCAGGAACATAGTATGAACATTGATGTGCTGTCTTTGTCTTTCCCTCGTGGTCCCCATGTGCTGTCTTTGTCTTTCCCTTGTGGTCCCCCTGTGCTGTCTTTCCCTCGCGGTCCCCATGTGCTGTCTTTGTCTTTCCCTCGCGGTCTCCATGTGCTGTCTTTGTCTTTCCCTCGCAGTCCCCATGTGCTGTCTTTGTCTTTCCCTCACGGTCCCCCTGTGCTGTCTTTCCCTTGCGGTTGTCAGCTCTTTCACGAGCCTCGATTCAGTATAGAAAAAATAAATAAATAGTAATAGCCAGCAGACGGAGCCGAAGAGCAAGAGACCACCTGCAGGGTTAGGGGTTGTTGATTTATTTTTATTCATGAACAATGATGACTGTGCACCGATTGGTGCTTGAGGGTGTATTGGTGCGTTTTGGGTGCTTTCATGGTGCGTCGATGCAGAGCAGACTGTCTCCCCCCCAGAAAGAACAATCACAGGTCCTGGGTTGCGTTTTGTAAATAAAGCAGAGTCATTGTAAATAATGCTCCCCACCGTCAGTGTGTAGTTTGAAGACCATTCCGCAATTCGGTTAGCTGTGGGCGTGTGTCTGTTAGGTAGGGTGCAATGGAGCAGCGGGACATATTTATTTATGTTTTAAGACTGTCGCACTCAGGGTCAGGTTAAAAGTAGAGGGAACTACACCTACGTGTCACACTAAATTAAAGTTATAGGCCCGGGACGTGCCTAAGAGGAGGAGGGTGCAGTGTTGCGGATATGAGGATTGTATTTTTTTGATTGTGTTGTATTGTATTGGAAATTGTCATGAATTATTGCTTGAGTCTGGCCCCTCCTGCCTCCAGTGTTGTGTAAAGGCAAAGGGCGTCCCGGTAGTTAATTCCATAAAGCACCCATTGAAGGACACTATAATACCCTTGTTCAGTAGTTTATATCCTTATTATGTGTTTTAGGGTAAGGCCTTGTCTTCCATTAGAATGACACTCCATTGCACCAAGTGAAAAAGATAGATTCCCTTCATCCTTCATTCCCATTCCCAAAACCTCCATTTCCCCTTTCGTCAATTGCCATTCGAATTGCCAACTACAATTGCCGCCATTAAACATGTGCTCGGGTTGGGGAAGAAAGGCGTGCCCGCCCGTCGTCATCAAGGGCGGAGCCAGAGGGTCGCGCGACCAACCAGGGCCGAGGTGAGCACACCGATGGGCGTGTCCTGAAGGCCGGCGGCTTAATCGCCGGGGGCGTTATAAAAGCTCGCGCGCAAGGTCCTACGAGAGAGAGAGGAGGGTGTCATCAGAGGAAAGCGGCGTAGAAAGGTCCATGACAAGAGAGGTCCATGACAAAAAGGGGTCCAAGAGAGAGCTGGGTTGTGAGGTCCAAGAGAGAGGAGGGAGATCATCCAGCAGCGATTCTTGTCCAAGAGAAGAGATCATCCAGCAGCGATTCTTGTTCAAAGGAGATCATCCAGGGGAGCACAAAGCCTGCTATTCGTCGCCTTGCTCGCCAGCAGCAGCGTCCACAGCAGCAGCAACACTCAACAGCAGCAACAACACTCAACAGCCGCTTGGGGCCTGGACGGCGGTTTTGAGCAGGGCCGCGAAGGAACGGCGGCTGCCCAACGCGCCGATCATGCTGCCGGACCCGTTGGACCTCCCTCTCCTTCCAGCCAATCCACTTTGCAATTCCCCGTGTGAGTCCGTTTCTGTTTGTTCTGTCCTCGGTAGTTAATTAAGTTTGTATAAGCTAGTAATTTTCACTGTGTCACCTGCTTTTTCATGTCCCCTGTAAATAACCGTGACTGCTCCTTTTTGCTTGTGTGTGTAAATAATAAATCCCATTACTCTTCTGTAGTCTTCTTCTTCCTCTTTACATTCGGTCGCTTTAGAGTTTTCCCTCATTGAATAGCTGTGGCGTGATACGGCCAACGTTCGAGTGAATCGGGTGAATCGGGGAAACTGTTAGGTCGCGGTGCCTCCGCTCGGCAAACATACCATCCTTAACATATATATATATACATACATACATATATATATATATATATATATATATATATATATATATATATATATATATATGTATATATATATATATATATATATATAACAAAAGATTTTTGTACACCGCACCTTTCCTATGCCATCTCCAGGCATTGCAAATCGTCATTGCCGGTACCAAAGGGGGCTCGGCAGTGACGCACGCTGAAAGGGAGTACTCAGTTTTCACTCTGGTTGTATGTTTGTTTTGTTGCTTTCTTTCTTTCTTTCTTGTTTGTTTGTTTGTCCGGACGATATCTCAGCCATCCTTAGAGCTAGGAAGCTGAAATTTCGGCACAATAGTGAGCAAGTCCTTGGTCAAAAACGCTATTTTTTGTTTTTTTATTAATCAATTAATTGAGGAGTTATTTAATTATTAGCGATTAATTAAGTACTGATTTAATTAATCAAATTTCCTTTCTCTTCTGACCATTAACTCAGGCACCTTTTGAGTTAGGAAGCTGATATTTGGACATGCCAATGACCAGGTGATTTGGCTGCAAAGGTTATTGTACACCGCACCTTTCCTATGCCATCTCCAGGCATTGCAAATCGTCACTGCTGGGCACCGAAGGGGGCTCGGCAATGACGCACGCTGAAAGGGAGTACTCAGTTTTCACTCTGGTTGTTTGTTTTCTTGCTTTCTTTCTTTCTTTCTTTCTTCCTTGTTTGTTTGTTTGTTTGTCCGGGTGATATCTCAGCCATCCTTTGAGCTAGGAAGCTGAAATTTCGGCGCAATAGTGAGCAAGTCCTTTGTCACAAACGTTATTTTTGGTTTTTTGAATAATCAATTAATTGAGGAGTTATTTAATTATTAGCGATTAATTAAGTACTTATTTAATTAATCAAATTTCCTTTCTCTTCTGACCAATATTAACTCAGGCACATTTTGAGTTAGGAAGCTGATATTTGGACATGCCAATGAGCAGGTGATTTGGCTCCAAAGGCTATTTTTTATTTATTAATTAATCAATTAATCAATTCATCGATTAATTATTTAATTATTCGATTAATGACTAACATTTTTTTTTTTTAAAGTTAAAGAATCTGATGAAATGGTGGTGGTTTATGTGTTCTGTGACCGAATTGATTAATAATTTAATTTTTTAATGATTATTATTTCGTTATTTTCATTATTAATCATTTATTTATTTTCTTTCTCATTTGGCCAATATCTCAGGCACCTTTTGAGCTGGGAAGTTAATATTTGGACATGACAGTGACCAAGTGATGTGGCTATCAAGGATATTTTTGATTTATTGATTAATCATTTAATCGATTAATTATTTATTGATTAATTGTTTAATTATTGATTAATCAATTAATTATTTAATTTTTTATTAAAGACTTATTTAATTAAATTCCTAAAAGATACATCTTCGGATGAAGCACTTGTGGGTTAGTTATGCTATTAGCCAATTGATTAGGAAAATATTTTGTGTTAATCTTTTATTGATTTTAATTATACAATTAATCAATCAAGTAGCGTACACCTCTCCCTCTCAATGCAGTCTCTATGAGGTGCACTGCGGTATTGCCGGGCGCCACAGGCGCCCCGGCAATGCCGTGCTGTAGGATTTTTAATTATTTGGCATGGGGGCGGTGTACTTTGAATGTATCTGTACTTGTTTGTTTTCTTTCTTTCTTTCTTTCTTGTTTGTTTGTTTGTTTGTCCGGGCGATATCTCAGCCATCCTTTGAGCTAGGAAGCTGAAATTTCGGCACAATAGTGAGCAAGTCCTTTTTCAAAAACGGTATTTTTTGTTTTTGATTAATCAATTAATTGATGAGTTATTTAATTATTAGCGATTAATTAAGTACTTATTTCATTAATTACATTTCATTTCTCTTCTGACCATTAACTCAGGCACCTTTTGAGTTAGGAAGCTGATATTTGGACATGCCAATGACCAGGTGATTTGGCTGCAAAGGCTATTTTTGATTTATTAATTCGTCAATTAATCAATGAATCGATTAATTATTTTATTATTTGATTAATGACCAAAAAAATTTTTTTTTAAGTTGCAGATTCTTATGAAATGGTGGTGGTTTATGTGTTCTCTGACCGAATTGATTAATAATTTAATATTTTTTATGATTTTTTATTTTTTTTCATTATTAATCATTTATTTATCTTCTTTCTCATTTGGCCAATATCTCAGGCACCTTTTGAGCTCAGAAGCTAATATTTGGACATGAGTGACCAGGTGATGTGGCTATCAAGGATATTTTTGATTTATTGATTAATCAATTAATCAATGTATCGATTACTTATATAATTATTCGATTAATTACTAAAAAACAAAAATTTCCCCCCAGTTACAGATTCTGATGAAATGGTGGTGGTTTATGTGTTCTGTGACCGAATTGACCGATAATTTAATTTTTTAATGATTATTATTTATTTATTTGCATTATTAATCATTTATTTATTTTCTTTCTCATTTGGCCAATATCTCAGGCACCTTTTGAGCTGGGAAGCTAATATTTGGACATGACAGTGACCAAGTGATGTGGCTATCAAGGATATTTTTGATTTATTGATTAATCATTTAATCGATTAATTATTTATTGGTGAATTAATTAATTATTTAATTTTTTATTAATGACTTATTTAATGAAATTTCTAAAAGATACATCTTCGGATGAAGCACGAGTGGTTTAGTTATGCTATTAGCCAATTGATTAAGAAAATAATTTGTGATAATATTTTATTGATTTTAATTATACAATTAATCAATGAATTAGCGTACACCTCTCCCTCCCAAAGCAGCCTCTATGAGCTGCACTGCGGTATTGCCGGCGCCAAAGGCGCCCCGGCAATGCCGCGCTGTAGGATATTTAATTATTTGGCATGGGGGCGGTGTACTTTGAATGTATCTGTACTTGTTTAGTTTTGTTTTGAAACTCAATACTGCACGTAATTTCAACTTGTATATAAAGAAAGGTGCATTGGACCCATCCCACACAAGCCAGCACAAAACAAATCATCCACTTTTATTGTCTAACGGGAACTCTTTGTCCAACTTTGCAAAATAATTACCAAGTATTTTTGCATTTACTTATCAATACAATGTTAGCTTAGACTTCGCACTGAGTCGACCACCACAGCCACAATGGAGACAGGTTTGCCGAGCAAATGATTAGTTTTACCAAACAATGCAATTTGTAAAGCAGTTAAGTGAATGCTAATTACTTCAGACAACCTGGTTAGACAACGTGGCACCAGCTGTCAATTGTATTATTTACCTTGAAAACAATATCCTTCTACAACTTACTTATAGAACTCAATAAAAACATTTTAAAATATATTTGAGTGTATTTTAAAGACATAACATAACGAGATATCCTGAATCATTATTTGACATTTGTACATAATTATTTATCATTTGGGAAGACCCGATCCAATACTATATTTGAAATATACCCTATCTGTAATTATATTACCCTCAGTCATAAAATGATTTTACCATGACAATATGTGGTCCACCATTGCCTCTACTAAGAATTTACTTTTCTTGAGCAAACAAATTTGGTCAGTGCCAGTGATAATTAATGTACACAAAATTCGGTCGTGAGGTGTGCAGGCCCCAAACATGATTTTTACAGGTTGTAGCTTATAAAAATTACTCGATAAATTTACACTTCCACAATACCTTGGAGTTGTGCATACACGTCTTTGAGCTGCATTGTCTGAGTTCAAATATCGACACACGTATAAACTGCCATCCTGGTTTATCACATGCATTGATTTCATCAATGTGTGCACCATCCCACTGATGAATGTTAACAATGCAGCACCACCATGGTCCAAGTGTTGCACACTAAATGAGCATTGAATGGCCTGAGTTACTCCACAGAACTATCCTCTGAGCTCTAAGCTATCGTTGACGATTCGCCAACAGATGATGAACAGTGGCAGATGTGAGATTGTCGTGTTGGGTTTTCATACTTGTGCAACTTGGAATTGCCAGCCGCAATGCAAGAATTCAGGTGGAGCTTGAAACGGCAAAGGCCTTATGTTGCATAGCTTTTCTTGGTTGCTTTATACAGCCTTCTTTGATGAGAAGGGCCTCGCATTGACTATCTAGTGATAGTCACAACTGGGGATGATTGATGAGGTGGGAGCCGATTCGTTGTTTCCTCCAGTGACAGGTGAAAAATATCAATTGGCTTTTAAAACGTGAATTGTGATGGACTCGGACGGACTCCCAAACGGGCAACAATACTGTTGGAGAATAATTATCTCCAAGACGCCGAGCAGAGACGAATGCGAATAATGCATGAATAATCCATCACAATGCTATTGTTTTACTAATTTCACCACACAGCCGTTTCAGTGCACAAAGTTGGCCTCACGAGGTAATTGGACCCACAAGCTCTCACATTGGAGGATAGAACCATGGCTGAAAATACACAGCAACTCGTTCATATACACAGAAGCCCATATGGGCTGGCACCGCTGCCTCACACATTGCTCAGCTGGACGCTGTGGAACCAAGTCCTCGAGATAGTTGGAATCAAATATGGCGGACCGGTAGACTGGCAGCCATTTTTGTTGTAAAAACTCAATATCAACCACATCCTCAACCAGGTTGTTGGTGTCCCTTTCTTATCCCGTCTCCTTTTTGGTCTGCTCTTTCCATGCGATGCTTCACCCCCCCTCCCACACCCTCCCCTCACCGCCCCCACTTCTGCCTGTGGCCCCGAGGTTTCTGCAGTTCTGCAGGGAACACGTCCACCAGCAACCCCCTTCTGGTGTAACTCCCAAAATACAGGAAAACTATTCACCTTCACTCTTTCATTCTCCTTTTTTAACCACCTGTGGAAACAACTTCCACAATCTCTTCAATCTCATTCTTCCCTCCAAGTCTTCAAGACAGATGTTCATCACAATCTCAGATCATCCTCCATCCAACTATGGTCTTTTCCACCCTAAGTGACCCCATTCCAAAACATTCCTTTTTTCCAGGTCATTGTGATTCCCCCCCCCCCCCCATCTCACCTTACCTCTTCCTCTTTCACATCTTTTCTCTTCCTCTTTCTCTTTCACATCTTTTCTATTCCTTTTTCACATCATTTCACCTCACTCTGTCACACTTCACCTCGTTCGTTTGTTTGTTGATTGGTTTCATCATCCATACTTTCTTCATCTTCTCCCTTTTCTTTTCTTCAACTTCTGTGCAGCTTGTTCACCCCCATCAATAATTGAACATGAACACCCATTGCCTCCTCACTCTCGACAGACCAGGACAAAATCACAGACTGGTCAAAAAAGTGCAACATGTCTTTCAAGCCTGACAAATTTCACACTCTCACCATGTCTCTCCAAAAAGACCGACTGGACAACCCTCCCATATACTTTCTCAACAATCCCCTCCAAGAAGTTCTGTCATTCAAGCTTATGGGTCTCACTATCTGCCATGATCTTTCCTGGGAAAACCACATTTCCAAGCTGGCCTCCAAAGCCAGTCACCGACTGGGCATCCTCCGTTGTGCGAAGTCCTTCCTCGGCACACCTGAGCTCCTCACCACAAACAAGGCTTTCATCCGCAGCTCAATGGAATACTGCTCTCCCCCCTGGGCTGGTGCTCCTGCCTCACACCTAGCTCGGATTCACGCTGTTGAAACCAAAGTTTTCAGGATCACTGGTATCTTCCGTGATGAAGCTAACTCTGAGAGCCTTTTAGTCCATGGGCCAATCACTCAAAATTGACTTTTCGGTACCAGTCGGGGGGACAAAGGCTCACTATATTTTTTGTAAAGAAGATGTGCTGGGGCATGGGCATATATTTTGATATGATATCCATTCCAAATTGGTAGCTTTATAGTATTTTGGAGGGAAAATGTGTATTTTGGGGGCAAAATCCAGTTTTTTTAAAACAATTTTTTTTTTTAAATACGTGACAGGAAATTACTTTTGACAGTTGAAATTAATAACTATCAACAGTATTGATTTTTTCAGGTTGTTTACATCACGGTTTTTGTCTGGTGGCCATGGAAACGGCCGTTTTGGGGCAAAAAAGGTGTTTTTTACACTATTTTCTTAAAAATTCATATCTCAGTAACAATTCAATATATTTGAATAGTTTCAGCTGAAATCATTTCCTGAGACCCCAAGGTAGTTTTTTAGTAACATATAAGCACAAGATCACATGTCAAAATAGGGAATTTTTGTGGTAGGGGAATATAATTTTTTGGGGAATTTTTAAAATGAAAAATCAATACATTCATAGTTTTTACACACATTTGTCAGGTATGCATGGTTGGTAATGGGCATTTATCCATTTATATCTTTCCAGACTGAGGCACATTGAGAATGGAGGAAGATGGTCTAATTCCACCAAAGCGGTTGTGTACAGACTGCTTGATCCACTGTACAGATGACGATTCTAAACTGGTGTCACCAAAGGACTTGCAGTCATGGCAGACATTGTTAAGGGCAGCAGAAATCAGAAACCATCAGCCTATTCTGACTATCGCAGTGGACCTGGCTGAGGGACATATCCCACCTGTGCAATATCATCGTAAATGCCGCAGTGTTTTCACATTAACAAGGAACCTTGATCGATTATGTACCACGGAACCTGGGGAAAATGTAGACATGACTGAACATTCCTGACACGTGGTACTGAGGCAGGAGCCAAGCTCTTCTCGAGTTTATGAAGCAAAGTGCATATTTTGTCAAAACAGTAACAAATACCTGAAGGGGCAGCATTCTAAGGAAAGACTTGTACAATGTACTCAGCTACGGGCTGACTCAACAACCAGAGAGGTTGCCATATGAAAGATGGACCAAAGAATTCTTGCTGTTCTTAGCAGGGATCTTGTAGCTGCAGAGGGCCATTACCATAGGTCATGCTATCGTCATTATACAAGAGAAGAGAAGGTACCTGCCAGCTGCAGTGACAATGGCGACATTGCCCATATGGAAACTGACGAATCTGTCTACCAGGCTGCTGAGAAACTCTCACACAATGAGTTATTCAAATTCATTCGAAATGAAATCATTCAAAAGCCCAAAGTGATATATCTGACTGATATGACACTGCGACTACAATTATCAATGAAAATGTCCAGCATTGTGGAGGTAAAGGACTCCACCAAAAAGCATATCCGCCGCAGATTGGAGAGCGAGTTTGGTGGATTGCTTCATTTTGTTCAAAATGACAGTGGCAAATTGTTAGTATATCCTGATACCTTGTCAAGGGATGAACTTGCCAGAGATAACATGGAACTGAAGATGACAATAAATGCATTACAAGCATCAGAAAGTGACCCTATGTCAGTAGTAACCAAAACTGCCTTTCAAATGCGTACTGTTATTCGAAACCAGAGATTAATGGAAGATTGGCCACCACAACCATCAGAACTCACTGCTGAATCCGCACACATACCTAATGCAGTTACACATTTTCTGCAAATGATCATAACAGGTCAGCAAGGTAGAACAAACTCTAGTGTTCGTGTCGAAAGGCAGGTTTGCTCAATAGGCCAAGATTTAATATATGCGGTTACCTTGTTGGTAGGCATCGTCCACCAAAACATATTGTTACGGTACGTGGTTAAAGATGGTATGTTTGCCAAGCAGAGGCTCCGCAACCGAACAGACCGCATACGCTACCCCTTTCACCCTCACCAAACCCGGCGTTCCAACGCCATCCGCACATTCCACCAACGCTCTCCCTGTTACACACCACACCTCTCGTGCACACCTCGGTCCACACCTCTCCTCCTTTACGTCCCCCGTAACACTCACCATGGGCGTGCACTCTGGCATCCACCCACTAACGCGCTCAGATGGGCTCTCCCACACTCGCGCTACCACCAACCCAGGTGTGCTTCCTCGCACACGTTCCACCACCACCTCACTCTCCGTGTCACACTCCGTACACCCCGATGTGCATTCACGCTTGCACTCGGTTTCACACTCGCGCTCCGATGTCCCCTCTCGCACCTGCGCCATCACCAACTCACTCTCCGTGTCACACTCCGTACACCCCGATGTGCATTCTCGCTCGCACTCGGTTTCACACTCGCGCTCCGATGTGCTCTCTCGCACCTGCGCCATCACCAACTCACTCTCCGTGTCACACTCCGTACACCCCGACGTGCATTCTCGCTCGCACTCGGTTTCACACTCGCGCTTCGTAACACGCACACCCCTTGATGCACACTTTTTATTGCTCTCACTCCCTGTGTCACACTCCGTACACCCCGACGTGCATTCTCGCTCGCACTCGGTATCACACTCGCGCTTCGTAACATGCTCACCCCTTGACGCACACTTTTTTTCCACACGCATGCCATTTCCACTCACACGGGACCCTTCACCAACGCCCGGATGCTTCCTCGATCCCAAGCGCGCGAAAATTCTTTTGTCGCCAAACATCTTCTTACAAAATCTCCCCGCACAATATACAGCACGACTCACCTGGGGGATCCTTTTCTCCACGCGCACCTGCAAACTTCCATTCGGGTTAAGCACAGCATTGTGATGTGAGCAGGGACTTTGCACATTTTCCATTTCTCCCTGCAATTCCCGGGCTACCTCCGTCATCTCTTCAATTTTAATTCCCAGCACTGCTTTGTCTTTGTTCCCCTCGACGACCGCTGGCTTTAATAAAACACCCTGTACCTCATCGGTCGCCGGCTTTTCCAAACCCCGTGTCGCGATTTCTACCCCCGTCATTGTACCCGTGCTTTTCTCCGCTTCGCTCAACCAGCGCTTCTCGACCCGCGTTACCTCGTCGTGCACCCCTGGGACCCTTTCGCCCAACTTGCGGTCTCTGTCCCTCTGCTCCCTTTCCGCCCTCATTCCATTCGTTATTTCTTCAGTTCTTTCTTTTAGTTCCTTAGTCATTTGAACACCCATGTTGTTAATTTCCCTGGTGGATATGAGCCCCTGGGCATACATTTTGTTTTCTTCATCCCACTGGGTCAAACATTTCAACAAATTTGCAAGAAATGGATTGCAGGCCGTTGGCACCGCGGGCTCGGCTGCCGCGCGCTCGTACGAGGCGCCTTTTTGCGTGCCTGAAACCTCGTGCGCGAGAGCGCCATTTTGTGCACCTGATACCCCCTCAACCACACCTTCTTTACTCTCCTCCACCATTTTCCCGAGGTCCTGGGTCGATTCCACCCCGTCTATCTCTATCTCTCCCACCGGCATCCCGTCGCCTTGACCAGCCATGGCGTGATTTCAAAATTCGGGTTTTGCTGTAAAACACAAATTTTCAGCAGCTCGTAATTTTGAGCGCGTTAAGCGCGCTTCGGGCCTCGTATCCCACTCCCAGACACCAATTGTTACTGTAATAACACAATTGGTGTCCAAAATTTGGGCTAAATAAATTTAGTCCCAGGTTCGAATCCCAACTCCTGACTACCAATTGTTACGGTACGCGGTTAAAGATGGTATGTTTGCCGAGCGGAGGCTCCGCGACCGAACAGTGCTTCCCTGACTAAAACCCGATTCACCCCAAACTTTGGCCGTATCGCGCCGCAGCTACTCAATATGGAAACCTCTAAAGCGACCGAACGAGAATGAAGAAGAAGAAGAAGTACAGAGGAATAACAGGATTTATTAAGTATTTTCACAAGCCAAAGCAACGAGAGTAGTCGGTTATATTCAGAAAATGGAAGGAGCAGACACACAGTGAAATCATTAGCTTACCTATTCAAGCTTAATTAGTAAACCCCAGGACAACATTAAAGACAGACGGACGATCACACTTACACGGGGAAATGCAGGCAGGAAGGAATGGCTTGGAGATGGGTGGCTTTTAGAGGCAAGGAAGGTTCAGCGGGTGCTTGGCACGGTCGGGCCAGAAGGCACCGCCGTCAAGAAGCCGAGCTTTGGTCCCAAACTGCGCGGGCGAAGTTCCTTTCTCGTACTGCTGCGTGCGCTCCTTGCGTTGCCCCGGTCCGTTTCTCCTGCAGCGCGGCACGTCCCACGGCGGCTCGGTCACACCTGCTCGTCTCCAGCGCATCTCCTGGACCCAGAACTCATCCCTCCTCTCTGCTCATCTCTTTTTGGGAGCATCCTGCAGCGGGTTATATAGGCCCCGCCCTTCACCCTTTTCGAACCTTCCCCAAACGTTCTCTCTCCGCCCTCTCAAGCCAAGCCCCTCGTTCTGGGTTGGATGAGCGGGGCCGACTTACTCCTCCCCTCTATGATGAGGTGGAGACCCGCCTTTCTTCTTCGGCGTTACCTCGTGCGTAATGGAGTCAACTGCTGCAAAGTGGACGGCAGATGAAAATGCAGCAAAGTGCAAACCTGGCACTTGGAAGCTGCCATGGGGCGTCGGAGGGCCTACTCTTATTTAATTCGGTGCAATGAAGAGTCAAACTAGTGGGAAACACATCCTTAGCCTACACAGAGAATAAGGGACTAACTATTTTAAAGGATATATCGTGTCCTGTGTGTAGGTTTATGGAATTAACTAAGAGGACGACCTGCGACCATTCTTTACATTACGAGGGTGTTACACACAACAAAACCATACTTTTCACATTCGTTACACTTTCTCAAAATTGTTACACTTCTCAAATCCGTTACACTTCTCAAATCCGTTACAATATCTTGTTGGCTCTTGTGGTCAAGCGTATCACAGGAAATGTTGAGCTCATTAAAATTCTTAACAGACTTGGACATTGTATCTCATACTCAATGATGGAGCAAATAGAGACAGCATTGTGTATGCAGAAGTTTGGCTCCATATCTGAGGTCAGTCTGCCAGCCAGCGTTCTGGTTTTGCAGGCCACTACCCTTGTGTGGGACAATATTGATAAACTTGAAGAAACACTGAGTGGTGGCGGAACTTCACAACGTGTGAACGGCATTGCAATCCAGGACAAATTTATTGGACCCATACAAGAACAGCCGAAAACACCTGTTACAAAAAGCAAAAAGAGATCCATCGACATTGAAGAGGCCCCTCTTCCTCAGTACAATTCTGGGGAACGGGTTGGTCCAGCACCAATTATTTCGATTGAACCAAATGCTACAGATGCAGTTACAGAAGCGCAGTTAAAGAATCGGTTATGGATGATATTTCGCCAACAAGATGGTACTGTGCCGAGCTGGACAGGATTCAACATTCTGGCTCGTAACAATGTCAATGTTATGCCTAACACCATAAGTTATCTACCAACTATAAATGCACCAGCAACAGAGACGTCAACTGTTTTTGAAATTCTGATTCAGTCTGAGATGATCAGACGTGAATTGCAGCTGCCTAGCATGGTATTAGTGTTCGATCAAGCATTGTATGCAAAGAGTGCTGAGATTGTTTGGAAGCACCCTGAAAATTTTAGCGGTCTTGTTCTCAGGATGGGCAATTTCCATACAATAATGAACTTCCAATCCACCATCGGCAAACGTTTTCAAGATGCAGGTCTGCAAGAACTTGCTGTAGAATCTGGGATAATCGCTCAGGGCTCTGTGCAAGCAGTGATGGACGGACATCAATACAATAGAGCGGTCAGACTTCACAAGCTAGTCTATGAAACAATTCTAAGATTGGCTTGGAAGCAATTCATCCCATGGTTGCAAACCAATCACATGGCAGATGTTGTCATCTTAGATGATGCCATTCAATGCATTGAACTGACATGTGATGACTTCAATCAAGACTCTGTGAATGCAGTCCTTGACAAACCTAGTGTCAAACGTATTCTCCATCTCTTTGACATATTCCTGCAAAATTTGCGAGATGGCAGTAGAGGTGAATTAGCCAGCTTCTGGATGTCATATGTTGATATGGTCGACATCATGCTAGGTCTGATACGGGCATCAAGAGAGGGAGATTGGCTACTGCATCTGAGCTACATCAGGCAATTGATCCCTTGGGCATTTGCATATGACAAAATAAACTATTCTCGTTATCTACCGATATATTTTGCTCAGATGTCACAACTTCCATCAAGTCACCCAGAGATACATGACCATTTCATAAGTGGAGGGTTCTCAGTCCAACGAGGAGGCCAGAATCCTTTCGGTAGAATCCCAGCTGATCAAACGATAGAGGAGACAGTTAACAGGGACACCAAAACACCTGGGGGCACCAAAGGGTTCAGTCTAAAATCAAAATCACTTCACCGATACTACATGACATCAGAATACCGTAGTGTTGCTCTGCGGCATATGCGTGAGATGGTACATCATCCAACTCCTCAGTTTTCTCACTCTGATCTTCAGACTCCACGGATAAAGAAGGATCATATCGATACCAAGGCAGTTGCAGATATCCTTGAGCATGAATGGATGAATCCTATGAGTGGTGATCAGTCAGAACTTGTAAGCATTTCTACTGGACGTATTGCCACCACAGACATCGCTGATGAATTAAAAAAGGCAAATGCTGTTGGTGTTGAAGCATACAACAACTTCAAGAAGAATCGTCTGGAGGCTGATCCCCCCACTCAGACCTTCCACAGCAAACTTGTCAAACAGAAACTGAAAACATTCTCAGATATGACCAAGAAGAAACGTGTGACACAATCAAATGGGAAGGAAATAATCCTATGAGCTGACAAGCAATTGTTTGCACACATGATTCTTGCAGCTCAGAGCCGAGAGCTAAATCTTCAGCAAGTACTCGCGCACCCACTTGGCCCCTTTCCATGGTCCCTGGCGACACCGGATGGTTCATTGAGAAAAACCAGAGATCGGAGAGATCTCGTGAGATCACGGCGAGGTCACATCTTTTCAAAGCTGTTCCATGCGCTCACGCTTTCGAAGCCAAGTAATCTTTCACAATTGTGTTTTTGTCGAGACTGTATCTATCTTTCGGTGTCTGTACCTATAGCGTATCTTTAGGAAATTTTCGGTGTTAATTTTTCGTACATGTATACACAATCGTCAGTTAATGCGTATTGAGTATTCTGAGGCCTAGTACTCGTAGGCTTAGGCTACCGTAACGTCTCCGACCTTGTGGTTTTGTTTTTCTCTCAGCGGTTCGTCGAATGCGCTGCAATTATTTTCGTTCTCTGTTTCATCCCAGTCGTTCACCCCATACCTCCTTGTTTAATACCTCTACTCAAAAAAAAAAAAACCCCAAACATTTTTCCTTCTCAGGTCTTATTCGTTTATTTGTTGTTCTTACTTGTTCATTCGTTCTTCGTTCACATTGTTCGCGATCACGCGATCACGTGGTTAGAAATGTATAATCTCTCCCCTGAACAACTATTTTCTCTCATATATTATAACACCTTTTTCTTCTTCTCCTACAAAAGGATGCTTTCGTCTTGCTCACCAAATCTATTCATTCCAAAAAAAAAAAATAATACCATCTCTTACAGTTCCTCTTTTCTACATTCCCTAAACTCTCCAGAACTCCACCCCTCCTTCAGCTTCCTCAAATGTATTTTTGACTCGAAGGTCTCAAACTCATTTTGCAAAAAATGTTCGTTTCCCATGAATCCTACACTTTTCAAAATCCAATCTCACCCCTCCCCTCCAAATCCTCCCCATCACCCATCCCTTTCAAATCTCCCCCCTTGCCCCTTCCCTCCCCTCCCTCCTAAACTCCCCCCACACCCCTCCCCTCTGAGACTCTCCCACGCTCCTCCCCTCCTAGACTCCCCTCTCACCCCTCCTCCTCAAAGCATCCTCCCTGCTTCTTCCCCCTTCCAACTTTCACCTTCATCTCCCCCAACCTTCTGCCTCGCTCTTCCCCCTCCTCAAATAACACCTCACTGTGCCTCACCCAATCTCCATCAAACCTTTTGTCCACCCCATTCTTCCCTTTCTCCAAGCTATTCTGAAATCTCTGACACACCTTCAACAGCTCTCCCTACCTCTTCCTCCTCTTCCACATCTTACCCGACCCCTCCCCCCCCCCCTGTTCTGTACCCGATGCTCCCCCTTCCTCTTCATTAACGGTATGGACCTCAAACATCCGGGGCCTTCGCTCAAACTTGACTGATCTCTCCATACAGGTTGCTTCTGACAAACCAGATGTGATCTGCTTAACCGAAACTTTCCTCCTTCATGATGTCTCTGATGCCTTGGTATCTCTCCCAGGTTACTCCCTCCTCTGGTATGATAGACCTGAACCTCATCCTTGAGGTGGGGTTGCTATCTTTATAAAAAACACTCTTCCTCACTCGCCCTGCACTGCACTCTCTCCACCTCACCCCCAGGAATACCTTTGGCTCCGGCTTCCCCTTCGCTCCCACCTTTTGTTCATATGTGTGTTGTACCGTCCACCAAACAGTGATGAATCCATCTACATCTCGCTGTCTGATAATATGGACCAACTTCTATCTACCCATCCCAACTCTCTCTTCCTCATATGTGGTGATTTCAATTGTCACCATGCCAGTTGGCTGGGTGTGGGTACCGCTCTCACCAGCCATGGCTCTTCAGCAAAGGACTTCTGCGACTCACTGGGACTGACACAATCTGTCAATTTCTCAACCCGGATCTCAGTCAACGGAGCATCTTCTCTTCTGGACTTGGTTATGACTAACTTCCCTGAAAATGTCTGCTGCTCTTCTTCTGCTCCAATCGGCTCATCTGATCATGTGCTTGTCAAAGTGGACATCTCCCCGACCATTCTCAGAGAGCCTCCTCAGCGTCGACGAGTCTGGCATTTCACTCAGGCCAACTGGCACTGTCTTCAAGCAGCCATCAATCATCTGGACTGGTCTCCCATCTCTACCGCCTCTGACATCAACTCATCCTGGGAATTCTTTCAAAGTAAATTGCTCTCTCTCTCATGCACAGATTTATCGCATCTCGTCTTCAGTTGTCATACCCTTCCTCCCGTCCATGGTACACGGAATCTTGTGGTGAGGCTGTTGCCCTGAAACAACTTGCTTTCGTCTCCTGGAAAGCAAATCCAACGGAAGGTTATGACTAACTTCTTCTGCCTTGGTATCTCTCCTGCCTTCTGCCTTGAGATCTCGCGAGATCTTGGAGATGGCGGCAGGGATTTTCGAAGCTCCACACGGTCTCCACGTTTTTCGAAGTTAAGTCTGTTCACAATTGTATTTTGTCGAAACTGTATTTATCTTTCGGTGTGTGAAGTTATTGTGTGCAACTTTGGTTGTGTCTCGGTGTTTATCTTTCATAAATTGATCGTCTGTTTGCCGTGTCGTGTCTTGAGGCCTTGTACAGTGTGCACTGTACAACCTTGAGGCTTTGTTTTTCTCTCAGCGGTCCGTCATTTGTGATCCAATAACTTTCGTTCTCTGTATTCCCAGGCTTTTCACCCATAGCCTACTTCCTTGTGTAAATCTCAACTCAAAAAAAAAAAAAAAAAAAAAAAAAAAAAAAAAAAAACATTTTCCTTCTCTGTTCTCATTCGTTTATTCATTCTTATTCGTTCGTTCGTTCTTCGACCACGTGTTTCTCCCCCATTTCCCCAGATAGTTTTCACTCATTAACCTTCAATGTTTACACTTTCCCCTCAAGTTATGTATTCCGTCATATTTTATAACACCTTTTTCTTCTTCTTCTTTAAAAGGCTGCTTTCGACTTGCTCACCAAATCAATTCATCCCAAAAAAAATATCCATCTCCTATAGTGCCTTTTTTCTACATTCCCTAAACTCTCCTGCACTCCATCCTCCATCCAGCGTCCTTAAACGTATTTTTAACTCGAAGGTCACAAGCATCTCATTTTGCAATAAATGTTCGTTTCCCATAAATCGTACACTTTCAAAAATCCAATCTCACCCCTCCCCTCCAAATCTTCCCCATAACCCCTCCCCTCCAAATCTTCCCCATCACCCCTCCCCTCCAAATCTTCCCCATCACCCATCCCTTTCAAATCTCCCCCCTTGCCCCCTCCCTCCTAAACTACCCCCTCACCCCTCCCCGCCAAGACGCCCCCTCGCCCCTCCCCTCCTAGACTCCTGCCTCACCCCTCCCCTCCAAATCTCCCCCATATCCCATCCCTTTCAAATCCCTCCCCTTGCCCCTTCCCTCCCAAACTCCCCCCTCACCCCTCCCCTTCAAATCTCCCCACCCTCATTGCTTCTCAATTTCCCCCCTCTCACTCCCCCTCCTCAAAGCGTCCTCCCCGCTTCTTCCCCCTTCAAACTCTCACCTCCATCTCCCCCAACCTTCTGCCTCGCTCTTCCCCCTCCTCAAATAACACCTCATTGTGGCTCACCCAATCACCATCAAACCTTTTGTCCGCCCCATCCTTCCCTTTCTCCGAGCTATTCTGAAATCTCTGACACACCTTCAACAGCTCTCCCTACCTCTTCCACCTCTTCCACATCTTACCCTACCCCTCCTCCCCCCTGTTCTGTATCTGATGCTCCCCCTTCCTCTTCATTAACGGTATGGACCTCAAACATCCGGGGCCTTCGTTCAAACTTAACTGATCTCTCCATACAGGTTGCTTCTGTCAAACCAGACGTGATCTGCTTAACAGAAACATTCCTCCTTTATGATGTCTCTGATTCCATAGTATCTCTCCCGGGCTACTCCCTCCTCCGGTATGATAGACCTGAGCCTCGTCCTGGAGGCGGGGTTGCTATCTTTATCAAAAACTCTCTTCCTCACTCGCCCTGCACTGCACTCTCTCCACCTCACCCCCAGGAATACCTCTGGCTACGGCTTCCCCTTCGCTCCCACCTCTTGTTCATATGTGTGTTGTACCGTCCACCAAACAGTGATGACTCCATCTACATCTCGCTGTCTGATGATATGGACCAACTTCTATCTACTCATCCCAACTCTCTCTTCCTCATATGTGGTGATTTCAACTGTCATCATGCCAGTTGGCTGGGTGTGGGTACCTCTCTCACCAGCCATGGCTCCTCAGCAAAGGACTTCTGCGACTCACTGGGACTGACACAATCTGTCAATTTCCCGACCCGGATCTCAGTCAACGGAACATCTTCTCTTCTGGACTTGGTTATGACTAACTTCCCTGAAAATGTCTGCTGCTCTTCTTCTGCTCTGATCGGATCATCTGATCATGTCCTTGTTAAAGTGGACATCTCTCTGACCATCCTCAGGGAGCCTGCTCAGCGTCGACGAGTCTGGCATTTCACTCAGGCCAACTGGCACGGTCTTCAAGCAGCCATCAATCATCTGGACTGGTCTCCCATCTCTACCACCTCTGACATCAACTCATCCTGGGAATTCTTCCAAAGTAAATTGCTCTCTCTCATGCACAGATTTATCCCATCTCGTCTTCAGTTGTCATACCCTTCCTCCCGTCCATGGTACACAGAATCTTGTGGTGAGGCTGTTGCCCAGAAACAACTTGCCTTCGTCTCCTGGAAAGCAAATCCAACGGAAGGAAATCTCATTTCCTTTCACAAAGCCCGAAACAAGTGTGTGTCCACCCTCAGGAGAGCCAGGAAACAATATCTCTCCGTTCTCAAGACCGAACTCTCTTATCTGTCTCCCTCTTCCAAATCCTGGTGGCGTCTGGTCAAATCCGTTTCTGGTGTTTGTTCCCCCTCCATCCCCTCCCTTACCTCAAACGGCTACACAGCTGACTCCGCACGTGAAAAAGCTGAATGCCTCAACTCTGTGTTTGCCTCTAAATCTTGTGTCCCAAACCCATCCCTCTCTGTACCCACCATACCCAGTCGTACCCTGCTGCTCCTGGACTCCGTGTCCTTTCCTCCTGACAAGGTGGAAAAGTTTCTGTCAACCCTCGACTCTGATTCTGCAACTGGACCCGACGGCATCAGCCCACGGGTCCTAAAATCCTGCTCTGCTGCTCTATCTCACCCTCTCTCTGTTCTCTTCACCCTCTCTTTTGCTCAAGGTCAACTGCCATCTGCTTGGAAATCAGCCAACATCACCGCTTTGCACAAAAAAGGTGCAAAAACAGATCCTAGCAACTACAGACCAATCAGCCTTCTCCCAATTATCAGCAAAGTCATGGAATCCATCATTGCTTCGGATATGAAATCTTTCCTCTTCTCCAATGGCTTGATCTCTGATCATCAATTTGGTTTCAGACCAGGTCACTCGACTCTGGACATGCTGCTTCTGCTGTCTCAACAATGGATGGAGGTCCTCAATGCCAAACAGGAAATTAGAGCTGTCTCCCTCGACATATCACGTGCCTTCGACACGGTCTGGCACCCCGCTCTGCTCACCAAACTCTCCTCCTTTGGTATCCATGGAAATCTCCACGCATGGCTGGCGGACTTCCTCTCTAGTCGTCGTCAACGTGTGGCCCTGAATGGGTTTCTCTCATCTCCTCTTCCTGTTCAGGCTGGAGTTCCCCAAGGCAGTGTTCTGGGCCCCGTGCTTTTTCTGGTCTTCATCAATGATCTCTCTGACTCTCTCGAAAATCCTCTCTATCTCTTTGCTGATGACTCCACTCTCTGCCGCTCCATTCCTCTTCCCTCAGATCGGCAGTCTGCTGCCTCCTCACTCTCTGAAGACCTGGACAAAATCACAGACTGGTCAAACAAGTGGAACATGTCTTTCAATCCTGACAAATCTCACACTCTTACTATGTCTCTCCGAAAAGATCGACTGGACAACCCTCCCATCTACTTTCTCAACAATCCTCTCCAAGAAGTTCTGTCGCTCAAGATTTTGGGTCTCACTATCTGCCATGATCTTTCTTGGGAAAACCACATTTCCAAGCTGGCCTCCAAAGCCAGTCGCCGACTGGGCATCCTCCGTCGTGCGAAGTCCTTCCTCGGCACACCTGAGCTCCTCACCACATACAAGGCTTTCATCCGCAGCTCAATGGAATACTGTTCTCCCCTATGGGCCGGTGCTCCTGCCTCACACTTAGCTCGGCTTCACGCTGTTGAAACCAAAGCTTTCAGAATTATTGGAATCTCCCGCGATGAAGCTATCTCTGAGGGCCTTTCACTCACTCACCGCAGGCAGGTAGGTGGTCTTTCTGTCTTCTACCGACTCCTCTCCGGCCTTGCACCCCCAGCTCTCTCTGTGCTCTGTCCCCCAAATATTCCTACAGGTCGCACAAGATCTGCCAGCAACCCTCTGATGGTTAAACTGCCGAAATCTCGGCTCTCTGCTCACCTTCACTCTTTCATTCCTCTTTTCTCCCGCCTCTGGAACAAACTCCCTCACTCCCTTCAATCCCACTCCTCCCTCCAGGTCTTTAAAACAGCTGTTCACCACCATCTCTTATCTTCCCCCATCCAAAACCTTGATCTTTTCTACCCCCGCTAATTCACCCAAGATCCACCTTGTTTGAAATTCCAACTTCTTTCCTGGAAGTCCTGGCAGTGTCCATATGTTTTATACCTCTCCCACCGCCCCCTTCCCACGCCCCCCCCCCCCAAAGCCCTCGCCCTCTCTCAGATCTCTCGATGTCTCTCGGTCCCTGCTCTCAAATGTTGTGTTTGTGTCCTTCCCCCTCTCTCCCCATCTTGTCTACCGCTCCCTATGTTATATGTTTTATGTGTCGGTTTGTCTTTCTGTGTGATTAATGTTCGCTCTTTCACGAGCCTCGACCTTGTATACAAAAAAAAAAAAAAAAAAAAAAAAAAGGAAATCTCATTTCCTTTCACAAAGCCCGAAACAAGTGTGTGTCCACCCTCAGGAGAGCTAGGAAACAATATCTCACCGTTCTCAAGCCCGAACTCTCTTATCTGTCTCCCTCTTCCAAATCCTGGTGGCGTCTGCTCAAATCTGTTTCTGGTGTTTGTTCCCCCTCCATCCCCTCCCTCACCTCAAATGGCTTAACGGCTGACTCCGCACGTGAAAAAGCTGAATGCCTCAACTCTGTGTTTGCCTCTAAATCTTGTGTCCCAAACCCATCCCTCTCTGTACCCACCATACCCAGTCGTACCCAGCTGCTCCTGGACTCTGTGTCCTTTCCTCCTGACAAGGTGGAAAAGTTTCTGTCAACCCTCGACTCTGATTCTGCAACTGGTCCTGACGGCATCAGCCCATGGGTCCTAAAATCATGTTCTTCCGCTCTTTCACTCCCTCTTTCTGTTCTCTTCACCCTCTCTTTTGCTCAAGGTCATCTGCCATCTGCCTGGAAATCAGCCAACATCACCGCTTTGCACAAAAAGGTGCAAAAACAGATCCTAGCAACTACAGACCAATCAGCCTTCTCCCAATTATCAGCAAAGTCATGGAATCCATCATTGCTTCAGATATGAAATCTTTCCTCTTCTCCAATGGCTTGATCTCTGATCATCAATTTGGTTTCAGACCTGGTCACTCTACTCTGGACATGCTGCTTCTGCTTTCTCAACAATGGATGGAGGTCCTCAACGCCAAACAGGAAATTAGAGCTGTCTCCCTTGACATTTCACGTGCCTTCGATATGGTCTGGCACCCTGCTCTGCTCACCAAACTCTCCTCCTTTGGTATCCATGGAAATCTCCACGCATGGCTGGCGGACGTCCTCTCTGGTCGTAGTCAACGTGTGGCCCTGAATGGGTTTCTCTCATCTCCTCTTCCTGTTCAGGCTGGAGTTCCCCAAGGTCGTGTTCTGGGCCCTGTGCTTTTTCTGGTCTTCATCAATGATCTCTCTGACTCTCTTGAAAATCCTCTATCGCTTTGCTGACGACTCTACTCTCTGTCGCTCCATTCCTCATCCCTCAGATCGGCAGTCTGCAGCCTCCTCACTCTCTGCAGACCTGGACAAAATCACAGACTGGGCAAACAAATGGAACCTGTCTTTCAATCCTGATAAATCTCACACTCTTACGATGTCTCTCCGAAAAGACCGACTGGACAACCCTCCCATCCACTTTCTGAATAATCCTCTCCAAGAAGTTCTGTCACTCAAGCTTTTGGGTCTCACTATTTGCCATGATCTTTCCTGGGAAAACCACATTTCAAATCTGGCCTCCAAAGCCAGTCACCGACTGGGCATCCTCCATCGTGCAAAGTCCTTCCTTGGCACACCTGAGCTCCTCACCACATACAAGGCTTTCATCCGTAGCTCTATGGAATACTGCTCTCCCCTCTGGTCTGGTGCTCCTGCCTCACACCTAGCTCGTCTTCACGCTGTTGAAACCAAAGCGTTCAGAATCATTGGAATCTCCCACGATGAAGCTAACTCCAAGGGCCTTTCACTCACTCACCGCAGGCAGGTTAGTGGTCTTTCCGTCTTCTACCGACTCCTCTCTGGCCTTGCCCCCCCCCCCCCCACCAGCTCTCTCTGGGCTCTGTCCCCCAAATATTCCTACAGGTCGCACAAGATCTGCCTGCAACCCTCTTATGGTTAAACTGCCAAAATCAAGACTTTCTGCTCACCTTCACTCCTTCATTCCTCTTTTCTCCCGCCTCTGGAACAAACTCCCTCACTCTCTTCAATCCCACTCCACCCTCCAGGTCTTTAAAACAGCTGTTCATCACCATCTATCTTCCCCCATCCAAAACCTTGATCTTTTCTACACCCCTTAATTCACCCCAGATCCACTTTTTTGAAATACCAACTTCTTTCCTGGAAGTCCTCGCAGTGTCCATGTGTTCTGTACCTCCCCCAAACCCCACGCCCCTTCCCATGCCTCCTCCCCCCAAGCCCTCTCCCTCACACAGATCTCCCAATGTCCCTGTTTTCTCCTGTTTCCCTGTTCTCTACTGTTGTACTTGTTTGCTTCCTCTCTCTCCCCATCTTGTCTCCCGCTCCCTTTATCACATGTTTTATGTGTCAGTTTGTGTTTTTGTGATTAATGTTAACTCTTACATGAGCCTCGATCTTGTATGCAAAAAAATAAAAGTGTGCATGTCCCCTCCCCATCATCTCACTTATACTCTTCTAATGTTGTTTCCTCTTTCTATTTTATTCCCTTCCATTCTGCTCTCGGTCTTTCAGGAGCCTCTATTCAGCATCCAAAAAAAGCGCATTGAACAAACGCAGATATCATCAGAAGTGATGTCAATCACACAACTCACCATTCGGCTGGTCGCTTTGCTTCTCCGCCAGATCAAAAGAGTTCACATCCTCTATTTTTATCTGCAGAATCTCGGGAAATATTTACGGCTCCTCAACCTTCATTCCACACACGAGCACAGTCGGCTGTTCCGATTCTGGCTGCACATCACAGGAATCCTTCTAATAGTGAACTTGAGCATACATGGTGCGTGAACCTTGAGAGGCAAAAAACATCCCACTCTTCCTGATGTTTGCTCCACTCTGAGTACCTTGATCTGACAAAGTGCCAATATGTGAAGTACCTCTATACTTGAGGCATTTCTTCTGTTTAAATCAGTTACAGTACTTTAAACTTTCACCACATACTAACGCACACCCTGTGTCCTCCCAAAAAGCAAAATTGCATGTCTGAAGACAATACTGTAATTGTATTCCATGTTGATGTGAATGTTGATTTGGCCACATGTAATACATTCAAAAGTTTCGAAATTTATGTAAAATCTGGGCCTGTTCAGCAATTTTAGGGTGAAGACCTAAAATTGCTGAACTTCTTCTCAATGGTGAGAAGGCCATACAAACAAGCACAGGTGATGTGAATGAAGCAGTATTTGTGCTCAGATGCAATCCATGCCACAGATTTGCTGATATGCAGACAGTTTCCCCACATCAATAACTTTCTGGTAATAAATAAGAAACCAGTTTTAAGAAATCGGATTGAACAACAACATTTCTCTTTTACTTGTTGGTGGGAATTCAGTTCATCACACTGGCAGGTAGCACTCAGTCACCTGCATTAAAGATTTAAAGAAAACCATTTGTATCATAAGATAGTTTGAACACTGGAGGAAAGCGACGTTTGTTTGCAAATTCAATGACCGCATTTCCACATGAAAGAGCAAGAATAATTGCCGAGTCCCAAAATTCAAAATGTGAGAGGGAAGAGGATGCCAGACGGTACTTTCAGAGAGGGGGGGGGGGGGGGGAGGGGGGAGGAAGAGAAAGATTTGTCAGGGTTGAAGGACACATTTCAAGTGTTTGACCAGCTTGTGAAATTTTCTTTCATTGAATTTATAAAACGCAATCTCCCTTTGATTTATTAAACCACAAATCCATACCGGCTTTGTTAAATAAATTACGAAGTGGTTCTGCATCTCTTCCATGAGCAGTCTCCAACACCTTCCCTCTGGTGTGGAAAGGTCAACATTGTCCATTGCTTCCCATAATCACCGATGCAAGAACAATAAATTTATACAAGAAACTTTGACGCAGGAGATCACTTGGCAGTTTGACAGAGTATCCTCAGTTTACGGGAGCATCAGGCTGAAGGTAATCTTCACCTTGTCACGTGTATTGAGCATCTTAAAGGTCTCCATGTCGATGCATTCAGGTGCACCTGCAGCCAATTGTTGTTGTTCTCCTTTGTATATTTCCCAAGGATCCAATTTTAACTTCTACGGACTCCAGAGAGCGAGCATATTCCAACCAAGGTCGAACAAATGCTTTATGGAGCAGGACAAACATATCGTCATCGAGGTACATAAAGGTGCTTCTGACTCTTTCTTCGGACTTTTGTTTTGCTTTCTTAACTCCATCTCATCTTCCTTTGCTTTTCTTAAATTACCCATCTTCCATGTAATCCCCTTCAGACCTGGATGAGTCTATTCCTCTCACCGTTTCAACCCAGGGCGCAGCCTAAACTGGCAGTTGGTCTGTCGCACGTGGTGAGGGAACCAAGGTGCTTACCTGGATCGAGCCACATGGGTTTATTCTCGAACACAACACCATGCAAACAAGATACAACAAATGAAAGTACCACGGTAACGATTGAATAAAAGTAATTGTAATTCGACAAAAATGAAAGGTGAAGTAAATCTTACATCTAATTTGAGACATCTCCACTCAGTCACAAAACAGACAAGGAGATAGATGAAGAAAATAAAGGTTTCTGTTGGAAGGCCAGCATTCAGCTTGCTCAACGAGATCGTTGAATGAAGTCAGCAGTACAAGGTGGCCCGGAGCCGCACGCGCGGGAAATGCACAAGAAGGTTTGAGGTCAACATTTTTGAGGTCAACATAGGTGACAAGTTCAACATCGGCCAAAGGTAAACCACCTTTTCAAATTTTCTAAAACCCTCAATTTTCATCCGATGGACTTGAAATTTGAATGGGATATTCACATCAGTGAACTGAATTCAACCACCAATTATATTTGAGGTCAACATAGGTCAAAAGGTCAACATAGGCCAAATTTCTAAAATTGTCAATTTTCATCCGATGAACTTAAAATTTGAAGACGATTTGCATATCAGGTCACTGAATTCAATCACCAATTATATATTTTTGAGGTCAAAAGGATGCTCTACTGAGTGTCATTCTACTGTCTGTTTTCACCCCTGTCTGTTTGTTTGCCTGTTGGTCTGTTTGTTTGTGAACAAGATACTGTTTCTCAAAAACGTTGTGGATGGATTTGTACAAAAAAAAAATCTTTTTTTTCTTCAAATGCGCATTCATTGCCCATGACCTTCCGGTTGCTGAGAAAAATTGGGTTTAGCCTGTACGGACAACAGGAAAACATACTGCCTCTGGCCATCTTCAGGGCAATGAATCGTTACTTCCTTCCCTGCATTTACCAGCGATGAATCCATACTTCCTCCCATCCATTTACCAGCAATGAATCAATACATCCTTCCCTCCATTTTACCAGCAATAAATCGATACTTCCTGCCCTACATTTACCAGCAATGAATCGATACTTCCTTCCCTCCATTTACCAGCAATAAATCGATACTTCCTGCCCTCTATTTACTCGCAATGAATCGATACTTCCTTCCCTCCATTTCCCAGTGATGAATTGGTGCCTTCAACGCCAAACAGGAAATCAGACTGTCTCTTGACATATCTCGTGCCTTCGAAGCAGTCTGGCACCCCGCCCTGCTCACCAAACTCTCCTCTTGTGGTGTCCATGGAAATCTCCACGCATGGCTCGTGGACTTCCTTTTCTGTTGTAGTCATGTGATATCCGTCTGCATGTCTGTGTGACATGAATGGTGATACAAACAGTCTGCAGCATGAAAATCACCACCATCTTACTATAATTCACCAAATGTCCGTCCGTCCGTTCCCAGGTACCGCAAATACGGCTGAACCGATCGCAACAAAATTTTGGGTGGGAAATCCTGGGACCCCCTGGAGTAAAATCGGCTGTATTGTTTTTTCAAATTTCAGCTTTCGTCTCCAGCATTTTCAGGTTTGGGCTCTCGCTTGACGTTATTGTCCCAGGTACCGCAAAAAGGCTGCACCGATCACAACGATACACCTCCATGCCCGTGGGATTCCCATGGGTGACCCCAATAGTCTTACTATAATTCACCAAATATCCGTCCGTCTGTCCGTCCGTTCCCCCCGTACCGCAAAAAGGGCTGAACCGATCGCAACAAAATTTTGGGTGGGTAATCCTGGGAGCCCCTGGAGTAAAATAGGCGAAATTGTTTTTACAATTTCATCTTTGGTCTCCACCATTTTCAGGTTTGATCTCCCGCCTAAAGTTATTGTCCCGGGTACCGCAAAAACGACTGCACAGATTGCATCGATACACCTCCAGGCCCATGGGATTCCCACGGGTGACCCCAATATAAGTATTCAATGCGACCTTTCACAGTGAAAGACCAATTGTCAGAACGATCATCACAGCATTCCAATATTGTCTTTGTGAAGGAATCAGTCTTTACATAACTGGGGTCCTTTCGTCCTGGCACAATACCAGTTCCATAAAAAATGCAATCAGTTTTGCTCTTAAAAGGACCTTAAGATACTCTGGCGCTTCTCTTAATTGAGTTGGAAGATCCACTTTTCTTACTTCGTTGAGTCTTTATGTCAAGTGGGTTGGAAAACCATTTACGACAGTTTGTGTGCACTTTAGTGCTCGTGGTGACGACAATGGTTTCACCTCTTTGGACACTTGCTGCGTTGAACCCATCAGCACCCTTTTGGCGAATGTGAGTTACATCACCTCCATCATCCAATTTCTCCGTACAGATGGGACAAACTTCTGGGTCGACGCCACTTGCACTCATTGTTAAACCTGAAAGAAATGTACAAAAAGTGTGTAAGTACACATGCTCTGATTGGCTACTGAGTGTCACATGGGTGGCTCATGAGAACTAATTAATAAAATGTCTGGCTGCCATCTCAGATGCCATCTTCTTGAATTTATTGATTACCTGATTAGTCAATGATACTTTGAATGATCTTAATGGGATTCTTGACCCCTAAAATCTAGGCGTAGACACCAAAATTACAACTTCAGGGTGAATTATAAATGACGGAGCCATTTAGGGTATTGGTGGCCATCTTGGACGCCATCATGAAAATAACAACTTTCCAGTGGTCCGATTTCATTCGATTTTTAATATGTTATTCCTGATGTCCAATAGTAAGGAAAACCGTTGAAAAACCTTTTGAAACAATTTTTTGGGGGTTAGGGTGTTTGTTTGTTTTTTATAAAATTGACCCGTCTAATTCATCGTGTTGTTTGAATAAATGCGAATGTTTATTTCTGACTTCTCAAACTTTTAACATGGCGTTGTCGGTAAAAGTCACGTGACTTAGCACCTCTCAAATCATAATCTATTAAAATATTATCAGTGAAGCGCTGACGTAACGAATCTGGTGCTGAGAAACCGTGACAGGAGAAGGTTTATTGATCACGTGGTTTGCTTTTGCCTTGACCCGCGACTGGAGGGATCGTGATCATGTGTCCCGTGTGTGGTGTACAGCACTGGTACCTCACTATTATTTTATTTTCATTAATGTAACAATGAAAAACAAGGCATTTCCCGAGACATGATATTTCTGCTGATATTATTTTATGCCACGGAGCAGTATCACGCATAACGCCGACACGGAGGCAAATGTGTCTCGCGGCTCCGCCCCCATCAAGATGAATGACAGTCATAGCCACACCTACCCCAGTCCCATTCTTTTACTATTAACAGTAAAAGATTACTAGTACCCGACTGCAAAGCCGCAATGAGCCGGCGAAGCCAAAGCCTCCTGCCACTATTTTACCCATCACTATGGCATCAGTAGGTTAGGTAGTTGGTCGTAGGTAGGTGTAGTAGGTACCGTACCTGGTAAAGCCGCTGTCGCACCTTGACGTTTTAGCCAGCGTATGCCGACGTATGAAAAATTTGGCGAATACGCTGGCACACGTCGAATACGTTATGGGTAAGTTTTGTATACATTAAGAGCACGCTGAAGCACGCTGGCATACGTTGTAGTACGCCGAGCTCGTCGACAAATTTTGTGCATGCACAAAATTTGTCGATGTATGCCAGCGTATGACTCACACGTTCCGCATACGCTGGCCATAAGTTGTAGGCACGTTAGGCGATCGTTGACACACGTCGACACACGTTACTTGTAAGTTACTCATAAGTCGAAATACGTCGAGATAATGTCTAGCGTACCCGAAACTTATTTCTAACCTATGAGTAACGTGCTTTGAACCTATGTGTAACGTATCTCCAACGCATATTGACGTATGTAGACGTATTTGACGTCTTCCGGACGACCACAGAACTTACTGAACGTGTTTCTAACTTACAGCTACCGTATAATGGTGTGCTGGCAGCGTTTAGGGGAATTGGTATAAATGGGGTTCACAGGAGGAACCCGTCAGTGTTCCAGACTCCATGGTGAGCAGATGTCCATGTCATCCGAGAGATGGAGGACCCGGCAAGGCTGAGATGAGAATACCTACTAGCTGTCCTCCAACATCAACATGACCTCATCGATTTGACACTGTACCAGTTGCGTGCCAATAGAACCACCCTTGAAGGTGCTCGACAGTCTTCCCCATGGCCTTGACTTGATCCTCCCAGCGCTTTGCCTTCTTGTCCACCCTCCGGTAGTCAGTCTTCTTGATGTCCCAGAGGATGGCGTTCTCGCGAAGGAAATCGCACATGAGCTGCTCCTCTTGGACATCAAGACAAAACTGTGTCTTCTTGGGCCTCTTCTTCGCAAGGGTTGGCTGAGAGGAGGTGGAGGCCACGGACGCAGCTATCGATGCCACCGACGATGCCCGAGAGGCGTTGGAACCAGCATCCTCTCCATCAGAGGGTGAGCGTGATGGGGATGGTGTGGGTGATGATGGATCCTCCTTGCGTCCGCATCCACGGCCACGGCCAGGAGACTTCTTGGCAGCATTCTTCGAAGTTTTCTTCGGCATGACGGTGATGTTGACACTTCGATGTCTAGTGCGGTTATGATTTGAATCGTCGAGTGGCATTCTTTTAATAGGCTACGCCACGTGATCGTCGGCGATACACTTCCGCACGCTATGCATAAGTTAGACTATCGTTGGGCATAAGTTGTGAACGACGACAACACGCTAAGCATTCGTTGGTATAAGTTATCTATAAGTTATTGAAACATTCTGTGTACGTTACTAATACGTTATGCATACGTTCAACTCGTTATGAATACGCTATTATATGCCCAAAACTGAAAAAAAACCGATAGTTCAGCGAACGCCAGCGTTTTAGATAAATTTTGATACGTCGGCATACGCTGGCTAAATCGTCAAAGTGTGACAGGGGCTTAAGACTTGGTAAAAGAGAAGAGCAGACAGTTCTCCCCAATACCTACATACAATAAATGTCACAAGAAGCTTAAGGAAGTAACTATATGATGTGCTAGCTTAGGGCCTATTTTAAGAAATTTTAACTGGGCTTCATATACGTTTTCACAGTATGTGTGTAGTCTTCTAATTTCAGTCGCTGTCAGGACTGGTTCTCTCCGGGCACTGCGGCTTCCTCCACCAGAAGAAGTTAGCTTGCAGTAAGATCAGTGCTGACAGATCACACGATAGCGCCGTTTCAACGGCAATGTGTGACTGTCGTTAATCAAACCGTGTCGATGGTGCTGATTGGCTGACCTAAGCTGATCGCTGATTGGTCAGCTCACAAAATTTCGCAAATTCAGACCTAAAATGACACCATTTGCATTCTGGATGAGATTAAAATTGATAAAACTTACTTCTTGAATAATTCGGTGAATTCCATCTCAACTTCGGATATTTCCGGCCGTGAAAAACTATCCCCTACAGCCGCGAGATTTCTAAAAAATAATTCTTCGTCAATTTTAGAATATTTGATGCTGTTTTCACCCTCCGAAACGCGTAATAAGCTTTTTTGAAATATTTTTTCAAATGCTCGAATCTCATTGGTTCCGGTGTTTGGTGACGATTTTAGTTGAAGATAACGAGGTTGGTCTTAAAGTATTTTAATTGCAAATTAGAGGTGCATAAGATTGTGAATCAAACAAAGACTGGTGAAACAAATTCCTATTGAACCTTTTTCAATTTGTTATGCATACTTCCGCATCCGCAAGATGGCGGCCTCCATTGAGCGATTTGGTGCATCAAAGCTTCGAAATTCTCAAGCCAAGGGATCCAGCAAAATCTGGCTTTTCAACATAATACATACGCGTTCATTGACAACACCGGCCTCGCCGGCTATTACTAGTACCCGCCTGCAAAGCCGCAATGAGCCGGCGAAGCCAAAGCCTCTTGCCACTATTTTACCCATCACGATGGCATCAGTAGGTTAGGTCGTCGATAGTAGGTCGGTGTAGGTACCGTACCTGGTAAGACTTGGTAAAAGAGAAGAGCAGACAGTCCTCCCCAATACCTACATACAATAAATGTTACAAGAAGCTTAAGGAAGTAACTATACGATGTGCAAGTTTAAGGCCTATTTTATGAAATTTTAACTGGGCTTAACATACGTTTTCACAGTATGTGTGTAGTCTTCTAACTTCAGTCGCTGTCAGGGCTGGTTCTCTCTAGGCACGGCGGCTTCCTCCACCAGAAGAAGTTAGCTTGCAGTAAGATCAGTGCCGACAGATCAGAAGATCCGTTGCAACGGCAATGTGTGACTGTCTTTAATCAAACCGAGCTTTTTCTTCATGTAAACCGCTTATACCGTATTTCTGGCCATGAAAAACTATCCCCTACGGCCGCGAGATTTCTAAAAAATAATTCTTCGTCAATTTTAGAATATATGACGCCATTTTCACCCTCTGAAACGCGTAATAAGCTTTTTAAAAATATTTTTCAAATGCTCGAATCTCATTTGTTACGGTGTTTGGTGACGATTTTCGTTGAAGATAACGAGGTTGGTCTTAACGTATTTTAATTACAAATTAGAGGTGCATTAGATTGTGAATCAAAGAAAGACGGGTGAAACAAACTCCTATTGAAATTTTTCGCAATTGCTTTATGCAAACTTCCGCATCCGGTCGATGGCGGCCTCCATTGCGTGATTTGGTTTTAGAAATATTTTTTCAAATGCTCGAATCTCATTGGTTCCAGTGTTTGGTGACGCTTTTCGTTGAAGATAACCAGGCCCGTGCGGGCCGAGGTTGGTCTAAAAGTATTTTAATAATAAATTGGAGGTGCATAAGATTGTGAATCAAACAAAGACGGGTGAAAGAAACTCCTATTGAACGTTTTTCAATTTGTTATGCATACTTCCGCATCCGCAAGATGGCGGCCTCCATTGAGCTTCGGAATTCTCAAGCCAAGGAATAATCTGGTTTTCGACATAATACGTACGCGTTTATTGACAACACTGGCTTCGCCGGCTACTAGTACCGACTGTAAAGCCGCAATGAGCCGGCGAAGCCAAAACCTCTTGCCACTATTTTACCCATCACTATGGCATCAGTAGGTTAGGTAGTTAGTAGTAGGTAGGTGTAGTAGGTACCGTACCTGGTAAGACTTGGTAAAAGAGAAAGGCAGACAGTCCTCCCCAATACCTGCATACCTCTTGCCACTATTTTACCCATCACCATGGCATCAGTAGGTTAGGTAGTTGGTAGTAGGTAGGTAGGTAGTTGGTAGTAGGTAGGTGTAGTAGGTACCGTACCTGGTAAGACTTGGTAAAAGAGAAGAGCAGACAGTCCTACCCAATACCTACATACAATAAATGTCACAAGAAGCTTAAGGAAGTAACGATACGATGTGCTAGCTTAAGGCCTATTTTAAGAAGTAGGAAAATTCTCAAGCTCAAACAGTGAAAAAAACATGACCCATCACCAGGGACATCTACTGTAGCATATTCCCAAAAAGAACAATGGTGTCACATCCGATGGCTTTACTTGGTGCAACGTAAAAACCTCTCTCAAGTTACCACGGACTGTTGTCGAATCATGTTTCAGTGATGATAGCACTGGTGGAGGTTGTACCATTTTTCCTTTCATTTCGGTTCTTTTTCTTTCTCCGTAACAGACAACAGTGCCCAAAGCAATGACGATTTAGCTTAGGAAATTTGAGCATATGATGAGAACTATTTCCAGCAGTATATGGTTAGGCGTGATTTGGTTGTTTTGCACCAACCTCGTTCCCGGCGTCGCAGACGTGTCGAGGGCGCTGGTAAGATGTCCTGTGTCGAGGGCGCTGATTGGCTGATTCGGTTCTCCGACGGCCACGAGATTTCTAAAAAATAATTTTTCGTCAATGTGAGAATATTTGACGCCGTTTTCACCGTCCGAAACAGTAGTCAGGTTTGTTATGTAATTTCGTTCTTTTTTTGTGGAGATTAGCAAAACTATACATTTTTGGAAAGCTGATAGCACCAGGAATCCGAAAAACCATGTTTCCATTTGCGCAAATTTTTCTTTGGCGGCCATATTGGATTTTCAAAATGGCCACCATCGGAAACCTATTTTTCGCGATATCTCAACATCCGAACCACCTAGAGTGCTGATTCCAACACCTATACCCACATTTTTGGGGATGAGGAATCACATGAAGCCATCTAAAATAATCTACACCTACCCTGGGATACCAGGTGGCAGCCTACAGCGGATTTTCAAGATGGCCACTTTCAGGAAACATGTTTTTTTCTGAATATGTATTTTTTTTTTTTTTTTTTTTTTTTTTGTATACAAGATCGAGGCTCGTGAAAGAGCGAACATTAATCACACAGAAAGACAAACAGACACATAAAACAAATAACATCGGGAGCGGTAGACAAGATGGGGAGAGAGGGGGAAGGACACAAACACAACATTTGAGAGCAGGGACCGAGAGACATGGAGACATCGAGAGATCTGTGGGAGGGAGAGGGCTTTGGGGGGGAGGCATGTGAAGGGGGGGAGGCATGTGTAGGGGGGGAGGCATGTGAAGGGGGGGAGGCATGTGAAGGGGTCGCTACATTGTGGCACACGGATCATAATTATGAAACCACATCCCTCATATATCCTAAACAGGTGATTTATGTATTCAAGAGGTAAGTATATAGAGATGAGGCTATACAATCCATAATTATACATGTAATAATTACTTTTATTTGAACATAGAATATTTCCCATAGATGAAATTTTATCTTTGTCAACATTCATCAACATTTTGTCCTCATTTCTGTACAAGAACTTCTGTACAAGAAGAATTTCTGTACAAGAACCATGGCGTCGACTACTGCTATTTTCATAGCTGCAGAGTTATGGACTTGAGCTTGAGGACTTGAGGTCGGAGCTAAGTCACCCGGAGCTAAGTCTCCATGTTTCACAAGGAGATGGATTAACTTTGACTTGTCAAGGCAAGGAAGCAGGTCACCGTTTGGTGCGAACAAGGCGCGAGGTGTAAGGGTGAATTCGTAGTTGCCTATTGCGTCTTTCTGGTCAACATCACGGCTTGATTTTGTCAATATCATCAGCCTTCCATACAAGTCTTTTGTTTCCTTCAAGTCGACTGACTTGTCCCTGAGCATGATCTTGGTCTTCTTCACACCAGACAAGTACATCGTGTTGTTTTCTTTTTTCACGGGTGCAAATAAGCTGACTGTTCCGTTGATTCTTTCGTCAACATACTCTTCGTACAAGTGTTGACCAATGTTGTCGATATTCAGGATTTGTGATGTGTGCTCCTCTGGGACATAGGCATGTGTGATCAAGTTGTATATGCTATTTCCTTCTGTGGTAAATGGATTGCCATGACTCATGATAGCAGCCTTGATCTTTTCAACCGCTGTATTGTTCAGATTCACTGCCCTCGGACTAAGTTTGTGGTGTTCTGTCACTTTGTCTGTTTTGGTGTCGAACTGATCTTTGAATTCTCTGGTGGCCTTGTGGCTTTGGTGAACTTGTCCTTTTCTGAACATGCCTCGTCTATTTCTTCTGACATATCTGAGCAAACGGCTTTCAACTGTGGATAAACTTTGAAGAACAGGTCCAGTGCCATTTCATAAAGTGCTATATATGAATAAATATGAGCACGGAGAGTGCGTTTGTAATGCGAACATCTCAGGATCTGCCTTGTTGTTGAAGGTCCGTAGAGGTCGGCCTCTATCCACGCGTCATCAATACCTGAGTTCTCAATGGAAGTACCCAGGGCTCTCAAAGCAGCCATGACCACATGCAGCTCGCCAAGCCGAGGTACAACGGTACCTTTCAGGTCTGGCCTTGCATCCAGCAGCCTTATCACCTTTTCATAGAGGGCCATATCCCAGGAAATGACTGTAGGGTGGCTTGTACCAACAACTAAGTTCTTTAGCTGAGTTGTCTGAGAGATGACGGTCAGAAGAGTCGACCACTCGTGTGCTACTTCAGGTAGAAGGGGTAAGACTCCGACTTGTGTCAAACTGTGACTACCCGACAGCAATGAGTGGTATCCTGCCCAACCAGGTATATATGTGCTGTTTGATTTCTGCATTCTGGTGATCATAGAAGCAACCAACCATCCTAGATGTGTAAGGTGATACGCTGGTGATATACCATCCTTGCTGATGTGGAATGTGTCTGTTCTCTTTATGGTTTTCGGCACCGGCTTGTCACAATGAAGCATAGGAACCTGGTACGGGGTCACTGACAAACTGGTAGTGTCAGCTATGCTCAGTTGTGGCGCCAATGTTTCTCCTTGAGTGTCACGTTTTTGATAAACAGCAATGATTGTTCCATGGGTTGTCCCTTTGCCATCCACGCTGTCTTCAGCAAAGTCTGTGTTATCAGCTGCAAAAAACACAAAAGTTCCCTTCTTCAAAAATGGAGGAACATAAAGTCCTTGGAACTTCAGGGTGTTTTCCACAATGGCATTTGCTAGGGCTGTTTCGAGGTGCATAACACGACTGTACGAGACACAGTAACCTTGAGAGCAGAGACTTTCCAGGAGTTTCTTGTTTCTTGTGTCATGGTGAACTGCCAAGGCTAATCCTAGAGACTGTGGAGTTTCTTGTGATTTGGTTGATCGGAAGGTCGCAGAATCAGTTTTGGGCCTATAGTTCACTTGCTTGTCAGATTTGAATCCACCCAATAGCATCTGACTAACAGTGAGTACTTCTCTGTTAACGTGAGTGGTTCGTTTTTCAGTTTCTAGTGTTTCTGTTGGCCCCACCATAACCCATCTGATCATTGCGTGGAGTGCTGCTGGAACATCATCTGTGCTGCTAGTGACCTGTATAGCATCGGATGAGTTTTCCTGTTGGTGGAAGTTCTTGATAATTCTGCGCAATGCCTTTGCTGCTTTATAGATAATATTCAGATCGTCTACTTCACTTTCTATCATGGCAGACTGAACCATATCGGATTCGCATGCATCTGGGGAGTAAAGAACAGAAGGTTTTCTCCTGTCCTTTTGCCTAACAGACGTTACGTGTGGTAGTTCTAGAAGAATTCTCTCCTTGAGCCAGTGTCTTCTATATGCAGGGAAGTGGTGCGCCAATGCATCTGTGCCACCAAGCAAGTTGATGTATGTTGTTTCAATATGTGCCATGGATAAGTATTGTTTATTCTGAGTTTGACAGTCGACAAGGCTAATCAACTCAATCAAACATGATGTTTGAAACGGATGACCTCTCTCTGTTGTTCCCTTGTTATCCTTGGTACGTAACACATGGAATACATTTGTTGTCCAACATGACTTGTGGTATTGAACATCGATTGCATGTGCATCAGTGGGTGAGATGGATGTGTTTAACCTAGTTTGCAGGGTGAGATTTCCAGACAGCTCCACAGCATCGTGTAATGCTTTCCCACCGTTTTCTGTTCTCAATGTGTACAATTTTTGCTCGTTATCTTCCTGGCAGAAAAAGCAATGTTCCTTAATGAATGGAGCTGTTGCAGAACGTGTAAACGGACTGGTGGTGGAAGTTGATGGTTCGTCCAGTTCTGTGCTTTTTCGCTTTTGTCCACGTTTTTTCTCTGTGTAGGAGCCGGCTGAAATGTGATATTGATGGCGGTCTTTGGCACGTTGTACCTTCTCTTTGTTGGTTGCATTTGAATAACAGATACGATGCCAAACTGCATTATTGAATTGCAGACTTTCACTTGTTTCATCCTTTAAGCGACTGTGAATTTTAACATATTTTCCATCATGGTAGGCTGCTCTATCATTAAGGGTTTGTAGCAAGTGTTCAAACGAGTCCGGTTTGGGCTGCTGGACAAGCGTTCCATATTTTGCTGAAGCGGTTTGACAAATTATGCAGTGCTGCCACTGTGTGGGCTGAGTCGTAACTTCACTCATCTTCTCTCAAGACCTGCAAATATATAAAACGACAACAGGTAAGTAATTGTGAGCTTCATGAGGTTTATTTTAAATGAACTATTAGGTCTGATATAATGACTTTCCATGTACATGAACTGAACATGTTGAAATGATTATTTTCATGTACATGAATTATGAAATGAAATGAAATGAGTAGATTATTTTAGATGGCTTCATGTGATTCCTCATCCCCAAAAATGTGGGTATAGGTGTTGGAATCAGCACTCGAGGTGGTTCGGATGTTGAGATATCGCGAAAAATAGGTTTCCGATGGTGGCCATTTTGAAAATCCAATATGGCCGCCAAAGAAAAATTTGCGCAAATGGAAACATGGTTTTTCGGATTCCTGGTGCTATAAGCTTTCCAAAAATGTATAGGTTTGCTAATCTCCACAAAAAAAGAACGAAATTATAAATCTGAACATAATGAACCTGACTACAGGAAATAAGCTTTAAAAAAATATTTTTTCAAATGCTCGAATCTCATTGGTTCTGGCGTTTGATGACGATTTTCGTTGAAGATAACGAGGTTGGTCTTAACGTATTTTAATGACTAATGAGAGGTTTCATTAGATTGTGAATCAAAGAACGACGGGTGAAACAAACTCCTATTGAACTTTTTCGCAATTGTTTTATGCAAACTTCCGCATCCTGTCGATGGCGCCCATCATTGAGCGCTTTCATTTTAGAAATATTTTTGCAAATGCTCGACTCTCATTGGGTCCGGTGTTTGGTGACGCGTTTTGTTGAAGATAACCAGGCCCGTGCGGGCCGATGTTGGTCTTAAATTATTTTATTAATACATCTGAGGTGCATAAGATTGTGAATCAAACGACGACGGGTGAAAGAAACTCCTAATGAACGTTTTAAATTTGTTATGCATACTTCCGCCCACGCAAGATGGCTGCGCCCACTGCGCTTCGGATTCTCGAGCCAAGGCATAATCAGGTTTTCAACATAATACGTACTCGTTTATTGACAACACCGGCTTCGCCGGCGACTAGTACCGACTGCAAAGCCGCAATGAGCCGGCGAAGCCAAAGCCTCTTGCCACTATTTTACCCATCACCATGGCATCAGTAGGTTAGGTAGTTGGTAGTAGGTAGGTAGTTGGTAGTAGGTAGGTAGGTAGTAGGTAGGTATAGTAGGTACCGTACCTGGTAAGACTTGGTAAAAGAGAAGAGCAGACAGTCCTCCCCAATGGCAATACCTGCATACAATAAATGTCACAAGAAGCTTAAGGAAGTAACGATACGATGTGCTAGCTTAAGGCCTATTTTTAACTGGGCTTAACATACGTTTTCACAGTAAATGTGTACCATTTTTTGTACCATTTTGTACCATGTACCAGAGGTTGTACCATTTTTCCTTTCCTTTCGGTTCTTTTTCTTTCTCCGTAACAGACAACAGTGCCCAAAGCAATGACGATTTAGCTTAGGAAATTTGAGCATATGATGAGAACTATTTCGAGCAGTACGCGTGATTCAGTTGTTTTGCTTACGCGTGATTCGGTTGTTTTGCACCAACCTCATTCCCGGCGTCGCAGACTTGTCGAGGGCGCTGGTAAGATGTCCTGTGTCGAGGGCGCTGATTGGCTGATTTGGTTCTCCGACGGCCATGAGATTTCTAAAAAATAATTTTTCATCAATGTGAGAATATTTGACGCCGTTTTCACAGTCCGAAACGCGTAATAAGCTTTAAAAAAAATATTTTTCCAAATGCTCGAATCTCATTGGTTCTGGTGTTTGATGACGATTTTCGTTGAAGATAATGAGGTTGGTCTTAACGTATTTTAATTACTAATGAGAGGTTTCATTAGATTGTGAATCAAAGAACGACGGGTGAAACAAACTCCTATAGAACTTTTTCGCAATTGTTTTATGCAAACTTCCGCATCCGGTCGATGGCGCCCACCATTGAGCGCTTTTATTTTTGAAATATTTTTGCAAATGCTCGACTCTCATTGGGTCCGGTGTTTGGTGACGCATTTTGTTGAAGATAACCAGGCCCGTGCGGGCCGATGTTGGTCTTAAATTATTTTATTAATACATTGGAGGTGCATAAGATTGTGAAACAAACGATGACGGGTGAAAGAAACTCCTAATGAACGTTTTAAATTTGTTATGCATACTTCCGCCTCCGCAAGATGGCTGCGCCCACTGCGCTTCGGATTCTCGAGCCAAGGCATAATCAGGTTTTCAACATAATACGTACTCGTTTATTGACAACACCGGCTTCGCCGGCTATTATTATTAACAAGAAGTTTGATTCCCGGGTTTGACAGATCCCGATTTTCCGCTTTATTTTGCTTTTGCCTTGGTCTGGAGAACTGAAAAGGGATCCCTGCCTCGACAATCAGCGAAACAGAACAGGTACGCTCTCATATGCAGCCTCAGAGAGTTTTTAAAGATAATCCAACTTTAGTTTGGTATGTAGCTAATGGGACCGACATTTTTTTCCACACCATCCCTACATAGAGAGTACGAGCGTACTCTCTGATAAATGTTCGTTTTTCATTCATCATCCACTTTCTAAACTCACCCCTCAAACCTCCCCACCTAAACTCCCCTCTCACACTCCACTCCTAAACTTCCCCCTCCCTTTCAATACTCCCCCCATTCTCCTCCACTCCTAAACTACAACCCTTGTCCCTCCCCTCCAAATCTCCCCACTTGCCCCTCCCCTTCAAATCTCTCCCCTCACCTTCAAAACTCCCCCACCCCTCCCCTTCAAAACTCCCTCCTCACCTCTGCTTCAAAATTCCCCTTCACCTCTCCCCTCCCTTTCAATCCTCCATCCTCACCCCTCCCCTCCAAAACACTCCCCTCGCCCCTCTCCTCCTAAACTCCTGCCTCGCCCCTCCCCTCCTAAACTAACCACTAGCTCCTCCCCTACCCCACCCCTTCAAATCTCTCCCACCCCCAACCATCTTTCTCCAATTCTCCCCCCACTCCTCCTCAAAGCTTCCTCCTCCCCACTTCCTCTCCCTTCAATCTCATACCTCCACGTCCTCCAACCTTCTACTTTGCTCTGCCCTCCTCAAACAACCCCTCACTGTGCCTCATCCCATCACCATCAAACCTTTTGTCCTCCACATCCTTCCCTTTTCCCGAACTCTTCTGCAATCTCTGACACACCATCAACAGCTCTCCCTACCTCCCTCCCTCACCCCTCATCTTACTCTACCCCTCCCCTGTCCTATACCCAATTCCCCCCCTCACTCTTCCTTAACGCTATGGACTTCAAGCATCTGGGGCCTTCACTCAAACCCGATTGATCACTCCATCCAGGTTGCTTCGAACAAACCAGACATGATATGCTGAACAGAAACTTTCCTCCGACAAGATGTCTCTGATTCCTTCAATTCAAGATTATTCAAGTTTCAAGTATTCGAGATTCATTCAAGATATCTCTCCCTGGTTACTCCCTCCTCCGGTATGACAGACCTGAGCCTCCGGTTGCTATTCTCAGGGTGGTGGGGTTGCTATTTCTATCAAAAACTCTCTTCCTTCCTCACTCTCCTTGCACTGCCCTCTCTCCAACCCACCCCCAGGAGTACCTCTGGCTGCAGCTTCCTCTCCACACCCACCTTTTGTTGATATGTGTTCTGTACCATCCTCCAAACAGTGATGTGCCCATTCACATTTCACTGTCTGACAACATGGACCAACTTCAATTCACTCATCCCAACTCTCTCTTCCTCATATGTGGCGATTTCAACTGTCATCATGCCAGCTGGCTGGGTGTGGGTTCCTCTCTCACCAGCCATGGCATCTCAGAAAAGGACTTCTGCGACTCATTGGGACCGACACAATCTGTCAATTTCCCGACCCGGATCTCAGTGAATGGAGCATCTTCTCATCTAGACTTCGTTATGACAAACTTCCCTGCAAATGTCTGCTGCTCTTCTTCTGCTCCAATCAGTTCTTCTGATAATTTGCTTGTTAAAGTGGACATCTCTCTGGCCATTCTCAGAGAGCCTGCTCAGCATCGACGAGTCTCCCATTTCACTCAGGCCGACTAGCAAGGTCTTCAAGCAGCCATCAATCATCTGGACTGGTCTCCCACCTGGCAGCAACCCTCTTCTGGTGAAACTGCCAACATTAAGACTCTCTGCTCACCTTCACTCCTCTTTTCTCCAACCTCTGGAACAATCTCCCACACTCTCTTCAATCCCTCTCCTCCCTCCACGTATTTAAAACAGCTGTTCAACACCATCTTTTATCTTCCCCCATCCAAAACTTTGATCTTTTCTATCCCCGTTAAAACACCCCAAATCCGCCTCTTTAAATTCACAATTTCTTTCCTGAAATTCCTGGAAGTGTTTATTTGCTTTATACCATGTACACCTCCCTCCTCCCCCAGCCCTCCCCCTTCCACAGATCTACTGATGTCGCTGTTCTCTTCTGTTGTTGTGCTTTTGCCTCCCTCTCTCCCCCACTTGTCTCCCACTCCCTTCAATGCACGTTTTGCATCTGTGCATGTTTTCATTTGTGTCTGCGCATGATGCTAACAATGTGTTACCTCTTACATGGGCCTTGATTCTGTTTCCCGAAAAAAAAGAAAAGCCCTCTTGAAACTTATAGCAGTTCTCAGCTGCTGGTTCCGGGAGGGCTTCCTTCACCAGGAAATGAAATACTCGCTCAGTTCTGGTTCGTGCTACACAAAAACAAAGCATTTCAAAATTTTAATTAAAGCCATTTGCATGTGTACAATCGGTACCGTTGATGCTGGACGTGCCCCTTGACCGTCTATTAATTGCGCTTTCCCGACTTTATGTTGCGGACAAATCATACACGTTTTGCAACACTGGTCTGCCACTGGACTAAATGCCGGCGCATACCATTCCTTAGCTACCATCCCCCTTCGCTCATATGCCTCAGCCCATGAGTTGTATGAGCCAACCACAGTTACAAGGCTTAAAAGCATCGTTGAGCAAACATCCATGTTCCTGATCAGTCATGGCATCCTGTAGAATTCTGGTGTCCTCCAATGTCGGGACTTGTTCAGTTGCTGTCGATACAGATACGTGAAAAAGTAAGTACACCCCATGTAAAGTTTTGACTTTTTAAACATATTTCAACAAACAGCTATTTGATCTTCATTTCAACAATATTTATAGATAAAGGTGATATAATATAACAAATATCATGAAACATTTACATTTTGTAGTCCATTGTATAATTTAAATAAACATAAATGCAAATTTCGCATGTGGAAAAAGTAAGTACGCCCCTACATTTATCACCAATTCAAATACCTAAAATTAGAATCAGGTGCACCAGCTCAGGTGCGAATGATTAGAACATTGTTAGAGAGGATCTTGGAGGAACCTGTCTTATTTACACCTCAGACATTTCGTTTGGTTTGCTCTTTGTTGTTTTAGTGTGCGGCGTCACCATGCCTAGATCAAAGAGCTCTCTGAGGCCTTCAGAAAGAAGGTTATAGATGCCTACGAGTCTGGCAAGGGATTTAAAAATATCTCCAAACAATTTGAAATCAATCATTCGACTGTCCGGAAGATCATCTACAAGTGGAGAGGATTCCAAACAACTGCCAACTTGTTCAGGCCAGGTCGCCCCAGCAAGTTCAGCCCGAGAGCAGACCGCAAGATGCTGAAAGCTGAAAATGCTGAAAGAAGTCTCTCAGAACCCGAGAATGTCATCACGGGACTTACAGGTAGATCTTGCCACTGTTGATGTCAAATTGCACGAGTCAACCATGAGAAAGAGGCTGCACAAATTTGATCTTCATGGGAGGTGTGCCAGGAGGAAACCTTTGCTGTCCAGAAAGAACATCAGGGCAAGAATAAAGTTTGCCAATGAACACCAAGGCAAAGACCAGCACTTTTGGAACAATGTGCTCTGGACAGATAAGTCAAAGGTAGAGCTATTTGGCCACAGTACCAGAAGACATGTTTGGCGAAAACCAAAGACAGCATTTGACCACAAGAACCTGATACCAACTGTAAAGCATGGTGGTGGAAATATTATGGTTTGGGGCAGCTTTGCTGCATCCGGGCCTCGGCAGCTCACCATCATAGAATCCACTATGAATTCTTCATTGTACCAGAGGGTGCTTGAGGATAATGTAGGCCATCTGTCGGAAAGTTGAAGCTCAACCGAAGGTAGACTTTGCAACATGACAATGACCCTAAACATACCAGTAAATCCACCAAGGAATGGCTGGAAAGAAAGAAATGGAGGGTTCTGGAATGGCCAAGTCAAAGCCCGGATTTAAATCCCATCGAGATGTTGTGGGGGGATTTGAAACGAGCTGTGCATGCAAGAAACCCCTCAAACATCACATCGCTGAAAGAATTCTGCATGGAGGAGTGGGCAAAAATTTCTCCCAGTCCATGTCAGAGACTGGTAGGCAGTTATAAGAAACGCCGCGTTGAGGTTGTTTCTGCCAAAGGGGGCAATACCACCTATTAGAGCCAAGGGTGTACTTACTTTTTCCACATGCGAAATTTGCATTTATGTTTATTTAAATTATACAATGGACTACAAAATGTAAATGTTTCATGATATTTGTTATATTATATCACCTTTATCCATCAATATTGTTGAAATGAAGATCAAATAGCTGTATGTTGAAATATGTTGAAAAAGTCAAAACTTTACATGGTGTGCACTTACTTTTTCACATGACTGTATATATACACAAAGAATTAAGTTAAGCACCCCCCCCCCCCGTTTTTTTACAACCTCGCACATTACAAGTTTGTTGTCGTCAAAACAGTGTAATATACCCATGATATTGCTATATTTTCTGGAGAAGTGATATTATGGTCACATAAAAACATAACAATCATGCCGTTTTCAATATTTTATTCTGAATAATTTAAGGTGAAATTTTTTGGGAATTTTAGGCATATTTTCACCTCAATTTAAGTATGGAGCTATAGGTCCATCACGGACAGTGTGGATGACGTTTAGGTTTTCTAACGTACAGTCATTGTTCTGAGAAGACCTCTAGCGATCTTTGCGTCAATAACGTGTGTAGGACCCACGTGATCGGATCACTGACTCAACCCTATGTCTCATAGACCCTGTAAGCCGTCGTATGCGTTGCTGTGGCAGGTTGTTCCATTCCCGATGTAATGCACATTCCAATTCATCCAGATTGGCTATTGGAGGGACCATCTTCGCAATTTGTCGTCCCAACATGTCCCAAACGTGCTCGAGGGGGTTCAGGTCAGGACTGTACGCAGGCCAGGGGATGGTTGTCACAGCACCTTGCTCCAGCAAGGCTCGGACGCGTCTCGCACGGTGAGGCCTGGCGTTGTCATCCATGAAGATGGGATTGACGCAAAGATCGCTAGAGGTCTTCTCAGAACAATGACTGTACGTTAGAAAACATAAACGTCATCCACACTGTCCGTGATGGACCTATAGCTCCATACTTAAATTGAGGTGAAAATATGCCTAAAATTCCCAAAAAATTTCACCTTAAATTATTCAGAATAAAATATTGAAAACGGCATGATTGTTATGTTTTTATGTGACCATAATATCACTTCTCCAGAAAATATAGCAATATCATGGGTATATTACACTGTTTTGACGACAACAAACTTGTAATGTGCGAGGTTGTAAAAAAACGGGGGGGGTGCTTAACTTAATTCTTTGTGTATACTTGGTACTGACTGGTTCTCCATCCTCCTGAGTTGCTTGCTTACTGGTTTCATCCCGGCAGTGGTTTAGTAGGGTCCATCGTTAGTCACCGGCTGTGCCCCCTTAATCTGCCCTACCTCGTTCGGATGTGTCGTCCATAGTCGTTTGGGTACCTTCTCCAGTACTTCCAATGACACTCCGATCATTGCCCGTGGAATTTGCACAATTCTTTCAATGGTACTCGACGTCATTTTCGGTTTTCTTTCCCTTACAAATCCAACATCCCATAACTTCCAGAGATCTTTTACAAAATAATCAACTATCAGTTGCCTCTCTTCTCTTGGCACTAATTGTTACCATGTTACCATAACAAAAACATCATTGTTACCATGGAACCAATTTCCTTAGCGGCAAGCCCTTCAGTTACAGCTGAAGTCAAATGTGGAGTTACATCAGTCCGTTGTTTCCACAACCCCTTTTGTTCGTTGGACAGTTCTATCTCAAGCATGTTGACTGTCATACTCTGGATCATGAAAGCTGTGACCTTGAGGACACTCATTACAGCCAGGCTGCTTCAACATGCTGGACTGGACTGAGTCATGAATATATACTCTTAATACCACTTTTTCCCACAATTCACGATAAGTGCACTGTTGCAAAACACATGTACAGTACAATTAGAACTTGCACACAAAACTATTTCACCAACATGTGGGAACAATCCATCCTCTATAGCTTTCAGGAGGACTTACCTGACTCATCTTATAAAGTCTGTTCCTCCTCCAACTTACTAAGCGGAGGAAATTAAAACAGTACAAAACTCAACATGATCTGCAAATTAATGCAAGTACAAATACAAAATACAAGAGCTCTATTCTTTCGACATCAGTCAAAATCAAACACACAATCCCCCCCAATTTCCAGTGGTTAAACAAAATATCCTTTAGGAGTTTAGGTGTACGCCGAAACCTTTATCTCATCTCGCTTATTGCCCATTTTGTCAATAAAACAATTCACTCACAAAAGTACACAAGCACAATCATATTCTGATCAATGCCACGGGATAACAGACCCTTTAGTGCAATGGAACATTCGATCAGCGGGATGCCAAATCCCTGAACCTAAACTGGTCCTTGACCAGTGTATGCATATGAGATCTTCTATCCCAAGGATCCCTCACCCTTTTCATACAGATCCCTGACCCGTGAATCTTATGGAATCCTCCATCCAAAGTCCCGAAAGGAAGTCTGATCCGATAACAAATTTACAAGGATTTTAGAAATCAGCAGGAGCCCCTTAGTTCCCACAGTTCAATGACTTCCAGGATCCTATTAGCTTGAAGCTCCAGGGATTTCGATCCTATATTACATTAGAATGAATGATTTTTCCATAACTCATTCCCTATAATAAACAATTCAACACAATTTCTCTGGATCCTGTCACCCGTTGAGTTTCGAGACGGGGAGCACGACTTCAGTGAATGCGACATGACAAAAAGGGCAGGGAAGCGAATCTCAGCAAGGTCCTCTTACCTTCCCTTTTAGGCAGCCATTCGCATCTGCAGCACCTCAGCTGAACCACTCCACTCTCCTCGCCCCCCTCCCCCTCATCATCATCCCCAACTCCCCCACCCCCCCTCCCCCCGGGGTTTTGCGATCCCATCCCCGTCGCCATTTACTGTTGTGGAATAACTCCAACCTCAGTCAAATCACACCAGTTCACAGGTTGGTTGAATAATTTATGAAATACGTGCACACGGAGAGAGGTGCCAAAACAACACAGGGTCAGCACATGCGCAAGTTCATCCTTTCTCGCAAAATGTTTCAAATGAACCCCTTATATAGAGTGAAATAAACAGATGTGCCAATTTATGGGGAAATCACAATTGATGCCTGGTCCTGTTGACATTGAGGATTTTACAAGTAAACAACAGATGGTGATCAGTTGATGGTAAACAAGAGAGACTGTGATCTGTTATCTTATACGAGCAGCTTTTACATTGCAAAACTTTGAAACATAGAGATGAAAACCAAGTACTCATCACTTTTTTAGTACCAGCTCAAAATGCTTTGCGGCAATCACATGGTCTCTCGAGCTCTGCACTACCTTATATGGTCATAAATTCTTTTTTGACAAGAACCATCAATTGAACATTTGTAAACGAATTATTTTATGCCCACAGTGGATGACTAATGAAAAGATTTTCCACAACTTGTGCTTGGATGGGCTTTCTTCATTTATTTTTTTTGGAATGCAGTCAAGGATCGTGTAATAAAGCTTTGTATGTGGTGAGGAGCTCAGAAGTTCCCATAAAGGACTTCGCATGATGGAGGATGCCTAGTTTTGGATTAGGTTTCAGAGTTTCATAATCATCTGTAAGATTATTGGGAGCAGGCTGATTGATCTGGAGTTGCATGGCTCTATCTTTACACCATTTTTGTGTAAAGCGGCGATGTTGGCCAATTTCCAAGCAGATGGCAGATGACCTTGAGCAAAAGAGAGGGTGAAGAGAATAGAGAGGGTGTGATAGAGTGGCAGAGCAGGATTTTAGGACCTGTTGGCTGATTCCATCTGGTCCAGTTGCAGAATCAGAGTCGAGGTTTGACAGAAACTTCTCCAGCTTGTCAGGAGAGAAGGAAAAAAGAGTCCAGAAGCAACTGGGTTAGACTGGGTAAGGTGGGCACAGAGAGCGATGGGTTTGGGACAGAAGATTTTGAGGCAAATACAGAGTTGAGGCATTCGGCTTTGTCACGCGCGGTGTCAACTGTGTTGCTGTTTGAGGTAAGGGAGGAGATGGCAGGGAAACAAACACCAGAAACCGATTTGACCAGACGCCACCAGGATTTGGAGGAGGAAGACAGGTTTGACAGTTCAGTCTTGAGAGTAGACAGATATTGTTTCTCTCTTGAGGGTAGACACCAACTTGTTCCGAGCTTTGTGAAAGGAACTGAGATTGCCTTCAGTTGCATTAGCGTTCCAGGAGGCGAAAGCAAGTTGTTTCAGGGGAACTGCCTCACCACAAGAATCAGTGTACTATGGACGGGAGGGAAGGGTATGACAACTGAAGGCAAGATGGGAAAAATCTGTGCATGAGAGAGCAATTTACTTTGGAAGAATTCCCAGGATTGGTTGATGGTCAGAAGCAGTGGAGATGGGAGACCAGTCCAGATGTTTGATGGCTGCTTGAAGACCTTGCCAGTCAGCTTGAGTGAAATGCCAGACTTGTTGACGCTGATAAGGCTCTCTGAGAATGGCCAGAGAGATGTCCACTTAAACAAGCAAATGATCTGATGAATCGATTGGAGTAGATTAAGAACAGCAGACATTTACAGGGAAGTTAATCATAACCAAGTCTGGAAGAGAAGATGCTCCATTGACTGAGATCCGGCTTGGGAAGTTGACAGATTGTGTTCATCCCAATGAGTCGCAGAAGTCCTTGGCCGAGGTGCCAGGGCTGGTGCGAAAGGTACCCACACCCAACCAGCTGGCATGGTGACAGTTGAAATCGGCACATATGAAGAAGAGAGAGTTGGGATGAGTGAATAGAAGTTGGTCCATGTTGTCAGACAGTGAGATGTAAATTGAGCCATCCTGCTTGGTGGATGGTACAACACACACATGAACAAAAGGTGGGAGCGGAGGAGAAGCTGTAACCAGGGGAACTCCTGGGGGTGTGGTGGAGAGAGGGTAGTGCAAGGAGAGTGAGGAAGATAGTTTTTGATAAAGATAGCAACCCCACCACCAACACAAGGCTCAGGTCTATCATACTGGAGGAGGGAGTAGCCATGGAGAGATACAAAGGAATCAGAGACATCTTGAAGGAGAAAAGTTTCTGTTAAGCAGATCAAGTCTGGTTTGCCAGAAGCAACCTGTATGGAGAGATCAATCAGGTTTGAGGGAAGGCCCCGGATGTTTGATGTCCATACTGTTGAGGAAGAGGGAGGGGGAGCATCAGGTACAGGACAGGCGAGGGGTAGGGTAACTTGAGGGAGAGGAGGAGGTGGAGAGAGCTGTTGATGGTGTGTCGGAGATTGCAGAAGAGCAACGAGAAAGGGAAGGATGAGGAGGACAAAAGCTTTGATGGTGAAGGGATGAGGCACAGTGAAGCATTGTTTGAGGGGTGGGGGGGGGGGGGGAGGAAGAGTGAGTAAGAAGGTTGGAGGAGGTGGAGGTACGAGATGGAAGGGAGAGGAAGTGGGGAGGAGGCAGCTTTGAGGACGGGTGAGAGGGGAGAATTAGAGAAAAATGGAGTGAGGGGAGTTTTGAAGGGGACGGGTGAGGGGAAAGTTTTGAAGGGGAGGGGTGATGAGTGAGTTTAGGAGGGGAGGGGTAAGTTGGGATTTTAGAAAGTGTTGGACTATTAATGAAAAACGAACATTTATTACAAACTGGGTTTCTTGTGATTTTCAAGTCAGAGATCCATTTGAAAGCGTTAGAGGAGGGGTGGAATGAAGGTGAGTTTTGAGAATGGAGAAAGGAAGAATTGGAAGAGATTATTTTTTTTAATGGATTGATTTGATGAGCAAAATGAAGACAGCCTTTTAAAGTGGAAGAAGAAAAGCAGGTTACAATATACAACTGAATAAAACACTGCAGGGGAAAGCTGAAACGTTTTTAAGGAAAACTGTGAAAACTATCTGGGAAATTCCCTGAAGTGAGGGCATGGAGGCGAAGTGGGATGAAGGATTCCAGAACAGGTTCAAAAGGCGGAACAGAAGAATAGGAGATTGACAGCCAGGTGAGCAGAAAACGAAGGAATAGGGAGGTGTATAAGCAATTGGTTCGTATGGGAAGAGGGGTCTCCTTTTTAATTTTTCGTTTATATATTTTATTTTGTTTTTTAAGGGAAAGTTTTTTTTACGTTTTTTAAGGGAAAATGGATCTGAGGAAGAAGGAGAAAGTTTGAAGGAGTATGGTGAAAACTGGATTTGGAAAGGTGATTATCGGCTGGAGAGGAAGGATATGAAGGAAGGAGACAAAAGGGGCGGGGTGAGACAACCTGTGGTCGCGGGCGAGGGAGGGGGAGGTGCGAGGAGAGGAGGAAATTATTAATAAGATTATTTTTTGTGTTTTTATATTTTGATTTAAGATTTAAAACAGAGGGTAAGATGTTCGGGGGAAGTATGGGGTGAAAAGAAAAACAAAGATGAAAGTAATACAATGAAAGAACCGCCGAGGAGACAGGGAAGTCTCAAGGGACCAGGCCACAAACGAGGCGTGAACAAAACGCCTACAACACGCATGTATGCACGATTTAAAACCAAGATTTAACGAGAAACACACAGTGAACACATACACAGTGAAATAAAGAATATAAATTTGACAAAAACACAAATGGGAAAATGCTTAGCTTTGATGACATGGAGAGTTCGGAAGAACACAACCTCGCCGGAGGGACAGGAAGCCAATTGTCATGTCAATTGTGAATTGTGTGATTTCAGGGTGGATGACCGATCAAACGATTTTCCACAACTTTTGCATTTGTATGGTGTTCACCATTAAGAATTCTGTGTGATTTAAGTGTGGATGGCCGATTAAAAGATTTTCTTCAACTTGTGCATTCGTCTGGGCGTTTAACCATTGTGAATTGTCATGTGTGATTTGAGGTTGGATGAACGATTAAAATAATTTCCACAACTTCTGCATTTGTATGGGCGTTCAACATTGTGAATTCTCATGTGCCTTATGAGGGTAGATGAAAGATTAAAATATTTTCCACAACTTGTGCATTTGTAAGGGCATCACCATTGTGAATTCTCATGTGCCTTGTAAGGTTGGCTGATTGATTAAAAGATTTTCCACAACTCGTGCATTTGTATGGGCATTCACCATTGTGAATTCTCATGTGCCTTGTAAGTTTGGATGAATGATTAAAATAATTTCCACACCTTGTGCATTTGTAAGGGCGTTTACCATTGTGAATTCCCATGTGCCTTGTAAGGGTAGATGAATGATCAAAATATTTTCCACAACTTGTGCATTTGTGAGGGTGTTCACCATTGTGAATTCTCATGTGCTTTGTAAGGGTGGATGAATGCTTAAAATATTTTTCACAACTTGTGCATTTGTAAGGGCGTTCACCATTGTGAATTGTAATGTGCCTTGTAAGGCTGGATGATTGATTGAAAGATTTTCCACAACTTGTGCATTTGTATGGGCGCTCACCATTATGAATTGTCATGTGTGATTTAAGGTGGTGTGACTGATTAAAAGATTTTCCACAACTTGTGCATTTGTGTGGGCGTTCACCATTGTGAATTGTCATGTGCCTTGGAAGGTTGGATGAATGATTAAAAGATTTTCCACAACTTGTGCATTTGTATGGCCGTTCATCTTTCTCTCCTTTGTGAGCCTGGTGAAAATTATTATGTGCAAACAATTCATTATTCGTTTTGTTGTCATTGTAAAAAGTCCTCTTATTTGTTTCAGTTGGAGAGTCCTGCGGGCCTGTGTCTACGCTGTTCATAAAAGTAGGTGCAGTCTCCCTTGTAGATTCAGTGGATCCACCTGTAAATACAACATCACATAACCTGTAAAATAAATTTGATTTTGTTCCATACTTGTGATATAATTCTGACAAACGTACGCAAACATATACATATGTATTTCTTCCACTGCAAAATAGAAAAAAATTATTCTTGAGGTAAACATACAGTACTGTGCAAAAGTTTGGGTTTTTCCCAATATATTCATGCTGTTGTGGTTTTAGGACACCACGAAGAGGCAATAGTAATTGAGCTATCCATAATTATTTAATGTTAGCTGTCCATGATTTTTCCACACACCTAATTGTCTTCACACTACATACGAGTAGAAAGCCTCAATTTCCTTTCATTTCGAGTCTTAAAGGTCACAAAAGAGTAGTCAAGTGAAAATTAAGCAATGGGTTTGGCTTTCTAACCTTTTCCAAAGCTCACCACTGCACATACAGGTCCCTTCGTGTGGTTATTTCCGTCGTGCAAGATTAGAATAGCTCCTTCCCCTTGTGTAGTGGGTTCGAGTGTTTAAAATGCGCTGGGGAAGGATTTGTATGTTGCTTCCTTTTCCAACTGCTGTATTGTTGTTTCAAGGTCAAGTTTAATGTTGTCCGTTTTTGTTGGTTTACCTTGTACAAATGTGCACTTGGCACACTTGACCAGTCCAAATTCCATTTGAATGTCCTTGGAGAACCGTTTCACGAGTTATTGTCAATATTTCATAATTTGTGGTGAAGAGCATGAAATCATTAATGTACAGCAGATGAGTCAACTTTCCTATTTCTATTGGTTGCAAGGGTGTATCCATGTACTTGTTTGGTGATGAGGTTACTGTATGTGTGTGTATTTACAAAAAGTGATCACATGAGGGCAAATATGGTTGAATTGTACTCTTTCCTAATGGCTAATGGTTTCCTTTCCTCAATTGTTGGCCAAATGGTTCGGGCGGCGGGCTTGGGATCCTATGGTCCTCAGTTCAAATCCCGTTCAGCTGTTGAATTAATAGCAGGTGAGTGGTATGATTTCGTTGGTTCTGACTCACTGCGCCACGACTATGGTTCAACATGGTTCAACATGGTTCAACATGGTTCAACATGGTTCAACATGGTCCAACATCGTTCATTCAGAATGGTGTTTAAGAAACATTTCAAGTCCAAGACATTAATTCCAAATGTTGTGGTCAATTATGTTTATACATATTATTTCTACTCAACAATAATGTAAATTTTTATGATATTATTTTAAATCTCATTTAAAAAATGACATGTTGGAAAAGATTGTTATATCTTTGGATTATCCCAAGAGATGGATAATGATTTATGAAATTATTACACAAAGGCACAGGCTGAGCGACAAAAATATCATATAACAAAAAATATTAACATGAAGAATAGTTATGAATGAATGAATGAATGATCGTTTTAAGGCCATTTTTTCGCTCCTGCAGCAGGGGTTAGCCTTGCGGGCCCCATGCCAATCATGGTTCCCTGTTTGAGGCAATGTTTTTTTTATGGCCAGATGCCCTTCCTGATGCCAACACTTAGTCGCCTCTTACGTGGCGCAGGGATACGGTGTACCTATTCTAATTCGGGGTACACACCGGGATCATTCATCCCAGCAAGCTGGTACTCAATTTGCTGACCTCGGTAGGATGACAGGCTGAGTCAACCCCTCTGATGTTAATTCAGCGATCAACCGGGATTCAAACTCAGGATTCTAAGATCCCAAACCTGCACCCTAACCGCTAAGCCAACACCAGACTACGAAGAAGAATATGTTATAAATAAAGAATAGTTATAAATTCATCAATTATCCAAGCCCCACAGATGACAATGACTTGGTTAGATTCAGTGATTTAACAAAATATTCCACAGCACTCTTTAACAAACAAGTAGAATTTACAGCCACAACACCTGGTTCTACAGACCATACACCTTTTCTTATTAAATTTGCCATCTACTTACAATTAAACTTTTATGAAGAAGGCCATATAGTTGATATGATTATTGATAAATGGGGGTATGATATGTTTAATTTAGGATATAATTGGTTCTTTTCAATAAACTTAGAACACCTACATGATTTTAATTGGTCTCGTAAAGAAGACTATTACCCGCATGGTGGGTATAATGAGATATGTGGAAGCACAATTTGTAAACAACAAATCTATGATTCCAAGAATATTTTAAAAAATGACAGCAAAGCAATGGTTTGCATGACAAAGGAAGAAAATCAGATAAATATACAAAACTGAGCAATACAAACCGATTTGGTAGTGGGAAGATGGGGCGGCATTACCTGTCATATTATTAGTCTCATGTATATTTCAAAAACATAAACAATTTATATTAAAATGGCAGGAAAAAGGCTTCAAGAAAAATACAATTTTTGTATTCAAGGATACTTACAAGAAAAGAGGGCAAAATTTTTAATTCCTTATGAATTAGAACATAAACAGGGAAATTTTGTAATTAAGGACTGGCCCGATACAGATATTGCTAAACCCACAAATAGAGACTTGATTAAAATCTATATAATAAAAGGCAATGTCTGTTTGTGGTGTCGTTAGGTATACAAATCCGTATGCGCCTACTTTGAGGTGTTAATGGTGCACAACTAGGGGTAGTTTTATTTGGGGAATCCAATGGCAGTCTTTAAAATTACTGAAATCGCACCCCCCGAGCTCGATCTACGAAAAAAACAAACCCAAAAAGGCGGGACCACGAGATATTTGACTTTCCAGAAGGGTCAATTTTTTTTTACCCTTTTTCTATTGGACAATTTAAATAGTCTCCGCCTCCAGAAGGTCTCCGCCCCTCCTAATAATCCTATATAAGCCGTGGCGTTACTTCAACATTCATTTTAAAAGCGAACGTTTTCGCCACGTTTCTGCATTATTATAATTATCATTCCTATTTCTCCGATTTATTCCTATTTCTGCTCGAACTCTAAAAAAAAAAAACCAAAAAGGCGGGACCACAAAATATTTGACCTTTCTAGAAGGGTCAATTTTTTTTTGCCTTTTTCTATTGGACAATTTAAATAGTCTCCGCCTCCCTAAGGTCTCTGCCTCCCTAAGGTCTCCGCCCCTCCTAATAATCCTGTATAAGCCGTGGCATTACTTCAACATTCATTTTAATCACAAACGTTTTCGCCACTTTTCTTCATTATTATTATTATTCCTATTTCTCCGATTTATTCCTTTTTTTTAATTCCGATTTATTCCTACCTTCGAAAATCTCCAATTTATTCCTATTTTATAAGTAAAGTGAACGTTTTCCATAAAAAAACGAGCGTTTTCCCCAACTTTTCCCATTATCAAACGAAAAGCGACAGTTTTCCCTACTACGATGCCACCCAAAAAGCGGCCAAATTTCGGAAAGTCGCCTGCAGCCCTCCATATGCAGACACGAAGGGAAGCACAGACAGATGCGGACAATCAGCAGGAACTTCAAACCCTGGCACACAGGTGATCAACTCTTATAGACCAAGAGACACTCGAGGAAAGACAGTCATGACTCCAAGAAAACGCTGCCAGACGAAGAGCTGAAAGGCAGCAGGAAGCACTAGAACAGAGGCAGTCTCACCTCCAAGAACAGGTCTTCCGACAATCAACTCGACAGCATGAGGAAACTCCAGATGAACATCGGACAAGGCGTCAAGGAGATATTTCAAGCCATGCTGAGGGAAGATCTCGACCATTCACTATGCAACAGTGGTGTCAAGGTGCTTTCAACTATGATCCCAGCCATGATTATGCATGATACGAGTTAGTGACCATTAGTCACGAGTGACCATAAAGAAATACCAGGCATGTGTTGCACTAATGGCAAAGTTCAGCTGACTATGCTTCCCGAACCACCTGAGCCACTTAAGGATCTTCTTCTTGGCACCACTCCAGAGTCCAAACATTTCCTTCAGAATATTCGGAAATACAATTGTGCCTTTCAAATGACGTCATTCGGTGCCAATGTCATCACAGAGGGAGGATTCATGCCAACATTCAAAGTTCAGGGACAGATTTACCACAGGATATGATCCCTCCAGCCTCTACCAAATGAACAGCCTTGGTATTTGCAGATATCAGGCATCATACCACCCTCGCAAAAAAATAAAGGAATTTAAAGGAATTTTTTGTCAGAAAAATAAAGGAATTTACGTGGATTTGTGAGAAAAATAAAGGAATTTTTAAGGAATATTCCTATACTTTTCAGGAAGTTTAAACATGAAATAAGGCAAATACCCATATTTATGACTTGAAGTTGTAATTTATATTCACCTGTTTTGGTTCAACTCACTTCTGTATGGATTATTTACCATACTTACATTCAATGATACAAATGCGGGGCTCACGCAAATCCGTCGTGAAGTTGCCAATCGCAAGAAAAACAAACTATTCATTTAGTGACCTCAACATTCTGGGGACATGATTTTTTTTATAGAAAAAAAGTGTATGGAATCTGGATCTTTGGTGGGGAATTGGTGACTATAAACAATATTTGGTGGCATTTTCGGTGATGAAAATAAAACTGGATGCACGAGTCCTGAAATGTAATTGCTTGGAAATACGTATGAGCTCGCTGTCTCCCGAATAAATGTTCACAGCCGCAGGGTAGGCTCTCTCACCTAAAAAAGAAAAATCTTTATTAGTACAAACTTAAGTAAAAATTACTAAGTACCGTGTTACAAAAGGGTACTTCTATGATAACTTACAGAAAACAAAGTGACTTTTCTTACTTCTTGTCAAACTTTGTATTTTCTCCAGTTTGAGCTTCGCCTCAGACATTTTCTCAGATGCAATTTGAACCATTCCTTGTGCTGTCTGAATTTGGTCCATATTTTTTGCACTGACAGCATCAGTTATCTTCTCATTGGCTTCTTTCAGAAGTGTTTCTGCAATGCGGAACTGGGTTCGACACTTCTTCAGAAAGCTCCAATGACTTCTCTGACTTGCTTTTGTCTTTTTTGGCTACTTCCAGTTATTTTGCTTGGTCCTACCTTATTTTTCGCTCATTCTCTTCTTTTTCACGCTTGGCCTTTTCTCAGGCAGCCTTTTCCTTTTCTTCCTCCATGCGTCTCCTATGGAGAGCATTTGCATGTCTTGTCGCCAGCAACAGTTTTGGAGTGATTGGGACCTTTAGAGGGTCTTTGTCGTGTTGTTTGAGCTTGTCCTTGACAGCCCTAAGGCCATTGACGCTTTCAGATGACAACCTCACCCTGTCAGCTGTGATGGTCTTTTTGTTCACTGAAAGACTCCTCTCCACATCAGCGTTGCCATGTGGAAGAGCCAAGGCAGCTTTCACAACTTTTGGTAGCACCTTGAATTTTGGTGATCCAGTGACTGTTTCTAGCTGGCACACCTTGCTCCAGTACTTGTCCACTGTCACATCAGAAACGTCAATTTCTGCCAGCTGGTACAACTTCCACTCATCAGAGAGGGTAGCGCCATTTCTTCTGTGTTGATGACATGAGGCAGGTGACGGGCAACTTTCTCAATGGAGGAGATGTAAGAAGACTTCCTCTTTGGTTGCAGACATCTCAGTTCACGAAGAAGTTTATTGCCAAGGGGCAGTTGCTTCAACAGATATTCTGACAGGGTTTTGCAGAAATGCCTCATTCCAAGGAAGTTTCTCTTTCTAGATTCACTTGGTATTGCTTCGATAGTTTTGTGCATTGGTTCACCGACATTCATCTTTTCATCTGCCAGAACATGATCTTTCAGGTCAAGGCCTACCAGCTGTGGGAGTTTGGCCTCGGAGAGATGCTGGTTGATCTTGTTGGTAATGCTCTTATGGACGTTTGGTCCGTCACATCCAAGAGCAACGATCACGGCCTTTAGACACATCACTGGGCAGTGTTGAACACACTTAGATAAGCTGGTTGATTCATGGGTATTTAATATATCGAAAGGAGGATAGAGATATATATCGTGTCTATATCTATATCGTATCTATATATATCGTATATCTATATATCTATATCTATATATCTATATCTATATATCTATATCTATATATAGATATATATATCTATATATATATATAGTGGATTTTCGGTGGATTTTCAGTGGATTTTCAGGATTTTCAGGGTGGCATAGTTACGAACCCGGAGGATCGGTAACCGACACTATTTCGGTCTTCGAGGCCGGCCGATAGGCACAGTGTGATCGGAAGGGACGAGGTTCTCCTGACCACGTGGCCCTCGACTTGGTGGAGTTTGTCCGCACAATGTGGGCACTTCAGGATGCACTTTCGCCGGGGAGCGTTTTGGGCGCCCCGGTCTGATACTGCCGCCCACGCGCATAACAACGTGTGAGTGCACGTGGGTCCCGGCGGTCCCACTGGCCTAGCGCTACCATGTTTAGACAGCAAAATCCGTCCCCAGGCACCGGCGCCTACTCCCCAAAGTTGAGAGGGTAGCCAGGCACGGTAGGACACCCGCGGAGCCCCGGCGGACCAGGGACACGCGAGCCTACACATTAGCGTGCTACGGCGGAACCAACGGCTTCGGCCATGGCCAGGTCGATACTCGGCCCGGCCGCACCGGAAATGAACTGGTTCGACACCCGCGCTAGAGAGGTCACGGGCGACTGAGATGCATTAACAAATTAATTAATTAATTTGAGACGTCCAATTTCTAGTGTTTGGAAATTTGGAAGAGCTTGACCCTAGCCTTTCCCTTGCGAGAGCAAGGAGGAACTTAACACTTGACACTTATGCTTAGTTTGAAGTACACCCTGACCAGCGCTCACGGTGGGACGGCAAGGCAACCAGAAGGGACGAGGTTCTCCTGACCACATGGCCCTCGATCTGGGAAGTGAGAGGCGTTCCATTAGTGGACGCGCCCCTCACGCCCGACTTTTGGGCGGCCCCGGCACGCCGTTTGTTTTGACGTTCCGCGACAGGCCCCGCACCCCCACCTCCGGGCCGACCAGGCGACCGGAATGAATCCCGGTGTCCCAATCCGAACCTTCAGAGCGGGCCGGCTGGGGAGTGACTGGCACCCCGTACCTGCACTTTCCGTTCCTGCGGTCCCAAATACCGGAACCACCCGAATACCACTTTATTCGACAAAATGAGGTGCGGCCTACATCTAGGCAAGACCACGGCCCGAACACGACCCCTTCACTCGACGCTACCTATCACAATATACCTCGCATAAATTCGTAGCATACCTTTTTCTTGTCGCGGTATACTTACGCTTATGCTCTCGATGCAGTGTGGAAACAACAATTAATATTAATGAAACAGATTCTAATTTGGAAGTAAAACGAAGGCGTGCACAATGAAACAAGATTTCCTCAGAATCGACCCTCGTGCCGGGGACGCGACGACGCCACTGCGCCCCAGCCTTAGAAAACCAACCCTATATAAGTCAATACCTCCAATGACACAGGTGCGCATTCGTGCCGCGTGACGTGGTGACGTCATCGCGTTTTCACCTTAAAAGACCTATTTGATATAAGTTAATATTTTGAATTAGTCGGTCAATTTTTGCCCAATCTTTGCTAAATAAAGGTTGTCCTTACTTACCTAGTGGTGTTCCTATCCACCACAAGTAACCCGGTGTCATAATCGAAAACCGATTCACTGAAAACCGATTCAAAATGGCCCCCCGCTACGATTTTCCACGATCACATTTTATTTTCACCACTTCAGATCGACCGAATTTCACCAAATAAGATACCACACTCGATGCAGGGATGTCATTTTCGTGGCAAAACTGTACACAGAATTCAAATTCGTTGTGAAATGGAGCCGTGCACCATAAGACCAAAATTTCCTCGGAATCGAGTCGTGCCGGGGACGTGATGACGTCACTGCGTTTACAGCGTTAAGAAACTAATTTTTTATAAGTTAATATTTTCAAAACCTCGGTCAATTTTTGTCCAATCTTCTCCGAATAAAGGTTCCCGTTACCTACAGATACCCCTCTATCCTCCTAGAGGCGAAGACAGGATGAATTTCGTAATAAAAAATAATAAATAAAGTCCTTCGGCGACGGGAATTCAACATGGGGCTTTCCTATGTAACTTTACCCCGAGGTAATTCCACCAAAAATCCCCGAAATTTCGCGGGTCCAGTTCTATTGAGTGTTAAGCTAATCTGGCGACTGCAAAATCTGAAAACAGAATTAAGATCCGAGTCCCCGAACCACCCGAATACCACTTTATTCGACAAAATGAGGTGCGGCCTACATCTAGTCAAGACCATGGCCCGAACACGATTCCTTCACTCGACGATACCTATCACAATATAATTCGCATAAATTCGTAACATACCTTTTTCTTGTCGCGGTATACTTACGCTTCTCGACGTAGTGTGGAAACAACAATTAATGAAACAGATTCTAATTTGGAAGTAAAACGAAGGCGTGCACAATGAGACAAGATTTCCTCAGAATCGACCCTTGTGCCGGGGACGCGACAACGCCACTGCGCCCCAGCCTTAGAAAACCAACCCTATATAAGTCAATACCTCCAACGACACAGGTGCGCATTCGTGCCGCGTGACGTGGTGACGTCATCGCGTTTTCAGCACACTTTTTGTGTGTTTTCACACACACCACACGTTTTGAACACACCAGCCGTTTTGTGTTTTCAGCACACACCATTTCAGGACGAAATTTCAGCACACTTTGAATTTGTATTTGCACAGTGCACAAGGATGAAGGCACATTAATTCATGAACCAAAGGGTAATGCTAATCAGCTCTGAAGTTGGCATCAACTCTCACCACCCTGCATCATATTTTATCATAAGGGTAAAAATCAAATACTTACTCAATACTGCTTCAAGTCGTAGGTCTCCTCACTTCTGATCATATTCTGAACGGACAGTCAACGTCTGATCCACCATACATCATAGGCACACACTCATATCATATGCCCTCTTAGTCATGAGCTCTTGCTTAATCCAACCTTCACTAGATGCTTTGCATCAAAACTAAATTGTAAACTGGTTGTCCACAACACATCTCAGTGTGAAGATGGTTTATCCATTCCTATTCAAGTTCTTAGCATATATATATTGAAGAAAAAGACAGAACATCTTGGGTTTGATTAGGTATTTTTATTTTGATAACTAAGTGCACTAGAGAAGCAAGGATGTAATGAGAGGACGGGCTTTTTCTAAATAAAGAGAAATACTGAACTGAATAAATGACTGGTTACTCACCAATTTTGCCATGAGTTATGTCTCTTTCTTCACCCTGCAGACTGTGAACGTTTCTTCGTATTGAAGACAGGTGCAAGATCATGGCATGATTTCTGGAAATATACTGACTAGAGGCAGACTCAACTTTTCAGCCGGTCAAATTTAGAAAGAACATGCTACATATGAAAATGAATCCAGAATTAAGCAATAGAGAATACTGACCCAAGAGACCCTGTTCCAGATTAGATTTGAAATATTTTGCAAGTGATAATTCTGGAAAATTTTACGATTTAGTGGTTCAAAATTATGGAATTCTGTGCATTTTAGGATATGACGTGTTATTTCACGCTTTTCAAAAATTGTTCTTTCCCTAGGAAAAAGTTAAAGGAATTTAAAGGAATTTTTCACAAAAATAAAGGAAAATAAAGGAATTTTCAAGGTTTTCACAAAAATAAAGGAATTTAAAGGAATTTCCTTTAAAATAAAGGAATTGTATGATCTCAGAGACATACTTTGCTGGAGATCTTCAACAACAGGCCCAGAGTAGATACAACAGCAACCAGGGTTCAAGATTTGATTTAATTTTGCAGCTGCAAGAAATGCTTCATTCAAGTAACAGCTATGTCAACAGTTTTAAATATGCCCTTGAGAATGCTCCTACCCTGGAATTTCAGATCTATACTGAAGTGCTGAAGTGAAATTGCCAGTCATAAGTGGGGCTAAATTATCCAAAATGTCCTTTATATATATATAGGTCAATTGCGAAATAAGCTATGACTAATAAGCAGTGGCGGACCATCAGTGGTGGTGCTATTAGAGTGTGGCTGGACTGCGAGTCTGGCAAGCTCTTAGTTAAAAAAAAAGGTCACAATACTCAATGACAGTATCGTGTCAAGGCGGGTGCACCTCGCTGTAGAATAAGAAAATTAATTTGTGTACATAATTTGTGTAAATGAAGTAGATTTACCTGAGCCTCGACGTTGCCATTGAAAATACGTAAACTTAATGAATATATAAATATATAATTTAGGGTGGGCTTCAAAAAAGCAAAATGCAGATTTTCTCCGGGACATGGTCTTTTTTTGTTCCTTTTGGTGTCAAAGGAAACCACACCAAATTTGAATGGAATCCAATAATATATAGGGGTGCCACATCAGTGATGAATTTTCCCCCATGCAAAAATAGGAATTCCCATTTTTTGGGCTGTATATACACAAAATAAATACATAATTATATATATACATTAAATATAATATTAAAAATAAATATATAGTAAATATACATTAAATAATAAATATACATAAATCCACATTATACATTATATATATACAATATATTATACATACAGTTTTGAGACTTCCTATGATCACTATCTGGGCAATTTTCATGCATGTTTTGTACAGGTTCCCGGGGTCAGGGGTACGCTTTTTTAGTGTGTAATATGTAGGCCTAACTTATTGACTGTGGCTCTTTTGTAGAGAGTGACCCTGTGGAGTAAGAATTGACAGGATTTTACCCACATTCTTGCTTATTTTGCAGATATGGCATGTGCTAGTACCAGTGTTTCATTGAAAACTCGGGCTCAGGATAATGTGTATCTCATTGGGTCCACTTCTGGAGATGCCATCAAAGGTGCCAAGCTCCCGACTGTGCATCAATCTCTTGTCCTGTTTTTCCATCACCTGAAGAAGGAGAATTGCACTGCCCGGGAGAGTGCAACCCTCACCATTGAAGAGGTTGTGAAGTTCTGGGAAAAAGCTCACCTACCTACAACGACGAAGCAGCACTGCATCCATCGTTTGGAGAGGCTATATGAAGAATGGAGGAGCCTCCAAAAAGGTGCAAAGCGGGGTGGTGTGACCCAAGAGAAAAAGGAAGCATCCTTCAAGGCCTCCTTGGAGAAGACGTTTGATCTTAGGCATGCAGATTCGGAGGCCATAATCACCAACCCCGAGGACAGGAAGTTTCTTCACGATCAATTCTCAGAGAGGAAGGCTTCAATGGGATCTGTAGACACTGTGTTGGAAGCAAAAACGTTCTTGTGTGTTTGAAAGATCAGCAGCCACGAGATGATTATCGTGAACTCCTAGAACTGACTGTCATCTACATGGGAGGAATCCCACCTCGTGGAATCCGGATCATGGCTCCAGGAGCAATGCACAGAGCCAGATGGATGGCAAAAGCACTATATTCACTACAGGTGTTCATGCTTCGGTCAGAGTTCCACTTGACACTTCGAGAGGCGAGAGAACTCCGAGCCTTCAACATTTTTGTCTGCCTTGTGTATGTACAGGCTTGGTTTCGGGCTCCACAAGCTATTGAGGCTCCCCTGAATGACATTAACCTCTTCAAGAAGTTGGAAAAGTTTGAACAAATCAATCAGAAGATGGCTCAGGCAGCCTTGAAGGCACTTGGCCGCCACACGTGGTACATGAGCCCAGTACTAGTGGCATTTGCATTCTTTGACACCAGAATTGACAAAGAAAGCAAGATCAATATGATTGAAGCATTGAAAAATGACGGTGAAAACCCCTCTCCAAAGAGACCAGCTATCAAACGAGGAACCGCCCTGTCAATCGCTGGCCTCATAACAAAACACACCAAGCATTTCTTCAGCATCCTAGGGACCCCAACTGATTGGATGGATAAGGATCCTGGTTCATGGGAGCAAGAAACCAGCTTTCAGGAAGCAAAGAAAGCCGCCAGTGGCTTAGTCGTGGTGAACGACAGGGCAGAAAGGGGTGTCACATTGATACAAGACTACAATAAGCTCCTTACAAAGGATGAAGAGCAAAAGCAAGCTCTGCTCCAAGTTGTTGCTGCTCACAGGAAGATGTACCCCGATGCCAAGAAGGCAACAGTGGTGAAACAGGCCCAGAAATAGGAGTTACATTTCTCATTATATTTGGGTTTTTTAATATTATGTGATATGGTGTCTCTTCATTTTATGAACTGAACATTTGGATTGTTATCATTGAATTTGGGTTTTCATAGCAATATAGTGCTATTTGTGCAGCTATTGTAACTTGTGTTTGCTAGAATACAAAGAAAGTGAGTGGAGGGTTGATTTTCATAAAACAAACTTCTGGTTTTGCTTTCGATCCATATATAGAAAAGTTTTGTAGACACCTTTAGTTTGAAGGCTGATGTGGCACCCCTACATAAATTCAGATTGCTTTCATATTTGGTGTCTTTTCATTTGGGAACAAAAGGAACAACATAAAGCCATGTCTCAGTAAATATTTTAAAAAAATTATTTTGAGCACCACCCTAATATATATATATATATACAGACTTGGCATTTAATATGGAATATTTTTTTGTGGGGTGAACTTACTTTTCAAGATGACTTAGAACCAAAAGTTCATTGGAATTATGTTGAAATTATTCGAGATTTTGTTAATGTGACAAGAAACAAAAACCACATTTGACATTTCTAAGAAAATAAATTGATCCTTGAAAGTGATGTAAACTGATATCGAACTCAATTCAAGGACAGTACTGTGTTAAACTTCTGTACGTTTTCCAGAAGTATCTCTTTATTTTGCACATTAGTCAAAAAAAATTTCAACAAAAACAAAAGCTAAATTATGACTGGGATTACGGACAGTAAAATTACAGTTCAGTACTTCGTGTAACCCCCACGAGCATTCAGGAGAGCACGTACACGTCAAGGCATGCTGTTCACCAGATTTGCCAAGGCTTGGACAGGAATTGCTTGCCATGCAGTGACAATAGCCTGCTGCAATTCACGCACAGAGGTAGGCTGCTGGTCCAAGTTGTCAATTTGACGCGTTAATTCTGCCCACAAGTTCTCAATTGGATTCATATCCGGGGACATGGCAGGCAACTCCATATGCTATACACCACGGTAAGCAAGAAAGTGTTGGATCATGCGAGCACGATGAGGCCGTGCATTGTCATGTTGGAAGACAAAGTTTCCTCGAAAGGCTGCACGAGCAAATGGAAGCAATATTTCTTCCAGAATGACCCTGTACCTGAACTGGTTCAGGTTTCCATTCAGAACAACCAGGTCAGTTTTGCCCCCTGCATGAAAAGCAGCCCAAACGGTCACCCCACCACCTCCAGCTTGGACTCTTGGCACTATACAATCTTTGTTGTCGGCTTCATGCACTTGTCTGCGCACTCGGACGTGGCCATCTTGACGATAGACCAGAAATCTAGACTCGTCGCTGAAGGTCACGTGATTCCAGTGTCCTGGCTGCCATTGACTGAGCTCTCTGGCCCACTGCAATCGGCGCTGGCTGTGTTGTTGGTCAGGCGTGGCTTTCTCAGGGGACGCCTGGCACGATAGCCTGCTTGAACCAGTCGTTGGTTGACTAGCCTTCTGGATACAGGCACATTTGTCAGTTGATGCCACTCAGCCCTAAGCCGATTAGCTGACTTGGTACAGCCAATGCAGACTAACCGGTGCAGCCGGTGATCATCTCTCCTTGTGGTTCTGCATGGACGTCCTGGCCTCAGTATTGGAGTAGGGACACCCCTCTGAGCATTTCGTTTCAGGATCTTTGACACCTGACCTTGAGTGATGCCATACTGCCGAGCAATAGCACGCTGTTTCATGCCAGAATTTCGTAAAGCCACCACTCCATGACAAACAGCATTGTCAAGTTGACGGAGCATCTCCAGAGGAAGCGGCAATAAATTTTGTAACGTGCAGCAGTTGTTTTCCACTAATACAGAACGTAACAACCCTTATATACCCGATTGTAAAGCCAATCGTCAAATGTACCTCTCCTTACATTTTGTCAAGCCACCTGCGATATAATCCTGCTATTGACTTCTTGCTGCGAAAGACAATCAGTGACATGGTTCTTTCAACAAAGACATCACCGAAGGGTAAAGGAAACTCACTACATTGATATACTGAGTTCAGAAAGTAAAACCAAGTCAAGAAAAAAAATAATTCCATATTAAATGCCAAGTCTGTGTATATATATATATATATATATATATATATATATATATATATATATATATATATATACATACATATATATATATATTGTTGTGGATATGAGAATGGTTTGTTTTTTTTGTTGTTGGAGTGTAAATTGTTGTAAAGATCACCCTTTGTAAATGTCATGATCCTTGTGAATACCTCCGTAGTGTAAAGGTCAAAGGGCGTCTCGGTAGTTATTCCATGAAACACCACATTGCAGGACCCGATAAAACCCTTGTTCAGTAGCTTATATCTTATTATGTGTCTTAGGGTAAGGCTGTGTCTCCCATTAATTTAAATACTCCATTGCACCAAGTGAAATAAGAGTAGATCCCCTTTCATTTCATTTCAACTAGGGCATGCCCGTATGTGGGTGCCCGTTCCTTGCCAAAAAAAATAAATAACGCAACCCGTACGCTCTACCCCGCCCGTACGCCCGTACGCCCGTAAACAAAAAAAACAACGCTCTTCGCTTCCGCCCTTCGCTCTGACTGAATTGGGAGAAATAATGCGCATAAGAAATCGAGAAATTATTATTTTCTCCGGAAGAAATCGAATTACGAACCGTAATGGCGCACGCGCTCGGCTCGGCTCGCTCTCACATCGGCCACGCCTACGCAATAATGCGTTCTGTGATTGGCTGCCGGAAGTGCAGTCTTCACTGTCCGGAAGGTCGCAAATCGCAGTTACGATGAATCGCAAATTAGTTTTAATTAGTTTTAAAACATAGTTTAACGGCAACATAGTTTTCCAATGTGAAATAAATGAATACGCTCTCAAATGTGCAGTCCGAGGCAGAGTCTGTTCGCCACGTTCGGCACACGTGATAGCTCGCTGCTCTCTGATTGGTTGAATCGTTTTTTGGACATAGCTCGGTAACTACTTCTCCGATTAATATGAAACCTTGAAAAGGCACATCCTCGGGTCCCCAGCAATATACCTGGCAAGTTTCAAGTATATCGGACCCGTGGTTGTCGAGAAACAGCGGTCACAGACATACAGACATACAAACATACAGACATACAAACATACAAACATACAAACATACACACAGAGATTACTGGAATTATAGATAGATGGCCAACTGCATTTTGGGCGGTTTTCTTCAACCACCATTGGCCACGAGGCAGGGTTGGGGAAGAAAGGCGGGTCCCCACCTCGTCAGAGAGGGGAGGAGTGGCCCGGCCCCGAACAACCAACCAAGCACGAGGGGTTTGGTTTGAGAGGGCGGAGGAAGAGCGATCGGGGAGGTTCACAAAGGTTCAAGGGTGGGGCTATATATAACCCATGAGAGACGCCCCCAAGAGAGGAGTCCGAGAGAGGAGTCCGAGAGAGGAGTCTGAGAGAGGAGTCCGAGAGATGAGTTCAAGAGATGAGCTGAAAGGCTGAGCTGAGCTGCGTGGAGAGATGAGTCCAAGAGATGAGCTTTGACAGAGTACATTGAGATCACCCAAGAAAGCTTTGTAGACAGCAACGGCTGATCAAGTGAGCCGATGTTTGTTCCTGAGCTGGTGCCTTTCCGAGCAGAGTCCGAGGCCGGCATGTGAGCAAAAGAACACAGAGAACATTAAGGAGATACTTCATCCAGGGAAGCACAAAGCCTGTTGTAGTCCTGGCAAAGCACGCGATGTCCACAGCAGCAGCAGCGGCGGCGGCGGCCACAGCAGCAACAAACCTCAACAGCCGCTTGGGGCCTGGACGGCGGTTTTGAGCAGGGCCGCAAGGGAACGGCGGCTGCTAAACGAGCCGATCATGCTGCAGGCCCAGTTGGACCTCCCTATCCCGCCAAACATCCACCTGCCATCCCTATTATCATCATTCCACGTGTGAGTCGTCTTTGTTTGTTCTGTCCTGGGTAGTTCATTAAGTCGGTATATATAAAAAAAAATAACCACCTTTAGAGGCCATTTTTCCCTGCAAGCGGGGGTTGGCCTTTTTCGGGAACCGTGGTTGTTGTTGTTTTTCGGTCCCCTTTTTGAAGCAATGTTTTACGGCCGGATGCCCTTCCTGACGCCAACCCTTTTTGCCGCCTTTAACGACAAACAGGGAATTACCAGTGAACTGGTACTCAATTAGCCGACCTCGGAAGGATGACAGGCTGAGTCAACCCCCCTGGTGTTAATTCAGCGATCGACCGGGATTCGAACCCAGGATCCTTGGATCCTAAGCCGGCACCCTAGCCGCCAGCCCAACACCAGGGAGTCGTTCATTAAGTCTAGTCATTAAGTCTAGTTCATTAAGTCGTTCATTAAGTCATTAAGTCTAGTCATTAAGCTAGCCCAACACCAGTTCATTAAGTCGGTATAAGCTAGTATTTTCCCTGTGTCTCTAAAAGCTTCTGTAAATTATTTTATTATCTTTCCTTCTCCTTGGTTACTTTGAGCCTGTAAATAGTAATAAATAGTAATTGTATTTCAAACCTTTTTTTTGCCTTCGTCTTCTTCTTCTTCACATCCGTGTCGTCTTTGTCTTTTCCCCTATTGAGTATCTGTGGCGCGATACAGCCAACGTCGGGTGAATCGGGTTTAGTCGGGGAACAACTGTTCGGCCGCGGTTATACCTCCGCTCGGTTAAAATAACATCCTAATCCACGGACCGTAACAATATATATATATATATATATATATATATATATATATATATATATATATATATATATATATATATATATATAATGAGCATGGCTCAGATAGTGGGTACACCCATTGTTACATTAAGCGCAAAATATGTTGTTCAAGGGAATATAAAATGCAACCTATTATGTTAATGTAAGTGTATTTAAGTATCTAAATCTAGAATTTCAGACCTGCAGCATGTTCGGTTAAAAAATTATTTGCACATAAGCACAGGCTTATCTTGATATGCACATAACTCGGTGTCCACTTTAATCGGTTATTTGCAGTGTGTGTGTGTGTTTTGTTTTTTTTAATGTAATATGAAGCTCAATCTTGATCACTATGGGCATCATGCTCAACAAATATTTTAGCAAATTTGCTTGTCACAAAATTTTGGGCAAATGAAATTTGGACACCATTATGTGCATATCACCAGCATGGGCCAACACCACACAATATGCGTACTTAGAAAAAGAAAAAAAAAGTGTTCAGCAAAATGAGTGTAAAATTGTTAGAAAGACATAGGAGAATACACACACATTTGGAAGTATTTTAATGGACCCTAAAAAGTCAATATATTTCCAGAAGCATGAAAAGATGTGTCGAGGACGTGCACATAACTCGGACACCAAACTTGATGTTGTAATGTTACACTTTAACCCAATTGAAATTCTTTGGCTAATATGACCAATTTCAACATCACCGTGAGCTAGATATTAATAACAGTACCTTATCCTCACATATGGTGTTGAAACAACTCTACCAAACAACTTTACCAAGTTGCAGTCTGTTGCATTTAACCATCTTAACATGATTGTCTATTTTATATCCTTTGTACTCTTTATCTGTTTGTCTCCCACGATGAAGCTAACTCCAGGGGCCTTTCACTCACTCACCGCCGGCAGGTTGGTGGTCTTTCCATCTTCTACTGACTCCCCGCCCCCCCCCCCAGCTCTCTCTGGGCTCTGTCCCGCAAATATTCCTACAGGTCGCACAAGATCTGCCTGCAACCCTCTTATGGTTAAACTGACAAACTCAAGACTCTCTGCTCATGTTCACCCCTTCATTCTCTTTTCTTGCGCCTCTGGAACAAACTCCTCACTCTCTTCAATCCCACTCCACCCTCCAGGTCTTTAAAACAGCTGTTCACCACCATCTCTTATCTTCCCCCATCCAAAACCTTGATCTTTTCTACCCCCGCTAATTTCACCCCAAATCCACTTTTTTAAATACCAACTTCTGCCCTGGAAGTCCTTGGTGTCCTTGTGTTTATACTTCTCCCACCCCCCCCCCCACCCCCCTTCCCACGCCTCCTCCACCCAAGCCCTCTCCCTCCCACACATCTCCCTGCTCTCAAATGTTGCGTTTGTGTGCTTCCCCTTCTCTCCCCATCTTGTCTTGCGCTCCCTCTTTTTATATATTTTGTTTGTCTGGTTGATTTGTTTGTGAAATAAATGTTAGCTCTTCACGAGCCTCGATTCAGTATCTGAAAAAAAAAAAAAAAAATTGTGATGAACAGTGATCTTAAATCAATAAATGTGGACAAATTCTGATCATTTACGAGATTCACCGATAGAAATGAAAGCCATTCGGCACATAACGTGGACATCGCAGGATGCGTGTCCAAGTTATGTGTGGTATTACAACTCGGTGTCAGCGTGACGTGCCGAATATGATGGCTTAAATTTACCTAAACACACATTTTTATTCATGGAGACAAATTATTTTTGCCTCACCAAATGAAAAGCAGTACTTCATAAGAGAAACTCAGGAGAGAACAATATTGCGACGATGTTGATCTTCACAATGGCGCGTAACATGCGTCAGCACGAGCCAACCAAGAGAGGCATGAGGAAAATTTAACAGAAAAGCCATGAACTTCTGCACAATATATCGAAAGAATTCATGCAATTTCTTTAGAGTTTTAACAAAACTTTCCTTTCGGTAATAAAGTAGATTCATACTTCTTACCTTGCAGGTCTTTATTCAACTGAAAACATTCAAATACTGGTTAAAGTGAAGAATGATCGGACGACGGCGAGCTCCGCGAGTCGAAATTGTAAACTCGGATTCGCACGTCACGCTAGTGAGGAGACACAGACACGCAGACGAATGCTGAGCTTGCCAGAGAATGATCGTTTGCAAGCGCGCGTGTGGTCTTATTGTTTTCACCGAGCAGGAAACTTGGTAAACAAGCATGATTTTCCGAAGACGGCGATCTATCGTTCGGATGAGGAGAGAGTGATACGCACGTGACGGGGCTGACACAAAAATTGCGAAGAATTTTATTTGTCCAGATTTTTTATTTTCCGATCACAACATTGACCTCCTCTTTTTCTCTTCTTGTTTTCCCACTTATTTTCAATAAATAAGGCCATATTTGGGACGGAAATTTAAGGAAACAATATCAGCCTTGGCTCCCCCATTTTCTCTGTTGCAACGGACACCAAGCATTATGTGCGAATCTTGTTTTTCTGGCGGACCTACAACGCATTGGAAACTTGACTGTTGAACACAAAACATGATCAACACATAGTAGTGACATCCAGTTTTATTTTAAGAGTAACTACATTGAAAATAATCAACAGGAACGACACATGCAATGAGAAAAACATTTTAAAGAGCACAAATGTAACATTTCTTTTTATTATAAAGGCCATTTTTTGACGTACTTATATTCATATTATAAAAATCATAATTAAAATCATTTGTATTGCTGCTTTCTACAGGTCCACCAAGGTGTCTGCCTTCACATCTGACAATTAGTTTTGTATCTAGGCACCTCATTTTTATTTTCTGGGGGAATTCATGCAAGCATAGTAAAGTGTACCCACTATCTGAGCCATGTGTATGTATGTATGCATGTATGTATGTATGTATGCATGTATATATATATATATAAATATATATATATATATATATATATATATAAATATATATATATATAAATATATATAAATATATATATAAATATATATAAATATATATATATATATATATATATATACAGTGAAACCTTGACTTACGAGTGCACCAACTTACGAGTTTTCCGAGATATGAGCCGTCGCTCGGGCGGTTTTTTGCTTTGAGATGTGAGCCGAGATCTGAGTTACGAGCTTACGCCACCCACCACTAGGTGGCCCAACGAGCATTCCGGTCACGTGGTTATCTTGCCGTGCAAGCATCTCTGCCGTATATCGCTGCTGCTTTGTTTTCGCATGTTGGTTATTTTGGAAAATTTCTTAGTTTTAACCATGGGTCCTAAGAAATTGAGTGCCAAGGGCAGTACTGAGAAGAAGAAGAGGATGATGTGCTTGGATATAAAACATGCAATCGTCGAAAAACATGAGCGAGGTGTGCGTGTTGTCGACTTGGCGAGGCAGTACGATCGTAGCAGTACGATCGAAACATTTTGAAAGGGAGGAAGAAACAAACCTCGTTGGACAGGTTTTATTGAAACGCCCTGCAAGTGAAAGCGAGGAACGTGTGGCGAAAAAGGCAAAAGTCATCTCCTCCACCTCCGCCAGCATCTTCGTCTGATCTTCAAGGTAAATACACTTAATAAAACCAGTTTATTTCTTTACATTGTGGCGGACACGGAAGCTCACTGGCGTGGTGACATCATGCCGCGCACCAAGTGGGCGGCGGTCATGCCGAGGGGTAGGCGTGGCCTCAGGATATACACCGGGCGTGCAGCCCGGAGCGCGCCAGTGTTACAGTGAGCTCTTGAATAAAGACTCTTACAAATTACCGTGTTGTCCGCTTCCTCCTTGTTTACAAGCAGCGCGCGTAACGCCGCTTATTATGTACAGTATATACGAGGTCGTGCTTGTTTATACATTATTTGTTATTTATAAAGTACATTTTTCTTATTTAAAAACACTTAACAAAAAAAATTGGTGTGGTTTTTTGGGGGCTGGAACGGATTAATAGCATTTCAATGGGGAAATTTAATTTGAGAAACGAGCAAATTGAGTTACGAGCTCGGTCACAGAACGAATTAAACTCGTAAGTCAAGGTTTCACTGTATATATATATATATATATATATATATATATATATATATATATATATAGGTAGCTGATTTGTTACTGCATAAGCTCTGTTATAAATGTCGTTTGACTGATGTGTTACTGCATAAGCTCTGTTATAAATGCTGTTTAAAAATGTTATTTCATAAGTTAATAAAAGGTTTTCGCTTTGCCATAGTTTAAAATGAGAAAATACTCGCTTCATCTGTGCAGAACAGATGGCTTCGTTGTATACGTGCGCCCTTTGAAGGCTAGATAGCCTAGTCGTAAACTCTCTCCTTTATCCGCAGACGGCGCCTCGAGCCGCGGGCAGGAAGGCGGATTATATATGTGTAAAAAGTGAAACCTTACGTAGGATGCTTGGATTGTAGACATAAACCTTTTGATAAACTGTTAAAACATTAACTATATTTCGTATAATCACAGTGACGCTTGAGTTACGATAAATATGCTCTGGATTTAAGTTTAAATGAGAAAGTGAGCTGGAAGGTACATTCAACACCTGGAACTCATCAGAACGCCCTCATACATTTTATGGCCTTATCAGAACCAGGAATGCAATCCCCCTTCAGTGAGTTATATTTTCTGTCACCTCGGAGCCTTGAAACCACATCTGGTCCGGATCCTAACGGTGCGTGCTTCACTCCTCCAAGACGAAAGGACGGATGATGGTGGGGGGCTTGGCCCACTGGGGATGACGGTGGGAGGACCCTTTGCAAGTTCCTTTGTCTTTCCGGACTCTAGCGGAGATTCTCTGATAAAGCGTGTCCCTATATAAATGAACTGTGAATCGATGTGCAGTTAGGAAGGTTGACATGGCATGATGGTCCTTCATGCTGTAGACGTCTCCGTTTTCCTCCAGATCTGTATAATTGGTATTTAATAAAGTTCGTCATTCTCAATCTGTTGGTGGACTTCTGTTACGATCAAGGTGTCCTCCCCACATTTTTATGGTGCCGTGACTCGGATTGCAGCAGACAGAGGACAAGAGAAGCGGACCCTGAACGACAGGAGGGAGGCTGCCTGAGGCCGGCGCCGGCACGCTGATTTGTTTTAAGGTGAGCATTGTCTTGTATTAAAGGGCTACTTTTCCAAATTCGAACCTCCCTCCCTCGAGCGGGCTCAGTCCGTTTCCTTGTCATCTGCCACTGCCTGCTCTCCGAACGAAAATTGTAAGTAAAGGCTATTTCCAGCCTCAGAATGACGAGCCTTTGTTAAATTCACCAGGATAACGTTAAGAGGGTAACGGATAACAGTAAGGATAACGTTACAGTTAGCAAGGAGGAGGGGGAAATGTGAGGTCGGACAGCCATAAAGCTGCGCCGGTGGCCAAGAACTTTCCAGGAAGGATCAGCCCAGAGACAAGATGGGGTATGCCATTGCATGCCAGGGAAAGAAGGGCTGTGGCTAACGTAGAGGGCCAAAGGAACATGGCCAGGAAAATGGAAATGCGCAGGTACCAGGTAGGCTTGACAAGAAGGTATTGACAACTACGAGGTCAAGCCAGGAAGCTCGAGACTAAGCTCTAGACAAGAGGGCAGGAAAGTTGCTGAAGCTGTAGGGACAGAGGAAGCAAGCAACAGAAATCCAGATAGAAACAAACCAGGACCAGGTGAACAAGAGAAAATAAATAGGCTCACAGCAAGGGGCCAGGTAACCACAGGTAGGAAGGACAGAAGTGGTTTTTGAAATATTGAAAATTTAAGCATTACAGCTGTAGTTATTGAAGCTACAAGGACAGAGGACAATTAAGTAAGCAGTTAAGCAAGTAAATCAGCGGTTGATGCCGCTGGTCCAGGATCCAGACCAAGACCCCGCGGTAGGGGAGGTAGCTACCATGCCTCTAACCCCCCCAATCCCTGAGCCCTGTCCCCGGGCCACAGGCGCCACCTCTCCCACCCCCGCCCCTGTTTCCCCAGGGGTTAGACCCCCAGAGAACTAGACCAGCCGCCCCTCAGGTTCACCTTAGCCCGGGCAATCCATTTAGAGGACAAGAAGTTAGTGGGGCAGACAGCGGGTTCGCGGCCCCAGTAGGGCTAGGAGAACTGTACCCCTCATTGGAAGGGTTCACGGAATCGGAGAACCCACAGCCTACAATCCGGATGTGTCCCTTAAAAACCATAGGACTGAGAGCGGGGGCACCCATTAACATCAGGGTACCCTGGAGAGAATCAGATTTGGCGTCTATGCAGGAGCGGGTGAGAACCTTGCTGGCTGAAGAGCCCGGTCAGATACCGGAATTTATGCGCTTGTGGATACAAAATACAGGTGCAGATTGGCGGGACGTCTGCCACATGGGGAAGGCTGTATTGCCCGCGTGGGTGTGGGACCAGGCCAAAACACACGCATGCTGGCCAAATGTAGCACCAACCCTGGCCCAAACCGTGGCCCAGACCCTCGTCGATTGGAATGCCCTTGTAGACCTATTGTTGGCCGGGGTATACACCGCACTGATGCCAGCCGCGGGGCCAGATTGGAATAAAATATACGGCCTAAAACAGAAACATGGCGAAGCAGCCATGGAGAGAGAGGGTAGAAAGAGCAGTGTTAAAGTGGGGAGGACTGGGCCAGGTGCGGGCACAAGATCTCCCGCGCGCTGTAGTGAACAATTTTATGGTAGAAGGGATGAGACCGGCAGTTAGGAAGCGCATTCAAACGGCTATGATAGGATGGAGGAACACCCCAACCGACCAACTAGTTGAAGCGGCCGAGCAATGTGGCGACGGCGACGATAAGAAGGCCGATGTAAAGGACGACATGTTGCAAATGCTTGTCCAGGAAAAAAGGGCCCCCTCCCCAAATTTGGAACCCACAAGGGCCCCCTCCCCAAAACTGGAACATGCAGGGGCCCCCTCCACAGCCGCAGAATTGGGCCGTGCAAACCACCCCCCCCCCCCCAAGACCTGAGCTCAGTCCCGGGGCTCTAGGCAACACCCCAACACCCCCGCCCTGCCATACCCTTTCCACCTCAACCCACCCCGTCCAACCCGTCCAAAAAAATCCTTTTTCCTTGAATGAGAGACGTAATATGAATGAACAAAGATTGTACATGGGAGTGGCTGGAGGAGGGGCATGATTTGAGTCGATCTGGTGTTCACGCGACATCTGGGAGACTCACTGGTATACGAATGAGGAATGAATGTATATTGGGATATTAATTGACGTGTGTATCTGGCCAATGTATTTGTCTGTATGACATATGCAAAGCAGAGGGTTTCGGTGTGAAGCTTTGTAAGTGGTCTGCTTGACGTGCGGAAAATCCAGGCCGGGAATGTCGATTTTAGCGTCTATCCGAGGGACCAGGTGAGGTCCTTAACTGAGTCCGGATTTTCATTTGTTTGGGAGTGTTTGGGAGCGATTTGATATAAATCGGGTCAGGAGAGCACTCGGAGGAACGTTGATATGAAGTGGTTTCTTGGAGATGGTTACAAGATGGGCTGCCTTTGCCTTTCGAGCGGCAGTCGGGCAGAAATTTGGAATTTGTTGAATTAAATTCAGAATTTGAATCAAATCGTATGTTTGACTTGAATTGAAGAGTTCATTCAATGACAGATTGAAGAATTCAGTCAACTCAACTGAATTCAGAAGTTGAATTTAGAATACGGAGTTTGCTCAGAGTGCAGGTGATAACCTGCCTACTCAAAAAGGATGTGCCCCGCACGGTGGGAGGTCCGTGAATGGTTGGCAAAGGGTTTCTTGAATTGCCTGCAGGAATTATGCGATTAACGAGTATATTGTGTATTGGTGACTTGTGGATTGTATGAGTATATCCCTGAGGCCGATGTGACCTTGGGAGTCAATGGGTCGTGTAATGAGAAAGATTACAGTTTTGCTGGTGTGAAATTATGTCATGGTGTGAAATGCGGTCAGAGGTGCGAAATACACACCTTTGATCTGAAGGGAGAGTGGAGGTTGTGGTTTCATTGCTGTGTCTGTCTGTGGAGTTATATTTCTGAGGCATGGATTTCAAGGAGGAGGTGTGTGCCCCGAGAAGATTGTGGGTCGCAGATTGGGCACTCTGGGTGGGCACTGGGGGCTGCAGTTGTGTGGGCGCGCAGGAGAGTGCAGGGGGAGTGGGCGCGAGGAGGTGTGTTGATGAAGTGTGCAAACGAGGAGGGATGTGCGAAAGGTGTGCACAAGGTAGTAAGGGTGCTGCATGGTAGAGCACGTCTCCCACGGAAGTTCCTGGGCGGATTGTTGACAGTTGTTTGATTCGTAGGGTGTTAGCATTTTGCAATGTGGAGCCTCAATAATGGTCGTTTGTCTGTCCGGATGTGGAGTTCTTGCAGGGGCGGGATGTCGCCGGACTTCTATTATTTGTGGGATGAAAGCGCTGGTTACCCCAATTCGACGTTTGTACCACCTTTCTTCGTTTGAAGTTTGACCTTTTGAAGTTTATTTGACCTTTGTTCGAGATATGCAAGGGAAAGAGGTCAGAGGTAATTCACTAACCTTGGAAGAACGACAGGCTGAACCAATCTACTGGGTGTTGCTTTAACGGCAGGATATAGAACTTAAATCTGGAAAGAAAGGACATATATTGTTGGTTAAAACTGAAATCATGTACGTAATTAGTGAACAGTGAATATCGAGTTCTGTTTGTTGTTGTGGTTGTCGTTGACGTCTCAATAGGTGATTCAGGGGACTCAAGAAATAAACAGATTTCCGGTGCCGACCGGAAGCGTCAGGTGCAGTATGCTTTGAATTTAATTTAACCGGGCCGAGTACAGTGACGTGTTTGATCGAGCTCTGGGGATAGTCATGTTAAATGGAGGACATTTGGGAGGATGCAAAGAGATGCAAGTAACATGGATTAAGTTGTGGTATCAAGAGGTGGGTGCCCAGGTGTATTGTGGTTATTATAACTTGCTGATTATTGGGGGCGCACCAAGTACAGATCGGGTTGCATGGGGGAGCATGCATGCATGGAGCGTGGAACTTGGAGCATGCATGGAGCATGGAGCAGGGTGCAACACCCCGTATGGTTGGAGGTTGCAATTGCGTGAAATGCAGTGAACATGCCCGACTTTTGGCTTTGCGAGGCTCCAGGTAGAAGTTGGCATTTCGATACTGTGGATTATATTGTGCCTGTCTGGAGAGGTGATGTCCTGTGCTGAGGCTGGTGACACGCCTCTGTTATTTGTCTGTCTGTCTGTCTGATTGTAACTCTGTGGTACGATGGAGGGCTAATTGAGGGCTCAGGTGTCATTGTATTAAACATCGGAAAGCACCTTTGGGAGGACGACCAACTGTTCCATGGAGGTAAATATGGCAGTGTAAGCTCGCTGAGGAAGAGTTACCTGTAGTAGGGGACGTAACAGATTGGTGGATTATAATGATGGGGGAGCGCAATAGTATAAGAGGCGACTGGGAAGCGCAAGTCTCAGAAGGGAGTAGTCAGCTTAAATGATACAGTGTGTGGGAAGGAGGTGATGAAAGCGTGGATGAGGGTTTCTGCAGCCATGGAGGAGAGGGATGGACGGAGACGGGCGATGTTTTTAAGGTGAAAGAAGGCTGTCTTTATGATCTGTTTAGTGTATTTGTCAAAGGAGAGGGTTTGGTCAATGATGATGCCAAGATTCCGGATGTGAGGGAAGGTGGATACTGGGAAACCATCAATGTTGAGGGCAGAGTTATGGGTGGTTGAGGTCGTTGTTGGTTGTTGTTGATCTGAAGCCAGGATTTTATTTCAGTGATGCAGTTTGTCAGGATGGAGTGGGTTGTGGTGATTGAGCTGTTGAAAATGTCATCAATTTTGCTTTGGATGAATGAGAGGAAGGAGATGCAGTTGTCTACTGTGAATGACATGTGGTGTGTGTTATCGTTGTTGTCTTGGAAGTTCAGTTGTTGACATAGTCCGGAGTGCTCTAATTTGCACAGGGAATGACAATTGGAGTGCGGAGTGCTCTAATTTGCACAGGGAATGACAATTGGAATAACAATTGAAAATAAAAATTGAGTAAGTTACAAGTTTTGTTTTGTTGATCTGGGGACAAGCTAGTTTGATGGGTACCCTGGGGTCTTCGGCGTGTCTATGTGTTTGTCTGTCTGTTACACCGGACTCTTGAATGGGTTTTCATGAGACGAATTTCAGACATAACAACAGTGAGAATCTATTTTGAGCGAATCACAGTGGGTAAGAAAAACATTGTGTGTGACCAGACACCAGAACTGACCAGAATTGGAATTGACCAGACAGTAAGACACATTTCCAATAAATAGACCGGGTTATTTCTATTATTTGTTTATTCGCGAAAATAAATAAATAATAGGGGGAGGTTCATGGAGGTTAATGGTGGTTTGTTTGTGGTAACTCTAGTTGAAACTCTAGCTGAAATAATTTTCGTTTATTTTTTTATTTATTATTGATGTAGGAAACAGGCAAATGGGATGCTGGGAGAAGGATTAGAGAAAATTGGATTGAATTTAAAATCGAATATTGGATAAAATTGGATCCACTTGGAAAAAGTGGATTAGGAAATTGGTGACCAGGTGTTCCACCAGAGGAAAAAGACCAGGTGTTCGTGGAGCACTTCACCCGCAAGAACGCCTTGGAACCAAGGTGGAAGGGACCAGTCCAGGTATTGCTGACTACACCAACGGCTGTCTTTTGCGAGGGCAAGACCTCGTGGATCCACGCCATGCACTGTAAGTTGGCCATACAAGCACCAGACACTACACCACAGCAACCACAGTAAGGATGGGCCTAATCATAGGTACGATACTATTGATAGCGACAGCAGCTAGGGGAAGCTCCGATTCCAATAGATGCGAAAACGGAACCCGACACCTCACCGTAACATGGGGACAAAGAGTATCACTACCATGTTTCGAACAGAAAGCCCTGCACACAAATTGGGTAAGCGTAAGATGGCTAGCACTGTCGGCAGGGCCTGGACGCGTTGGCATCGTACTACGAAAGCAACGAGAGTTCCGGGAAAATGGGCAAGCTAGCATTAAGACCTTGGCCCAACCAGGATAAAAATGGGGAACCCCTGATTTTAAGCTACAAACACGCACACGCCTAGAGAAAGGCATGACTATGCAGGTCCGGTGCAGCGTCTGGACCCCTGGCGCGGCCAGTGGCGAAACTAAATACACACCATGCATCGAATACATACTCACGCCGCAACCCCAGGATAAGGCCCCAAAGAAGGGTGAAAACACATATTGGAAAGTGGCAAGGGAGGTGGCGACAATTCAAAATAGGACACACTGCTGGTCGTGCATGCACTTTCCCCAAGCAGGCACCACAGGAATACACATGATAGTGCTACCTCTGTCCCTCAATGACCTTTGCTCACAACCTATCGTTTCCCATGTCTATTCACCACGCTGGAAGGAGAAGGGGTTGGCAACGGCAAGAGTTGCAATCGACAATTTAATTATCGCCCGTCAATGATTGCCCATGTGGCCGAGAGGCCTGCCCCCGTCTGGGTCAAACCACAGAAAGGGATGGTCTGCCTCCAGGGTTCCGGCCACTTGCGTATGGGAGAATCAGAATGCGCCTACACTCTCCACGGGAAGCTGGGACAAGGGAGCTCGGGGATTACATTACGAATAGTACTGCAAGATAAATACAACCACAACATAACGGCTATAACATTCTCTAGGGGGGTTTGTAGGATTAATGGGGTGATAAAGGGACTCCAGTGCTTATCCACCCACCTGGTCCCACCCCATGGGACAATGTTTATATGCGGCGACAAGGCTTACCCCTATTTACCAAATAATTGGGGGGGCACATGTTATCTTGGTTCAGTCCTTCCTGACGTTGAGATACTGGATGAGCTAGACCCAAAGTCCTTGGGCAGGCGACATAAGAGGTCAGTCATGAACGAAGATGGAACCACTAAACTACACAGGAGCCTATGGGAAAAGGTGTTAGGTTTCTTCTTCCCAGATGCGGGCACAGCCATGAACAGCGTCCGGATAGATAAATTGGCTTTGGCCCTAGAAAAAGTGGCAAACGACACCGCTACGGCTCATGACATACTATTGGACACGGTAGTTCACATGCGTACAATGGTGATGCAGAATCGGGTGGCTTTGGACATGCTCCTGGCAGAGAAAGGAGGGGTATGCGGAATAATAGAGGGAAAATGTTGCACTTGCATACCTGATCCATCCGAAGGAGTGTCAGCCGCAATAGTGAGACTAAGGGAAACTAGCCACGCCCTGACGATCGATCGAATCGCGCGCGAGAACTCTTATAAATTTAGGTGGCTCACTGACTGGTTCCTGGGATGGACGGGCACTATAGCGAAGTGGTTATTGACCGCACTGGCCGTGATAATCGGGGTAGTAATTTGGGGGGCACTAATGAAATCTTTAGTCCTCCTCCGTATGAGAAAGTACTTTACAGGATGGAAAATGAAGAAGCCGCCGACAACGACTATGGTTCTGACCACAGAGGCCGTTGACCTGAATGGGTCCTTAAACAAGGCAGATGTGACCGGCGCTTCAGAAAATTGTATTGATTTTTGTGATGACTGTGATACTTGTGTTGAAAATCCCTTGTGGGAACTGGCTGCTGCCTGTATTGATGTTTGTGATGACTGTGATACTTGTGTTGTAAACCCCTTGTGTGTACTGGCTAACGCCTCTTATGTATTACAAGCTCACAGCTGTACACCCCCTTCCGACCCAACTATGGATCTGATTGCGACGCTGGGTCTGGCAGTCGAGGGACCCGACGTGGATATCCTAGACCCGCAAGCCGACCAGGCGTCCATGGGAGACTTTGACATAAAGGAAGTCCCTCTCTTTGCTTCAAATGTTTCGGATCTCTTTGCTTCAAGTGATTCGGATTTTAATGCTCTGTACCCTGACCAGGAACATGAGACACAAGATACTGACAACAGTATGTATTCCCCAGAACAGCAGCACGTGAGAGATCTCATGGGCATGATCGTTGATTAACTTCGAAGATCTGCAAGGAACGCGTCTGCAAAGGGTGGGGGGAGCAAGTTCCGCAGGGGAGGTGATGGGCCCCCTGGCGGGGCAGAACCTCATCTGGACCAGACGCCTTCGTTGTGGATCCGAAACGTTAATGGGCTTTCATGTTCTGAGCCCTCAGGTTCCAAGCATGCACAACACGACACGTTCCCCAAATGCACGAGCGAGGCGCTATGGGCGCACGGTATGCCCTTGGGAGATACCCGCATTACATGATTGTCTTTCAATAAAGCCCGATGCGGCATGTTGTCTCTTGAGATACTTTGTCTCGACGAGACAAGAGGAAGGGATGTCAGGTAGCTGATTTGTTACTGCATAAGCTCTGTTATAAATGTCGTTTGACTGATTTGTTACTGCATAAACTCTGTTATAAATGTCGTTTGACTGATGTGTTACTGCATAAGCTCTGTTATAAATGCTGTTTAAAAATGTTATTTCATAAGTTAATAAAAGGTTTTCGCTTTGCCATAGTTTAAAATGAGAAAATACTCGCTTCATCTGTGCAGAACAGATGGCTTCATTGTATACGTGCGCCCTTTGAAGGCTAGATAGCCTAGTCGTAAACTCTCTCGTTTATCCGCAGACGGCGCCTCGAGCCACGGGCAGGAAGGCGGATTATATATGTGTAAAAAGTGAAACCTTACGTAGGATGCTTGGATTGTAGACATAAACCTTTTGATAAACTGTTAAAACATTAACTATATTTCGTATAATCACAGTGATGCTTGAGTTACGATAAATATGCTCTGGATTTAAGTTTAAATGAGAAAGTGAGCTGGAAGGTACATTCAACACCTGGAACTCATCAGAACGCCCTCATACATTTTATGGCCTTATCAGAACCAGGAATGCAATCCCCCTTCAGTGAGTTATATTTTCTGTCACCTCGGAGCCTTGAAACCACATCTGGTCCGGATCCTAACGGTGCGTGCTTCACTCCTCCAAGACGAAAGGACGGATGACTGTGGGGGGCTTGGCCCACTGGGGATGACGGTGGGAGGACCCTTTGCAAGTTCCTTTGTCTTTCCGGACTCTAGCGGAGATTTTCTGATAAAGCGTGTCCCTATATAAATGAACTGTGAATCGATGTGCAGTTAGGAAGGTTGACATGGCATGATGGTCCTTCATGCTGTAGACGTCTCCGTTTTCCTCCAGATCTGTATAATTGGTATTTAATAAAGTTCGTCATTCTCAATCTGTTGGTGGACTCCTGTTACGATCAAGGCATCCTCCCCACACACACACACACATATATATATATATATATATATATATATATATATATATATATATATATATATATATATATATATATATATATATATAAAAATATAATATATATATAATATATATATATATATATATATATATATATATATATATATATATATATATATATATATATATATATATATATATACATATAAGATTTAAAACAATGATGTATAACCCTCACTGATTCGAACTTTCTCCAACCCTGTTTTTCTTCTAGAGATTGAGAAGCAACCGATCTCAGTCACGCGAAGGCATATTAGGCCGAGAAAAATATATTTCCGGTCTCTGGTCAGCGCGCGCATCGATTTGGACCCTGCGCGTCAACAAATTCTTTTTTTAAATTTCCAACGGTGCCTGTTGTTGCCAGGCCGGCGCGCTATCTCGGGAAATACGTCTGTGAGGGTCGCCATTGGTATCAACGTTCGCGTACGGTTCTCCCCTACAAAACTTCGTTTAGTTTGTCCAAATCCAACCTTCCATTCCAAAGATATGAGTAGTTTTGTGTACCGTGACGTCATGAATTCAATCGGCTGGATATTGTCATTTAATTTTATTGAAACGAAGACGTTCTTTGTCGGGTTCGTGTGAAGCAACCAGAAGGCCTCGAGAGATGCGGATGGTCTCGTTAGTTAGGCCTGGATCCTATCTCGATTGTCATGAAGTTGTAAGTGTCTGTGATAATCTGATGGACTGGGAGAAGAGATCGTGGGAGACCATCGGCCTGTTAGACCATTGCGCATGCGCAGTGTTGACGCGATCGACGCATTGGAATGTTTGAGGGTACGGCGAGGCGATCTCGAGAACGAAATGGCAGTCTATAATATGCTTGAAGAACTTAATGATTTTCAGAATAAATACATTTTAAAATAACTTAACCTTGTCTTCATTATTTACAAAAAGGCCTACCAGTCCGATTGGCTGTCTTTAATTTCTCTCTGGATGACGCCATGGCAGATGAGGACCGCAAGGCATGAGGACACAAAACAACACCTTTATATGTGCAATCCATGCTTTTCAAAAAAAACAAAAACAAAAAAAACACCGCATCGCCGCATCAATTCTGGAACTTTGGTCTGACCAGAGACCAGCAATATATTTCTTTCGGCCTTATCTATTGGAAACAGAAGGCTTTGTTTATTTTGTAAGATGTTAGAAATCTCTGTTTTCTCTATGACTTGACATTTTATGGCTGGGAGAGTTGCATATGAAGAAAGAAAAAGAGGTGACCCAACGAGTTGAGGACACGAAATGCCTTTCATCTTTCTTGAAACTTAGCTGACCCCGCTCTTTGATCTCTGACTATAAAAAAGCCATGCCACGGTACCCTCGGGGAGTTCTTGGTTCATTTTCTTGTCTGAATGTGTGTAGAATGTAGCGTGGTGATTTCGTTTTATTCGTGTATGTGTAACTCAAATGGAAGTGTATTCTGTAAATACCTTTGGTGAAAGTGAATCAAGTATTACTATGTGTCATTAAATCATTAATTGTCTTCTGAGACGAAATGTGGACATTAAATTCTCTTGAGTCTTGTCAAATCAATTCAAAGGCTAATCTTAGATTAATCAAAAAATTCCACAACAGTAATGGCGACCGTGACATCTGCTAACGCTGGCGCGATCTGGAGTGACAAGAACGCAGGAAAGTGCGCGGAGGTAAATGCAAAGAGAAATTCGAAGGTAAAGGACAAATTCTGTGCCCTGTGGAGTTGTCTTCACCTCACACGTACTGCAATCTCTTTCTTCTCACTCCAAATAGTCTGGTCACGTATCAAAAGAATCAATTTCTGATTTAAATGACCATGTATTGTGTAAAGTGTGTGTTTACCTGTTTGCTTGTTTGCTTTATTATGTACAGGTGTAAAAGGTGTATGTGCAGGTGTATTATGTACATGTGTAAAACCCTCTCGCAGGTGGAGGTGTAATGCTCAGTGTGTGTGATCTGGTTAGATCTCATTCGATTTTGAGTTCAACGGGCTCTGAAAATGAGTGAAACAACTCTAAAAGTGTGCGATTTGGTGTGCGATTTGGTGTGTGTTCTGGCCATTTAAAGATTCGGTTAGCGGGTACACCGGATGCTCGATCGCATGAAATACCCCAGGTGTGTTTTGTCAAAACCAGATCTGGTCTGATCTGGTTTCGACCGGTTTAACACAGGTGTCCGCATTTTGTCGTGGTGGTTCTTAACTGTTTCACTCACTTACTCTTGCTGCAGAAGAAGGGGTGATGAACAATTATTTGGTTTCGTGTGAAATGAGTTGGTTCCTTATTTGTCACAGTAAGGTGACAGTTGTGTTTTTCAGCTTTGTTGCCGATATCGAGCTGGACTTGGTGTCGGTGAACTGCTAAAGGGCATAAAATCGTGTTGTGTGCATGGTGAATTGCATTTTTCCTGAGTTGATTTATCTGGTATGATTTATCTGGTACATTGGTGTTGAAATAATTGTGGCTTTGAATGAATTGTTGCTTCAGTTGTTGTTGGTTGTTCCTTCCTGTGTTTTTCGATTTCTGCTTTTAGACCTGAATTGATTGTGGTTTTCTGTTGGCTTGATTTGACTTCATCCTAAAGGTAGATTTAATGATTTGATTCATTGGATTTGATTCCTGGAATCGGATTTGATTTGTGTTGGTTGGAAAAGTGATTTGTGATCACTGATCCGATCTGTTTTTGAATTGTTTGATTTCATTTTGAGTTGATTGAAGGTAATAAGGATTTGTGTTGATTTCTTGATGATCTGGAAATGTACAAATTCTGGTTGGGTTTACAGTTGGCGTTTTGGTTATGCGATTTACTGGTTCTGGTATGTGTATTATTGGTCATAGATTTGTGATTCGTGGAATTGTTTGCACGGAATTGGTTGCATTGTTGTAAGTAATATTGTGTGCGTGTCTTGAATTGTCATAGGAAGACTGGTTTCAACAGTAATGGTGAAAATGGTGTGCTTTGAAAATGGTGTGTAAGTCATGGGTAAATGAGAATGTATATGTGTGAAATACATTCGACGTGATTGATGTTTGCAGATGGGCTGACAGCTACAATCCACGCGGATTGTGACCGACGCTAACATTTCTATGAATGTATAAATGGAAAATATATATTTTGAATAGATATTGTGTCATGACTCATGACACAAAAGGTTGAACGTGCGATTCCAGAAATGAGCAAGTATTTTTTGATATAAGCTGACGTTTCAAGTGACGATTTGAAATGTTGGAAGCTTAGATCAATCTTAAAGATACAAGCTTTTCATCTGTGAGCTGCAAGTCGACCATTTGATTAATTTTAGATACTATACCTAATATTTACATGTAAATGCATGACTGGTCTGGATTTGGACTGCTCTGTGAGTTTTTGGGAAACCGGTATGTGTAGCTGGATTAAGTTTGAGTGGTTGTTACATATACTCTGGGTACATGTGACTTAAAGGATGAATTGGACTTGCTGTGAACAGTGTAGATGCAAGAAGAGATAGACAGGGACACAATGAGCTGCTAGGTGAGCCATTGATGTGGATTCGACGTTTTGTTGTTGCTGTCTTGGGAGTTCGGTTGTTGCATTGCCAAAGGTTTCTGTGTGGTGTGGTGTCTGTTGATAGCGGATTACCTGTTGTCTTTTGTGATGTAAGCAGGGACGTATGTAACTGTATGTAACTGCCTGGAGTCAGAGAAACAACTTCAGTTGTGGACATTGGCTGCAAATTTTCCGGAGTGCTTTAATTTGCACAGGGAATGAAAATTGGGATGACAATTGCATTCATTGAGTAAGTTACACGTTTCGTTTTGTGGATCTGGGGACAAGTTAGTTTGATGGGACCCTGGGGTCTTATGTGTGTCTATGTGTTTGTCTGTCTGTTACTTTGGACTCTTGGATGGATTTTCATGAGACGAATTTCAGACAAAACCCTCTTTGTTATTTCAGAATTGATCTGCACCCCACCCCACTGTGAAACTTTGGACAGGTTGTGTGTGTCTCAGAGGTTTATGGACAAATTTGGGTGTAATCTGGTGGACAGTATCAATGTGTAAGGAGACCGATAGACATCAGAGGTTAGAGTTGCGACATGGTGTAGACAGATGGAAATTGCGATGTTTGTGCCATGGATGTAGTGTCCCAATTCTGGCAAAATTGGTATTTACACGTCACTACAATTGGTAGTGATACATTTGGTGGTGATTCATTCTGGTAAATTTGGAATTGGTGGTGGTACAAATATAATTATATTTTAGGTGTTGGTGTAACAGTAATTACCAAATGTTAATTGTTGGATGGCAGAGGTAATGGTGCAGTTTAATGTTCACACTGTTTGGGAAAATAATGATCAATGCAACATGATCCTAAAAAGAACCCATCCCTATATCTAAGGATCAGGGAGGGAAGGAATGGAAAATTTGGAGTATTAAAAGTTACGAAACTCAAAATATCTAGGTTTGGATGTGCAGTCATTGGAAAAATATATTGAATATGATAACGGTTCCAGATATCTCTGCATATCAAGGCTTATGGGGTTAAAAAAATTTTTTTTTTTATAAATAAAGGTGCATTCATGAGAAAGGAAATTTTGTCTGTTGAACTAATAGTTGTAAAGAAGAGGTGGTATTCTTCATCATTGAGAAATCGAGCGAAGGGCAATGTTAAATAAACTATTTGGAAAATTGGCAAATAAATTGATTATAATTAGGAAAATTTTGTTGGAAATATTGTAAAACCTACATAGATATACGGAAGAAAGATAAAGGGTAATGTGGTATATGAACTTTTATCGAATACCCACCAACAATATGTGTTTTGTATGCAGTTACAGGGCATACTTTTGGCTAATACCTGAGATGGAATAAGACACTAAATATGATATTACAGTAACAGAGGATGTAAAATAAGCTGACTTTTCAAATAATTACAGTCCCATTGCGAGTGCCATGTGAGTTCACCATATTTAACAACCACCCCCTCCCCTCAGATAGGAGGAGGGGGTGGTGGGGGGGGGGGGGGGTGGGGAGTGGGCCTTGCGACTTGGCATATGACATTCCATACTTACGTCTAATAAATGGTTCCCAGTTGAATGACACCCACCTTGATATAATAATGATAATGATGATGGAATTCCGACACAAACAAATGTATATAAAGCATGGGTTTGTGTATTTTTCAAGACATTGCTGAAAGTGACAGTATTGCTGCCTCACAATAAGATAATATGTTTAGTAAACAAAGACAGATGTGATAATGGACAAGAGCTCACTAAGATGAGCCGGATGACTTGTGAAAGGAAATTTGATAATGCTCCCTGAGAACGGTAATATTTTGATATGTACTGGGGAGTGGGTTCTGGGTAAAGATTTGCTGAATTAATAACACAAGAAATGATAACACAGAATTAATACTTCTCTGCATTTAGCCCACACAAGAGCTCATTCATAAAGCAAATGAGTAATTATTAGAAATGTATACAGATGCCAAATTCTAGTGAAATGGAAATGTACACATTGGAGGTAGTTCCTTTTGGTTGGGATGAATTATGTCGTCGTTTCCCAAGGATGCAAACAGCAGTCATCTAAGGAGATCGTGATGCCAGGTATACAAGGTTGGGAAAGGAGGGTATAAATGCAATGAATTTGAGGATAGTTTTAGCCCCCAAAAGGATTGGTTTGCTATTTCGACCTCTAAGTCATGAAAATTGTAGGAAATACTTTTAGAGGCTGAGGTAAGTCTATCATGAAATTCATTTTCACCATTCTAAATGGTTCCTGACATAAAGTGGAAGTACGAAACGTGTGTGTTCACCAATTCAAAGACAATGAAAGATATGTCTTTGGGAAGTTTGCAACATTTGTGATGGATCTTGCATGGGTCCAGCAAAGCATTTTTCAGTATATTGGAAGTTGGATTTTGTAAAATAATGGTTTAATATAACCACAGTAGAAAATAATATCCAGATTTGGGACATTTTGTAAACTTTCGAATAATGAGAAGATTCATAACATTCATTTTATATATTTAATGGAAAATATTTGGGTTACAAGTGGAGAAGCATGGTTGAAATTACGATCCAGTGGATGATATATACATATATATCCCAACACCATACATTTTGATAACTTGTGACATCTACATACCGGTGCCATTTGTATTCACTAGTGAAAGTGGAAATATGAAAGTTGTAAATCTGATGATAAAACTAGGTTATTTTTCTTGTAAAAAAATAAAAATAAAGAGGGAGTATCCAGGAAAAGGATGTTCAAGTGAACTTTGTGCTGTGAAAAGAATGTCGAATTAATGGAAGTGTTTTGTTTGATTAATTTTGTTCAATTTGTGTTCAAATGATCAGTTTATCACAAATCATTTAAAAAATGATAAAGGGATGCTCCAATTAATTGAATAAAATGAGTAATTTGAACCAGAAGGAAAACATGGCCTCAATGAAGGGAGAACGGAATTATTAGACCGAGCGCCAGCGAAATTTGTTCAACCGGAAAGACAGAAGGTTTCATTACATGAGGTGGTTGATCGTCCATCACTGACTGAAGGTCGGGATTACTGCCGGGTCATAGCCTGTACCTTAGGCTTTTTTTTTTTGAATCAAAATTGATGTTGAATTGATCAAAATTGAATTGATGAATCAAAATTGAATCAAAAAATCAATTTTTTTTGACCTTTTGACCAATACAAGGTGACCTTTTCGGGTCATCAAAAATGCACTTATTCAACCCAACAGCGACAAGGAAACTAATTGCACCATGACATTTGGTAGGGACCGTAGTTCACCAAAAGTACCGTGACAGCAATTTTATACTGTACATTTTCGAGAACAGCAGCTTTTTTAATAGGTCACGTGACCACATTTATTCAACCCAAGAGCGACAAGCATCAAACTTGGTTCATATAATGCAATGGTTATTGCCAAACACGAAAATACCAATGACAGCAATTTTCTCCTGTACTTTGACCTTGACAGCAACCTTTGACCTCGACACACCCACAACGCAGATGCTTATGCAATCCAAATGCGACAAGTATCGAACTTTTAAAAACGCGATATGGAGATATTTTCAAATACAAAAATACCAATGACAGCAATATGTTCTCCTGTAGGCCTAATTTGACCTTGACCCACTTGAGCGACCTGGATGCGGGCAACCTACTTCCGGATTTCAATCGCTGGTCAACGTCTGTAACATGACGTACATATCCTAAAGCGATTCAACTCTCACTGGCCGTATTGAATTTGGTGTCGCAAACTGAATTTGGTGTCGTTCTCGAGCAGACTATTCATGCAAACTGCTCTTTTTACACTAACAAAAGCCAAAAGATGAAAAAGGGGCACCAACTATCCTAAAATATTGATATTAGCCCTATCGGCACGACGGATTCACATAGGCGTCCAGGCACCCCCCGCTATTCAAATTTTAACGACCACAGTGGCAACCAAGTCGCTGGTCAGCCTGTACAATCTAATACCTGTGGAGTCTGTTGGGACACCATACACACACCTGCCATCTTTCGGTCGTTACTTGAAGTACAAAACCAATTTCAAACAAAACTTGACCTTTGTATTCAGTGCCTATAGGGTTAGGACATGCCACAATCGAACAATGGACTGACATGAGTTATTTCAGGTAATACAGACACAGTCGAGAAAAACATACATGAGAAAAAGGATTGCTAGTCCGCGAATCAGTAAGACACTCACCTCATTCTCCATGATAACACGTCTAGTCCCAAGCAAGCCTTCAGACTTTCATGTAAACAGCTTCAGTCGTGATTTCTGTCACGAGCGAGTTTCTCACAAGTGGAAACACCTGCAGGGGCGGTTCTAAGGGGGGCCCGGGGGGCGACTCAAAAAATGTATGGGCTGTGTGGGCTGCCGAATACAGGGATCGGTTAAAAAAGGCGGAAGCATGGAAATCGATTGCAGAATAGTTAGATAAAGATCGCGTTTTAAAAAGTTCGATACTTGTCACATTTGGATTGCATAAGCATCTGCGTTGTGGGTGTGTCGAGGTCAAAGGTTGCTGTCAAGGTCAAAGTACAGGAGAAAATTGCTGTCATTGGTATTTTCGTGTTTGGCAATAACCATTGCATTATATGAACCAAGTTTGATGCTTGTCGCTCTTGGGTTGAATAAATGTGGTCACGTGACCTTTTAAAAAAGCTGCTGTTCTCGAAAATGTACAGTATAAAATTGCTGTCACGGTACTTTTGGTGAACTACGGTCCCTACCAAATGTCATGGTGCAATTAGTTTCCTTGTCCCTGTTGGGTTGAATAAGTGCATTTTTGGTGACCCGAAAAGGTCACCTGTAGGCCTAAGGAACAGGCTATGACCCGGCAGCAATCCCGACCTTCAGTCAGTGATGGACGATCAACCACCTCATGTAATAAAACCTTCTGTCTCTTTCCGGTTGAACAAATTTCGCTGGCGCTCGGTCTATATGTGTTTTATAGTATTTTTTTTTTAGTAAGTGGTGTGGATATGTATAAGGTGAATAAAAAAGGAAACAAACAGTGCCCCTGGGGGCATGCAGCTGTTACATATTAATGCACCTGTTCCATAGGTATATAGAAAACTACTATCTGTCCTTTGAAAATTTGGACTGTTACGGATTTCTGGGATTGTAGGTTACTTGAGATCTAGTGGGATTAATATGTATGTCAGGAACATTTTGGAAAAGAAATATGGATATATGACATTACTAAAATATAACCAAGCAATTGAGAGGTCTTGGGTTAATGGGATATAAATAAATACATCTACAAGTTGATACAACAACAACAACAACAACAACAGGCATTTTAAGGCCATTTTCCCTGCAAGAGCGGGGGTTAGACTTGCAGTCCCCATGACAATGTTCTCCATTTTGCCCTATGCATCTACATCCTATTGTTATAAGGCATCTACAAGTTGATGGTTTATAAAAATTTAGTTCTGGATGATATTTAAACGATGAACAATGTTGGCAATATACAAAGAATGTGACTTGTTATTTTTTGGGGGGAAAACATGTGGTTTAAATAATTGGCTAAGTTTTAAAGATGGAGATGTTTTACAGAACTCTTATGATTATTTATATGAATAATGGACTATTCCATGGCAAGAGAAAATGGTTGATATCAATAAAACGGAGAGGAGAAAAATACAGATCTTGGCAACAGATTTTGTAAAAATGAATGTGAGATAATGAAAATAATGTGAAAGAAAATTGTTAAGGATGGGAAAATTGAGGCCTATTATTTTGTTTTTGTTTTATTTGTTATAAAATAAAGAAAAAGGGAGGTAATGATGATTTCAAGGAATTATGTGCTGAAAGTAATGTGAAACATATACAGATGGATTTTGTTGGGAATTGACACAAAGGAAATCTGTGATAATTATGATAAAAATACATGAATGGTTAATTTTGGATTTTTGCTTTGATTTGATTTGGGAAATGTTTTCTGGAAAAATTGAGCATCTGAATTACATGAGATATTTTGGAAGTAAAATATGAAAGTAAGGTTGATGAAAGAAGACGAAGTATTTAAAAGTTACAGTAAGATTGATTTCCTTCTCACCTTATGGTGAGAGGACCCCATGATTGTGCAAATGTTGATGAAAATACATGATAAGATTTGAGATTCTGGGTGATAGAATTTGGGGTATTTTTTGTTTTGTCAGCAAAAGAGAAAAACAATTTTGAAGATTTATTGAATACATTCATATGTACTTTGGTTATGCTAAAAGAACATGTACACCCCTGATTTAATGTTTTGTTCGGGTGTTACACATGAAATACAATCTTTCAAATGTTCTAGGGAACTTGTGAACCAATGTAAATTGTTATAAGGTCGGACATAATCGGGATATTGATTACATTGTCAGTCATAATGTGTTAATTCTATGTTTTTAAAATGGTTCTGCTCGATCCAGTGTGTCGAAAACAGGCTGATCAAAAAAGAGGCTTTTGGAAGAATTGCTGGAGATTATCGTCAGTAAATTTGGCTGGCTCAAGATGAAATTAAAATGGCATGCACCTCCGAAACATGGGAAGACACCTTCCTTTGGAAAATTGAAAATTGTGGTTCACCTTAGACTACCATTTGCCTGAACCACATTGTTATATGTGGGCTGAAAGCGACCACCTGCTTCAAAACACACCTGTTTTTGGAGCTCACATCAACTGCCAAAGTTTTCTTCCATTGGCATGTCAAACTACAGCTCCTGCCTGATGTTCCAACATGACATCACGACTCTGCTGATTGCCAAAGGAGGACGAGTCCTGGATGGGACTGATGGACCGTGTTGGACACTGGGCCTTCATGGCTCTGCTGGCTGTTTATGGTGTGCATCATGGATCAATTGGACATCATGATCCTGGAGCCTTCATCGATGCACCTCCAGCTTTGGTCCTCATCTCACACAACTCTGCTGATTGAGCTGGATTTGTGCAGCTCATCACACTCTCTTCTTGAGAGGGCAGGTCAGACGAAACTGGACGACAGCCTTGGTGGAGATCTGCTAATGCTTGTTGCAAAAATGGCAGTGATGCTGCCTGTTGTGCAGGGTCGTTTTGTGATCTTGCCCATCTACGAACCATATTGGTGATTACACGTGCAATGGCTTGTGTGCTGCTGAAATGTGGCAGATTGTGCATTGCAAGATACAGAGAAGATTGTGACCTGTAAGGGTCACTCCTTGATGACAGGAGCACAGAGTTTCAGCGTTCATCCTGCTGCAGAGGATCACTTGAATGAAAAGAGCTCCGCAACAGACTGAACTGTCAACGATGGAGGAATTCCCCCTCCTCAATCTGTCAATTTCCCGACCCGGATCTCAGTCAACGGAACATCTTCTCTTCTGGACTTGGTTATGACTAACTTCCCTGAAAATGTCTGCTGCTCTTCTTCTGCTCCGATCGGATCATCTGATCATGTCCTTGTTAAAGTGGACATCTCTCTGACCATCCTCAGGGAGCCTGCTCAGCGTCGACGAGTCTGGCATTTCACTCAGGCCAACTGGCACGGTCTTCAAGCAGCCATCAATCATCTGGACTGGTCTCCCATCTCTACCACCTCTGACATCAACTCATCCTGGGAATTCTTCCAAAGTAAATTGCTCTCTCTCATGCACAGATTTATCCCATCTCGTCTTCAGTTGTCATACCCTTCCTCCCGTCCATGGTACACGGAATCTTGTGGTGAGGCTGTTGCCCAGAAACAACTTGCCTTCGTCTCCTGGAAAGCAAATCCAACGGAAGGAAATCTCATTTCCTTTCACAAAGCCCGAAACAAGTGTGTGTCCACCCTCAGGAGAGCCAGGAAACAATATCTCTCCGTTCTCAAGACCGAACTCTCTTATCTGTCTCCCTCTTCCAAATCCTGGTGGCGTCTGGTCAAATCCGTTTCTGGTATTTGTTCCCCCTCCATCCCCTCCCTTACCTCAAACGGCTACACAGCTGACTCCGCACGTGAAAAAGCTGAATGCCTCAACTCTGTGTTTGCCTCTAAATCTTGTGTCCCAAACCCATCCCTCTCTGTACCCACCATACCCAGTCGTACCCTGCTGCTCCTGGACTCCGTGTCCTTTCCTCCTGACAAGGTGGAAAAGTTTCTGTCAACCCTCGACTCTGATTCTGCAACTGGACCCGACGGCATCAGCCCACGGGTCCTAAAATCCTGCTCTGCTGCTCTATCTCACCCTCTCTCTGTTCTCTTCACCCTCTCTTTTGCTCAAGGTCAACTGCCATCTGCTTGGAAATCAGCCAACATCACCGCTTTGCACAAAAAAGGTGCAAAAACAGATCCTAGCAACTACAGACCAATCAGCCTTCTCCCAATTATCAGCAAAGTCATGGAATCCATCATTGCTTCGGATATGAAATCTTTCCTCTTCTCCAATGGCTTGATCTCTGATCATCAATTTGGTTTCAGACCAGGTCACTCTACTCTGGACATGCTGCTTCTGCTGTCTCAACAATGGATGGAGGTCCTCAATGCCAAACAGGAAATTAGAGCTGTCTCCCTCGACATATCACGTGCCTTCGACACGGTCTGGCACCCCGCTCTGCTCACCAAACTCTCCTCCTTTGGTATCCATGGAAATCTCCACGCATGGCTGGCGGACTTCCTCTCTAGTCGTCGTCAACGTGTGGCCCTGAATGGGTTTCTCTCATCTCCTCTTCCTGTTCAGGCTGGAGTTCCCCAAGGCAGTGTTCTGGGCCCCGTGCTTTTTCTGGTCTTCATCAATGATCTCTCTGACTCTCTCGAAAATCCTCTCTATCTCTTTGCTGATGACTCCACTCTCTGCCGCTCCATTCCTCTTCCCTCAGATCGGCAGTCTGCTGCCTCCTCACTCTCTGAAGACCTGGACAAAAATCACAGACTGGTCAAACAAGTGGAACATGTCTTTCAATCCTGACAAATCTCACACTCTTACTATGTCTCTCCGAAAAGATCGACTGGACAACCCTCCCATCTACTTTCTCAACAATCCTCTCCAAGAAGTTCTGTCGCTCAAGATTTTGGGTCTCACTATCTGCCATGATCTTTCTTGGGAAAACCACATTTCCAAGCTGGCCTCCAAAGCCAGTCGCCGACTGGGCATCCTCCGTCATGCGAAGTCCTTCCTCGGCACACCTGAGCTCCTCACCACATACAAGGCTTTCATCCGCAGCTCAATGGAATACTGTTCTCCCCTATGGGCCGGTGCTCCTGCCTCACACCTAGCTCGGCTTCACGCTGTTGAAACCAAAGCTTTCAGAATTATTGGAATCTCCCGCGATGAAGCTATCTCTGAGGGCCTTTCACTCACTCACCACAGGCAGGTAGGTGGTCTTTCTGTCTTCTACCGACTCCTCTCCGGCCTTGCACCCCCAGCTCTCTCTGTGCTCTGTCCCCCAAATATTCCTACAGGTCGCACAAGATCTGCCAGCAACCCTCTGATGGTTAAACTGCCGAAATCTCGGCTCTCTGCTCACCTTCACTCTTTCATTCCTCTTTTCTCCCGCCTCTGGAACACACTCCCTCACTCCCTTCAATCCCACTCCTCCCTCCAGGTCTTTAAAACAGCTGTTCACCACCATCTCTTATCTTCCCCCATCCAAAACCTTGATCTTTTCTACCCCCGCTAATTCACCCCAGATCCACCTTGTTTGAAATTCCAACTTCTTTCCTGGAAGTCCTGGCAGTGTCCATATGTTTTATACCTCTCCCACCGCCCCCTTCCCATGCCCCCCCCCCCCCCCCCCCCGCCAAAGCCCTCGCCCTCTCTCAGATCTCTCGATGTCTCCATGTCTCTCGGTCCCTGCTCTCAAATGTTGTGTTTGTGTCCTTCCCCCTCTCTCCCCATCTTGTCTACCGCTCCCGATGTTATATGTTTTATGTGTCGGTTTGTCTTTCTGTGTGATTAATGTTCGCTCTTTCACGAGCCTCGATCTTGTATACAAAAAAAAAAAAAAAAAAAAAAAAAAAAAAAATTCAACATACAAGACGATGCCTAATAACAAACAAACTTTTCCATCAGAATGGTGTATGCCATAGGTGGAGATAAATTTGTGGAAGCAAATTTTAAAAAACTGAACGATTGTTAATCTAAATGGAGTCAACCTGTGACTCAAACAATTAATTTGGCTTCTATATTTGTGATCATTATATGATCAGATGGAGGATTGTAGAAGAAGAAAATTAATTTGTGTAAATCAAGTAGATTTACCCGAGCCTCGACTTTGCCATTGAAAATACGTAAACTTAATGAATATATATATATATATATATATATATATATTGTTACGGACCGCGGATAAGATGTTGGTTTTTGCCGAGCGGAGGCCCCGCGGCCCTAACAGTTACCCCGACTAACCTGATTCCTGAACGTTGGCCGGATCGCGCCACAGATATTCAATATGGAAAAGACAAAAGTGACACGGATGTGAAGAAGAAGAAGAAAAAAAGGTTGGCAATACTACTAAATTTATTCCTATTATTTACATGCTCAAAGTAACCAAGGAAGTAGGAAAGATAATAAAATAATATACAGAAGATATTAGGGACACAGTGCAACGCTAGCTTATACAACTTAATCAACCCAAGGACAGAACAAACAAAACAAACTCACGTACACAAGAAGGATGGAAAGGCAGGAGGTGGATGGCTGGAGGGAGAGGAAGGTCCAATGGTACTGCAGCACGATCGGCGCGTTTAACAGCCGCCGTTCCTTCGCGGCCCTGCTCCGGAACTGCCGTCAAGGCCCCACGCTGCTGTCGTTGCTGCTGTGGCTGCGGCTGCTCTGTGGACGTCGCGTGCTTTGCCAGGACTCGTCTGGTCCAACCACACAACTGAAAAACGTGCTTGCTTCTTGCCCAACTCTCTTGCTTGGTCCAACTTTGGCGAGCAAGGCGACGAATAGCAGGCTTTGTGCTTCCCTGGATGATCTTTCTCTCGCAGTACCTTGCGCGCGCGCTTTTTATAGCGCCTCCGGTGATCAAGCCGCCGGCCTTCAGGACATGCCCAGCGGTCAGCTCGCCTCGGCCCTGATTGGCCGGCATGGCCCTCTGGCTCCGCCCTTGATGACCATGGGTGGGCACGCCCTTCTTCCCCGAGCTGAGCACATGTTCAATGGTGGTTTTGGAGGGGATGTAATTGGCAATCGAGGCTTGGCAATGACAAAAGGGGAAATGGAGGTTTTGGGAATGGGAATGAAGAATGAAGGGAATCTATCTTATTTCACTTGGTGCAATGGAGTGTCATCTTAATGGAAGACAAGGCCTTACCCTAATACACATAATAAAGATATAACTATCAACCAGGGGGAAATCTATGATTGGCTGACGTGATTGTTTTAGGGAATTAACTACGGGAACGCCGTTTGACCTTTATACAACACTGGAGGCAGGAGGGTCCAGAATAAAGCAATATTGCACAACAATTTACTATACAATACAACACAATAAAAAAAACATAATCCTCATGTCCGCAACAATATATATATATATATATATATATATATATATATATATATATATATATATATATATAAGATTTAAAACAATGATGAATAACCCTCACTGATTCGAACTTTCTCCAACCCTGTTTTTCTTCAAGAGATTGAGAAGCAACCGATCTCCTCAGTCATACGAAGGCATATTATCTATTAGAAACAGAAGGCTTTGTTTATTTTGTAAGATGTTAGAAATCTCTGTTTTCTCTATGACTTGACATTTTATGGCCGGGAGAGTTGCATATGAAGAAAGAAAAAGAGCTGACCCAACGAGTTGAAGACACGAAATGACTTATCTTTCTTGAAACTTAGCTGACCCCGCTCTTTGATCTCTGACTATAAAAAAGCCATGCCACGGCACCCTCGGGGAGTTCTTGGTTCATTTTCTTGTCTGAATGTGTGTAGAATGTAGCGTGGTGATTTCGTTTTATTCGTGTATGTGTAACTCAAATGGAAGTGTATTCAGTAAATACCTTTGGTGAAAGTGAATCAAGTATTACTATGTGTCATTAAATCATTAATTGTCTTATGAGACGAAGTGTGGACATTTAATTCTCTTGAGTCTTGTCAAATCAATTCAAAGGCTAATATTAGATTAATCAAAAAATTCCACAACATCGCCATGAAGGTGCCAAATGCCTCCAGGAGTAAACTTGGAATAAAAAATCCGAGTGGCTGGGAACCCACTCATAACCCCAATTCCCATGAAACCTCCCGAGTGAATCCGGGTACTTCTGTTGGAATGAAATAAAAATGAACTTCTCAAAGTTATGAAATATAAAACTCTTTTAGAAATTGTCAACAAATCCTATTATGAGAAAAATAATTATAGATAGAATAATAGGACAAAATCCAGATGAATATATGTATAATATTCTATGGGCAGATGCTTTAAGGGTAGCAAGGGATGAGGAAGAGAGTGAGAAAAAGGAGAAGGAGAAAGAGGAGGAGGAGGAGGAGGAGAAGGAGGAGGAGGAGGAGGAGGAGGAGGAGAAGGAGGAGAAGGAGGAGGAGGAGGAGGAGAAGAAGGAGGAAAGGGAGAAAAAGGACAAGGAGGAGAAGGAGGAGAAGGAGAGGGAGAAAAAGGACAAGGAGGAGAAGGGAGAGGGAGAAAAAGGAGAAGGAGGAAAAAGAGAAAAAGGAGAAGGAGGAAAGGGAGAAAGAAGAGAGTGAGAAAAAGGAGAATGAGGAAAGGGGGAAAAAAAAGAGAGAAAGAGGAGAGGGAGAAAGACGAGGGTGAGAAAAGGGAAAAAAAGAGAGAAAGAGGAGAGGGAGAAAGAAGAGAGTGAGAAAAAGGAGATGAGGAAAGGGGAAAAATAGAGAAAGAGGAGAGGGAGGAAAAATATAAAAATGTGGAAAGTAGTGAGATTAATCAAATACTCGTGGTAACACCCACTCACTGAGGAGGAAAATAAAGAAATGCAAAGTCTACTGGAAATAATGTTTTCAAGGCCTGATCATGATGATTATGGTGGTAGGAATGATGGTGATGGTTTAATGGTGGCAAGGGATGAGTAAGGAGTTGAGGAAGAGAGTGAGGAAAGAGAGAGGGAGGAAAAATATAAAAATTTGCACGACCATGAGGTTGCTCAAAGATTGCAGGCATTACAGAAAATAACTCGACAACGCACTGCGGAGGAAAATAAAGAAAATAATCGTCTACTTAAAAGATTCGGGATACCCTAACTGAAAATGATGCAATGGCAGGGATTAGCAAAAGTGGGTGGGGCTTATTCAAAAGTGGGTGGGGCTCAGCAAAAAGTGGGCGCGGCCTGACCTGTCATATTATTAATCTCATGTATATTTCCAAAACATAAACATTTTAATATAAAATGGCAGGAAAAAGGTTTCAAGAGAATTATCATTTTTGTATTCAAAGATACTTACGAGAAAAGGGGACAAAATTTTTAATTCCTTATGAATGAGAACATAGACACGGAAATTTTGCAATTGAGGACTGGCCCGATACAGATATTGCTAAACCCACAAAGAGAGACTTGGTTAAAATATTAAATAAAAATCAACTTCTCAAAGTTATGAAATATTAAACTCTTTTAGAAATCGTCAACAAATCCTATTGGTATCCCATTATGGGAAAAATAATTATAGATACAAGAATAGCTCAAAATCCAGATGAACATATTGTTATGTTTGGCGGGTAGTGATATGTAGAGCAGAT